>NC_052962.1:25311787-25663454 GCF_013358895.1 Oreochromis aureus
TGTGAGAAACTCTGCATGAACATGTTCTGCAATTTCCATTTTTTCTTTGCTCTCTGTCAAAAAACACAGCCAAAAATTCTGTTTTTCCTTTTAGCCTCACACCAAACAGAGGGCGCAGAGATTATGGAGTCCGCAGTGACACTGCAGCGCTCGGAGAGAAAGGCTGATAATGGACGAAGGAGAGTTTGTACAACTGTGCATGTGCGGCTTGACTCCTCACCTCCAGGGTGGTCAGAACAATCTTTTCCACAGAGGAGAAGTAGGCTTCCCAGAGGAACTGAGTCTGCTGTCTGAGGGACAGGATCTTGTCCTGGTGGATGGAGCGCACCGTTGTGGGAATCTGCAAAGAACAAACGGCATTCGATCAGTATTGCACATCGCTGCTGAAGAACGATTGATCTGGGCATTAAAACGTTTTGCTGTGGGTATGCACTGGTGGAGTGCACCTGCTTCTACTGTCTTGTCATAGACATATGCATGTAGATGGGAACTACGTGTACATGTAGGTTCTTAGTCATCCAGGGCGTGCTAACTTTTAGAGCTTGGGGGGGGGGGAGTGCAGCTGGACTTTATGTCTCCTTCATTCTAAAAACAAAAGTGGAGTTCCAGGTATTTAATGTTAAACCTTGTGGGAGGTTTCCCCCTGTGGTGGGACCCACTACTGAGTACTACTGCTACTCCTACTACAGTTTATTCATGCGAGCTGTCATGTGAGCCAAGGTGTAAGAAGGGGGCCTGGATCATTACCATCACCAGGAGTGAAACCACTGTGAGACCTTGCCCCACCCTATAATGTGACCTACTGAGGTCACCTGAGGTAAGTTATGATACCTGTGACCCAGGTCTACCTTTTGTTTGTTTTCTTCTTTTGTGTACTTTTTCTTTGTCTTCACAGAGAGTAGTGAGCTGCTGAACTTTTAGTAATTAGGTCCAGGATTTAGGTCTTTTCAAAAACTTCAAGACTTCAGAGCAAGTTTTAGTAAAAAAATAGCAGCAACATCGGAAGATTTGTGTTTCCGTCTGTCTCTTTTTAACCTGGCAGAATTTAGTCCAAATCAAGAATGAAGTCCTATTTCTGTTCAATTCAGTTTTATTCATAAAGCGTCAAATCAAGATTCTTTGCATTCTAAGATAGATCCCCTACACTAACATAGAAAACCCCAATAATCAAACAACCCCTTTTGAGTAAGCACTTGGTGACAGTGGGAAGGAAGAACAGGAAGAAACCTCCAGCAGAACCAGGCTCAGGGAGGGGCGGCCATCTGCCGTGACCATCACGGCATCACAAACTCAAGGTAGGTTTAAAAAAATGTTTCTTTTTAAACAGGCAGCATTTACAAGAGACAAAATATGTGATGTTCCTGAAGGAAACAAAGCACATGAAAGAAGGAATAAAGTTAACAGCCTCTATCAGTCAAACAATATTACGAAAGAGAAGCTTTAAATGCTTCAGCTGCAATTTAATGGACAGTTTTACACTTTTGTTCCAATAGCTGTGTAGTTTCTGTTGTGACCATTTGTCACAGTAAAGGGGAGATAATGGCCAATAAACGGTATTTATCCACTCTAGTAAACAGTACATTCCTCTATCTGTTAGCATGTTTATTGGAGAGGTAGATCCACTGTACGAGCAATATTTTCCAGATATTTCTGTGGTTCCGATAAATACCTCTAATAAAGAGTACAGGCATCTCACATTTAGTGAAAAACACACAGCGAAGAGCGCTCCATATTAAGTGGGTGTTGTGTGCACCTTGCCCCATTGTACCGCAGCAAAATACATAAATCTGGGGAACGATCCAGGACGTCTCAGACCTGTTTGTAGCTGCACAGAGAAAGCCGAGATGGAGCTCCTGCATTATAAAACTCAATGTCAAACAATATTATTACACACTTCATTCAAATTAAGGTTTAATGGGCATATAATTACTTTTTCCCCCCATGAAGTTCAAGCCGTTCCAACGAAATCCATTTGGTGGTTCTATTTATTTGCCCTCTCACATAACAATGTGGGGCTTTGTGGGGACATTTTGTAAGCAGTCTGGGACTTGGTATGCCGCTTGAATTTTGTTTAGTTAACAGCCATGTCCGCTAGAAAACCAAACATGGTGAAGATGGTGAAGACCGAGCGTGTGCCGAGGGTATCGAGAGTCAGAAAGAGAGTCTGATTTCAGTTGTGGGAATGCTGCGGTTTCTCTTCGCCGTGTCACTTTCAGGTGATATACAGAGCATGTGATTGTTGTGCGAGCGCGTCTACGGGCCGTTACCTGCAGCAGGAGCCTCTCGTCGCCGATGACTGCGGCCGTGTTCCAGTCGATGATCTCGGAGAAAGGCAGCTCCCAGCCGTTACTCAGCATCACTGGTACACATGCAGCCTGAGACACACACACAGACAGAGAGTGAGGCCTGGAAGTGATGCTTTTACGACTACAATCATTGCTACCTGCCTAATCTCGGCTGATTTACTGGATATTGATCCTCGTCATTACAGCGATAATACGCAGCTCTGTTTATATAAAGCTGTGATAACTGGACTTCATAATAATCGATCAGTCTGTTATTATCTGCGTTTGAGTTTCTTTGAATTGAAAGAGTTTATTTTTAGTGTTTTTCCCGTTATTTGACAGTGTAACCGTGGAGAGAGAGTTCGGGTGGAGGTTAAAAGCCTTGTAGCGTCCTAACTATTCAGCCATTAGCCCCCCTTAGGTTGGGACATACAGTGGATAAAACACCAGTGGAAGGAAAGAAACCATCCAAGCAGACATGCTTTTTTTTTTTCTTTTTTTTTTTTGCTTAGTCAACTGTACCAGCTTAAGACTAGATCCTGAACTTTCGTGGAGTTAATTCACTCATATTTATTTTTCCTAGATATGAGAAATATGAATCCTGACAAATAAGCCACAGTTTCCTCTAAATAATAAACTTTTGATGGAAATTTCAAATATTTAGCAAACATCTTTTTAATTATAAATTTGCAGATATGACACATGATGGATTCCTCTGGGGAAAACCGCAGGCCTGAGGATGTGGTTGTTCTTTAAACATCTCTGTGCACCTTGAAAGGTGGTGCCTACTCAGTTTCAGCAAATATTGCACGTGCAGCTACTTTTTACTGTATTATCTGTTAAATTTAGCTAACGAGCTATTTGACTTGAGCCTCTAAATGATGCCATGTGCACACCAGCTAATCTGTAATAAGTTTCAAACTGGTCCCTCCACCCTCTCACTACACCACTGCCCTCATTCAGCTTGTGAAGGGTCCGTGACATTAAGTGCTATTCCGACCAAACGCCCTTAAGAAGAAATGGCTTACAAAAGCATTTCATTGGGCGAGTCGGTGCTAATGTAGGTTTACTAACAACAGGTGCAGCACCTGTTCTGTGACCTATTAATATATTGATTAATATTGATTAGAGCAGCTTTAATCCTACAGGACACGGCCAGCCTTTCTTTTTTCCTTTTGCATTCACTCTGACAGAACAATGTGACACATTTGGACTTACATGCAAGTTGCTTGGCTCATAGTTGCAAAAGTGGTTAATATGAACCTGTTGGGATCTTAGGAGTTTAAGACGTAACATTTCTAGATTTGCATGCTAATAGGCAGGCTATATGCAAAGACAGCAAGACAACTATATCATTCTGTAATGAAAGGAGTCCAGACTCAACTTCAGATGTGTGGAAAAAATAAAAAAGGCCAGATTCATAAAAACATTTTCTCACACTGCTGCGACAAGAACTACAAGAGCTGAAACGTTCACAAAAAGAATTTCTTAATTACTCAGAGTGTTTCAGTTTATTTGACTTCTGAAAATGTCTGAATCATTCACAAGTCTGGAAAATCAAAGAAAGGAGCCAGGCCGCTCGGGCTGTTTTATTCACTTCATGTCTTCACATCAACGTTTAAAAATGATGACATCAGGAGCGGGTGTGTTAATTACTCAAAAGGAGGTGAGCTCGAGGAACGATGAAGGGATAAAGGGAATTAATAAAAGATGAAAAGGCAGACGAAAGTGGATAAACAGATATGAATGATATGAGAGGTGGGGAGTTAGTAAAGCCGAAGATGACCTTTGGCAAAGGAATGGCAGAAGGATGGAGGGGTGAGAGGAGAGGTACAGGGGAACAGCTGGTGTGTGCGTGTGTGTCTGTGTGTGTGTTTCCGTGGTTTGATGTTAACGACGGCCCCGTCACTCCCAGGTCATAAAGGTGTCAGCTAAACCAGAACTGGCCCTCGGGCTCTGCTGCTGTCTCTCTTACACACACACAAGCGCTGACCTCTATGAAGAATTCCTTTTTCATGCAAAGACCAAAGCTGGCAAATACTCTCTCTTTGTCGTCACGGTTTGAATTCGATGGTTGGAGTGAGTGTGACAAATGGAGAAAGGAGAGGAGAGGGCAAATTTGCCTCCTGAGTGAAGTGTTATCTGCGCGCGTGCATGCGTGTGTGTGTGTGTGTCAGCTGATAGTGAGATAAGCACACTTATGTGAGTGCACTCTGTGGACAGCGGCGTACGGTAAGGAGAGGTAAAGGACAGTGCAGTAGTAATGCAGAGCGCTGCGCAGTTACAGAAACGGATGAACAGAGAGGAGGAAAAAAGAAAACGAGTGGAGCGCGTAAATAAAAGGAGGCAGGAAGAGGTAAAGTGGAGGTGAATGCAGAGCCAGTGTTAGAAAATTACTATGATGACTTATGTTCATTATTGTGCAGCAGTTTCACCCGTAATCCAGCTTAATATACTCTTAACCTGGGCAGCACAAAGCTAGCAAACGGTCTCTGCATATCTATGCAAATGCATAAAAAACCAAAAAAAAACAAACCCTCTTTATTTATTTATTTTTTCCATGAAGTCAGGCAACAATTTAACAGTGTATCTGCAAAATGAATATCAGTGTTTAGAGGCAGGAAGCAGCAGCTAATCCTCTCAGCGAAGGTCTCGTTTGTTTATATTAATTACACTATTAGTCTGAAAATTAAGGTGGTAATGATCTAGTGATCCTTTAATGCTAGAGGTAGCACCATTAAAACAAATGCTAAGTGGAAGGTTGAGTGTAGGTAGTGATTATTTTTCTTCGCAGTGATATTGCTGGTTAGCTTGAATTTAGAGCAGTGAGCAATGCTCTCTCGCAGTGCCGTGTATATGTGTGTGTGCTGCTTGTTTACCTGCAGCGCCTCGAGGAAGCGAAAGGAGCCCAGCCGTCTCCCGCGGGGCACCAAACAGAAAGTGGAATTGTGGAGCATCTCCTTGTAGTCATACCTGCAGGGACACACACACACACAGACGTGTTGTGAGTTCACTGATGTGAAAATGACACTTAAAGGAACGGGCTTAGAAAAAATGTGAGTAATCCTCAGCCACACAGGCCTGGAGACCAGTCATCCACCCATGGACAACCACGGGAGGCTAACGGAAAATGTGTATTCCCAACCAGTTGTCACCATCAGTCTCAAAGAGAGAGCTGCACCTAAACATCTCCTTGTAGCCACAGTTTCACTAGCTCTCTGTAAGGGATGTGAGTGGCTGGAAACAGAACACGTTGGCTTAATAGTGCAACCAAAAAGCTGCAGAAGGTGCAACTGTTACTTTGTCCGTTTTCACTTTGTGTTCCCTTTTTTCCACCGCCACCACTTAGTGAGCTGCTGGGGATTGTCATCAGACAAGTCGCCGTCTTGCATGCACACTACTGTCGACTGCATCTGTTACCGACGCAGTAGACGCAATTGCAATTGGAAAAGGAATCACCTAGCAACTGCCAGCAACCACTCACCATCTGGTTTGGGATTACCCATCTTTCCCTAGCATCCTGTGGTAGTCAGAGTGGTGTCTCTACTCACGTGTCACCTGTTTACAGATTAGAGGATTGCATGCTGTATGAGCTACTTCTCATCAGTCAGTTAGACAACTGCTGTTCTGATTGGTTGATGAAGGAATGAAATATTTGCCACAACATGTATTAGGGTGGAAATTGTAGCGTGACTCTAGATACGATGCTATCTGGAATCATCGCCCATGATAATGCTGTTATCATGACACAGTGATTATCATATTGCAATTATTTAGTATCTATGAGAGTATGAAATCTGTGTAACTAACAACATCAACAAAGCTGTCCTAAAGAGCCAAAAAGCAGAATTTGATTCATATTACAATATTTTGAATGATTGCAAGAAGATGATGCATCACAGTGTTGCTCTTTTGCAGCTCTACTGTTATGCATGTAGTTTTCCACACACTCCCACACATTTAATGACATAAAAACCAGAGAGTTAAATCAGGAGGGCTCAAACAACTTTTTAAAAAAAGGTAAAATACAATAATTTATCTGAGGGATTTCAAGAGAAAGGGGAGTTCTCACATTTAAAGCGTTTTTTTGTGTATTGTAAAGTGGGTCTAACAAGTCAGCAGCTGGCTAATAATCCCTTGTTCTGGGAAAACAAGGTGTATGTGAGAAATCACAGCAAGAACAAAACCACGAGTTTCTATTATTTCTATTATTATTTTATTATTTAAGGTCCCCAGAGTGTCTGATTTTGCTTTTGCCTTTTTCCACCGAGCCTCCTCTTTTTCGCTTTTTCCTTCCACCTATGTTGTCCTCCACTTCCCGTCATTCATTTCTCACAGCTCTTCTACATCTTTTTCCTTTTTCTTCTCTTTCCCTCAATCTCAAGATTCACATCCACCTGTGCACACCTCCCCTCTTCTGTTTTCTACCTGTCCCGGTTCTTTTTATCTCTCGGAGCAGGAGGCCGAAGCTCCCACCCTCCCCATCTTCCTCTCTCTGCTTTCCCCCGCTCATCCCTCTATTTCTCCAGTGAGGTGCATCTTATTGCTCTCCAAACAGGGTGATCAACCCGGCCAGAGGTAATGAGCTGAGAGTGACACCTGCTTCCACCACACAGCTGGCTCTGCGCGTGCATGTGTGTGCAACAGAAATACACAAACTGTGCATCTGTGCATCAGTCTATGCGTTCATGTTTGCATGCTTGGTGCTTTCTCATATTTTGACAGGTTGTGTGTTCAGACCAGCGTTGGGTGTAATGACACTTTTTTCCTTAACACTGTAATAGGCTGTAATTCTATACTCACACTAAACTTACTCAAACGGCTACGCTGCTAAGTTTTTAAACTCTCTGCACGACAGGAGGACGAAGCGTCTTCAACTTTTGAGCAATGGAGATATGAACATTAATTTTTATTGCAAAAAAGGATGAGAATGTAATGGTGAAGCACAAACGACTTCCAGGCCAGAAACAGCAGCATCTAACACGACATTAACTCTTTCCAAGCATCTGCAAAGCCAGTAACGAAGAACTCTGGACCCAGAGTGATGCCGACCTCAATCAAGCAGCCAAAGCTTGATTTTCAACAGGTAGGAGAAGCTGTGATGAGCAGTCAGGTTTGTAGAATTGTGGCCTCCATTTCTACCCATACCTGTCTCTCTAAAAGAAAGATCTTGTTATTATTCTGGCCTCATTAGGTCAGGGATTTCTTCCAGTGTGTGGGCACGTATTCTAAGGCCTAGATTACACTCTGCTGCAGACACGGACACAGACAGCTGGAGCTTGAGCAAACATTACTGCTGTACTTCTTTAACAGTCCGCGTGAAGTCCATCACCAGCAGCACAGGAAAGAATAATCCCAGTTTAGGACTTGCATCGTCAGCTGGTTACTATGTGATCATGCATTTCAGGTAATCTTGCACAATAATGCAGAAGTAATGTTATATCTTTCGAGGAGTAATGTATTACTTTTTACAAAATAAAAATAAGAGGTAATTCATGACTTTTTTGCTATAACGTCCCCATAATTGAGCCTGACACGGAAATGCTGATGTTAATGCATTAGTTACACCAGGTTGGACCCCATTTTGACTTCACAGCTGCCTTTGTGGCAGAGTCAACAAGGTGTTGGAAATACTCCTCAGTGATTTTGGTCCATAGTAACATGATGGCATCACACAGTTGCTGCAGATTTGTCGAATACACTTCAATGACGAGAATCTCCTGTTCCACCAAATCCCAAAGGTGCTCTATTGGATTGAGATCTGGTGACTGTAGAAGCCATCTAACTACAGTGAACTCATCGTTATGCTCAAGAAACCAGTTTGAGGTTATTTGAGCTTTGTGACACGGCACATTATCCTGCTGGAAGCAGCCATCAGAAGACAGGTACACTTTGGTCAAAGGCATGGGCACGGTCAACAATAATAGTCGGTTACTCTGTGCTGTTTAAAAGATGTTCAACAAGAAGATATCCCCCATTACACAACCACCAGCAGCCTGATATGCTTTTGTGTTGTTTACGCAAAATTCTGACCCTAAAACCCGAACGTGTAGCCCATCTGCGGCGAGTTTTGACAGAGACGCTCTTCTGCATACCGTGGTTGTAACAAGACTTTATTGATGGGAAATTTTTGCGTTACCTCAGCTCAGGTACAGATAGCAGAAGGAAAATACAAAAACTCAAATAAAATACAAACAAATATAAAATAAGTAAGATAAAACACTATATACAACAGTAGCATACACAGTATGTGATTATGGATATGGTTGTGGAAATATGCAAGACATAAACTATAAACTATATAGTTATAACATAACTATTCTACCACTACTATTCCTATGTAAGTAATAGATATCTATAAGTATAGACATGTACACGCACACACACATGTACACACTAAATATACATATGTATACATTTCCATACACATAGAAGGTGCATTATGCATGAAGTGGTGACCGTGGATGTCCACAATGTCCAGGGACTTATGACATCGTGATTGAGGAGTTATAGAGTCTAACTGCTGTTGGGATGAATGATCTGAGGGTGTTTCACGACTGGTTCTTTGAGTTACTGTTGCCTTCCTACCAGCTAAAAGCAGTGTGGCCAGTCTCCTCTGACCTCTGACATCAACAAGGCATTTTCTCCCAGACAATGTAAAGTCAAAGGTAAAATACCAGCCAGAGGCGCAATACAAAGGAAGCATCCTTCATAAATGATCTTCAGACATATTTTCATGACTCCACATGTGATGAAGACAATAATCAAAACAATGTAAACTAAATCTTCTTGCAATGACAGATCTGATAACGTGTTTTAGCATTAAACAAAAAAGGAGATAAACTGGCATAAAGCATAAACACGATCATTTTAATTAGCAGTACCCTGGTCCCTGTAATGCATGATTATTTTTTACATATATCTTCTACTCCACTGACAGCAGAGCGGCTGTGCTGTAGCATGTAAGGAAGTGTGAAGGTGATTGCTGATGCTGCCTTTGGTGTGTTTCTCTGACTATGGCCCACGCTGACAGGTCAAAGCTAGAAGCCAGTCAATTCTCTCCCTCTTTCTTGTTCACACACATACACACTGATGCCGACTGCTGATGGTGCCTTGTCTCTTCTCCAGCCGAGCTCTAATAAAGTGCGGCGACATGACAGCCTGTGATAAAAATCCCACCCTCATTCACACCTACATGCGCAGCGTTCTGCACAGCACATAACACAGTTATCGCACACACAGACTCGCAGACACGCGCGCCGCAAGAACAAGCGACAGCTGCACGCCCTCACATTGACGTTCCGTCACCTGTCGATGGAGACGAAGAAGCTATATTAGCCCATATTTTCACACCAGCTGTCTCTCTGGACAATCTGTGTGTGCGCGCATGTAACAGCCCACAGACAGACCAGCAGCTGATGGCAATGAATATCAATGTGGGATTTAACACGCAACAGCCCTGTAGCATGTTTTATCCAACCACTGCACTTTTCTTTGTCACATGTTTAATGCGACACAAATGTTTGCCATTTATCCGACCCAGCCGGACATGGAAAGAACTTTTTTAGCACCAGGTTTTGGGATATCTTAAGACCACTATAAGAAAGTCTCGAGGAAATCATTGGCTTACTGGATGCAAATTTTAGGTAGGATGTGACAGCTGGCTCCCTCCCACATGATCCACCTGCTCTGCACCTTAATCGTACGACTGGGATTGTGCCTAAAACCGATAATTTTCTTTTCACGAGAGAGTTCTGGTGGTTTTAGAGGATGTGATGAGGTTTCATTAGGAGACCTCTAGGAGGCGAGTCCCTGCTGGACGAACCCACTTCCCTCCTTCCTTTAAATGTCCTGTTTGTTTGCCTTTAAGTGGGGTTCAGAGGTCACAGCCTTCCTTTACCATCATCTCCTCCTATCCCACCCCCCCTCTAGCTCTCTCTGTCTCTCTTTTATTTTCTTGCCGGCTCTCTCTCCTCTTTGTGTCCTTGAGTTAGCGGTGGGGGAAAAAAACACCTCTGAGCTGCATGCCTGCGGGCTGTGATCGTGTGTTTATGTTTTTCAGACACTTGTGCGAGCCGCCACATTTGCAGCCAACAATTCGGGGAATGGGAAACAGAAAGTGTCCAGAAAACAAGTCTTTTTGAGTGTGTGCGTTTTCTGGATGTACAACAAGTGTAAAGCAGTTAAGTAACATTTCTTCACCAACCCCAATGTCAAGAGCCTACACACACTCACCATGGCAACCTGTCATTAAGTGCCTTTATTTGTAGCAACGTAATTACATGGAAAAGGTGTGTCTTTCAGACAGATGGGGGGTACAAGGTGAAAGTGGAGAGGGAAACTGAAATCTACTTCTTTCTTTTTTTTTTTTACAAACACACTTTTGTGGTTTTATTATGTCGTCTTACTAGACACGTCTTCACCCCTCCTTTCCACTAACGTATAATCAGCTGGTACAACATCTTCTGCTTCTTATCTAGGTCATGGGGGCAGTCGCCTAAGCAGTAATGCCTTGACCTCCCTCTCCCTATCCACCTTCCCAGCTCTTCCAGGACATATAATGTCTCAGCGTGTCCTGGCTCTGCCCCTGGGCCTTCTCCTGATAGGGCATGCCCTAAACACCTCACCTAGGCATGCTGGAGGCAGATGCAGTGGACGAGTAGCCACTCCACTCCAAACCCCTCACCCTGTCTCTAAGACTAAGCCTGAACACCCCACGGAGGAAGCTGATTCCAAGCTTGTATCAGCCATGTTCTTCTTTCAGGTCACTACTCATAGTTTGTGGCCACAGGTTAAGGCATAATGACCAGTAAATCCACAGCTTCCCTTTCTTGTCACCACGACACCCCCATTAGCCATTTAATTTCACAAATAAAGCTGAAACATGCCGGCTTCACATTTCAAGATAGATGATCAATTCTTTGCCTGAACTACAACCCTGCATAGATTTATGCCTCGTTGTTGGTCTAATAAACCGATATGGTTTACTTACATGACGGGAAATAATTTAAGCATGAAAACCAACCAATACATTTGGGAAACATAAGAAATTAGGAAGGCAGGATTTCCCTCAGGCCTAAACTAAATTAAGGACAGACAGCTGTAGTCTCTTTTTTTTTAAGTAACTCAAATAATCATGTAGCCAGTTGGATTTGTAAAATATGTCTAGATTAATACAGAAATCTTACGTATGTAAATAAAGTGAAAGATGAATGAAGGAAGAACATCCAAACATGCATTTCCTTTCCGTGTGTCTTCCTAAGTGAGATGCAGTTTGTATTTTTTGCAACCTGGAAACAGTCAGAGAAATTAATGGGACTTTTCTGTGTGTGACCTGAGAGCCGGCTGCGAGAGCCTTGCAGAGACGCAGTGACAGATATAGTTGAAAGTAGCTTGGCACCCAGAAATTCTGGAGTTTGTTTCAGAGTCACAGCCCCAGCACTAATAGCGACGCATCCACGCACCTATAATTAAAAATTCGTCTGCCTTTCTCCTCATCGTTGTTTCCATCTGCTCACAAAAATCACTGGCTTCCACAGCGCATTAACTTATAAATGACTTCTGCTTGCTGTTTACTTCCATACAGTATTATGCTGTGGGTGATGCACAACCGACAGCCAGACTGTATTAGTAGCCTATGCAACGACCACAAATCTATAAGAGCACACGGTGGACTCATTCTTGGTTATTTTCCTGCCGTTGTGGCTGTGCAGGCACCCACCAGTCGATTATACTGTCCATTGCCTAAACACGGAGCTCCAGGGTGATGAAAACACAAAACCTCAGTGTCTTGCAGAGAGCAGAGAGAAAGAGATCCAATTTACTGCTTATTGAGACTGTTGTTACATTAGCCTCCCGGACCTCTCTCTTGTCTCCCTCTGCCACTCTCTGGATAATTTCTAATTGTCTTCCAAAGCGGGTTTCTGTGCGAGTCTTGCGAGAGTCTGTGGAAGAATAGGTGTCTGGAGGTCTGATGATGGCTGGAACACAATCCTGGAAAGTTTTTTCTCCTTCTTTTTTCTACTCTACTGTAGTCGGGTTTGAGAGTATGCTCTTGAGGTTTTAAAGGGAAAATGATCTAATAAAGACCTCTGACTCATCTGATTAATAATTCATGATTAAAAAAAAAGCTCCGGTGTCTTGCAACTTGGCCCCTTTGGCGCATAAGAATAGAAGTGAACCTCCAAATATAGCAGTCATACATCAAGGGGTATGAAAAGTTATTTAGCCTTATGAATACCATCTCACAGATGTGCCCATTTGTCTGGTAAATAACTACCAAACAGACTAAGGACAGATTCCAGCAGTAATTAAACAGGAGCCTCGTACTCCCCGTAAGAGTGTGAGTGTCTAAGTTGAAGCATATTGTGGTGTGTGTTCCCACGAGAATACGACAGATGTGCAGGCTAAGTGAGCTTATGGAGAAAAGGGGATGTTGTTGGCTCTTGACTAACTGAGATAGAGCGTGTTTGGTGAGGGGGAGTGTGTGTATGTGTGTTGGGTGTGTTTATCTACATATGTCGTGTGTTTAGTTAAGGATTATAATGTGTGTGGACATGCATATAGTGAGAGATATGAGCTTGAGAGCACCTGCGTGTGTTTATGTCCTCCCCCTCTTAATCATTGCTTTTTATTTACCCTGTGGCAATACGGAAAAAGCATGTGTCAGCAACTGTATGTGAGCATCCTGATCTGTGCTTGTCCATTCTTTCCCATCTTCCTCTTCATCTGCTCTTTTAACGCCTACAGTACACTGTGCATCTAATTCATTAGCCTAATTAGAGCTCATTAGCCAGCTTATGCTACTTCCAATTAGCTTTCTAGCGTGGCATGACCCTGGAGTCTGCATGGCCAAACATAGGAGCTTTCTGCGGACAACCAACCATGATGACAGTTAGGCCCGCCTTCAAGGGGAGCAGATTTAGTGCTGGCCACACGTGAGAGACGTACGCAAAAATATATGGCAGCATAAAGAAAACCTCCCAAAAAACCACTGAGGCTGAAATGCCAGCAGTTCTGGTGCTGTAATGTGGACTGACTAAAGGTTTTATATGACTTTTTTGCTGAACTACTGTGGCACAAGATAAGAAGAGGAGAGTGTAAAGGGGTCGTTCTGATTTTAAATGTGTTTTCAGCACTTACTGGCTATCTTCTGTAACTTTACTGACCGTTGATGATCAGTCAGTGAGTTTAAGAATCTAATTTTCCCAGCAACACATGGTAACAGTCTACCAACAAAGGATAAAAAACATCAAACGTGTTACTAGATCAGAATAACAAGGGATTCATACTTTTGTGTTTATCTACTCTGTAGCTACGTCATAACCACAAACCCCTCTGAACCCCTACATGATCTATGCCGTAACCTGAAGTGCAGCTCCCTGGAAATGCAACTACAGGTCATATCAAAGAAGCGATTGGCCCGTTCAGTACTGTCCATTTTGAATTTACAAATAAAAGCCTAGAAACAGAGCCCAGAAAACATGTAGAAGTCTCAGTTTCCTGTCAGTCCAGTGAACCCAGCTTTAATGAAAGATATTTAACAACAAGAGTTTAACCCCATTAAACTAGAAATTAACCAGACAAACACATCCAGTTTGTAATGCAGCAAATATTGTTGTGTGGGAGATGAGGACTGCATCACGAGAGGACATCTGTTAGCCCACATGTGGGAGCTAACAAAACAAAATAAAAGTCGATCTCAGCGTGCATTCTGATAAACGACACCAAAGTCCATCTTGACCAGATTTCACCTGAATACGGAGAAGATCTGAGCAGGGCCACGATGTGACAGGCCTTTCTGCCCCGTCAAGAACTATTTCTCTCGGGGGAACTGCTGACCGACAGATCCAAGGTAATATTTCTGTTGCTCCTTTTGTCTCTAGCTCTCCGTCCCTCTTACACTGTGTGAACACAGAGCGCCTACAGTCACACAAACAACCCCCGAAACACTTCTGGACACGTCTCTTCATAGCTACCGAATACTGTGTTACATGCATAAATAAATTGTGTGTGCAGGCTTCACGTAGACCATATGAGTGAGTGTGTGTGTGTCTTCAGGCAGCCAGATTTTGAACTCAACTCATAACAAGGCATCAGGAGTTTCTAAGATGTTATGCTAGTTTGCACAGCTGTACTGGATCCATGTCACTATTCAAATGAGAGCTAGGAAGTGAGTATAGCTGTAGGTGCTGGGTGTCACATTAGTCTAAATAAATATATATATTAAAAAAAAAACCATCCACACATAAAGACGGGGCTCATATACATGCAGACTCACACTTGGTATGCACTTCTGAATCAGTTCAAGTCAGCAGTCTGTTCTTTCCCTTCAGCTACGGTCCCCTTCAAACCCCCCCTCCACCCCCACCGCACGTGTAAGCCTGAATATTTTACAAATACCCCGATAACAAGAAGTCTTCCTGCCACGACACTAATTCAGTATGACGGCTTTATCCTTGCAATCTTTTCAATTTGTCCTCTCAGATTTTTCCCACTGCCAACAGATGGAGGCAATTTTTCAGTTACATTTAGTGTCTGCACAGTAGTCAAAGTCCCAAACTGCAAACACACACTCTCAACTCTCCGGGGGATGGAAGTGAGGTGGATTTCAAACTAGGCGACGCCTGCTCCACACACGTATGCAGGGCTGCTCTGGGGTGAGGGGTGCAAGATGACCGCAACAATTGCACTTCACACTTGCACGCAGACGTGCTTCACGTCAGCGGCCGGCGCTTCGCTGTGTGATCTCGTGGATGAGGGAGGGGTTCGGACTCCGTGGATGTTCACCGGAGACCAGCTGCGCCTCGCTCCGCTTTTCCAGATGGCCCTCGGGATGCCTCGCTGTGCCGCGGCGGCTTGTGTGTACGTGTGCGCAGATCTATATGTGTGAGACGCTATCGGATTTAGACATGTCAGCGCGTGCTTTGCGGCGGGCCTCTTTTTAAAACACTGACACATTTTGTCATCAGAGCCGCCAAAGTGAGGAGCGCTACCCCTCACCGAGATGTCCTTTCATCTGACGTACACAGACTCGGGGAGAGAGAGGGAGACAAATATTTCAATTCCTTCAGTCCACATTATGGTCGCTGCAGGCTCTTTCCTGGCAAATCATTATCCAAAATCCTGAAGAGCCTAAAGACTACACATACACAAAAACCCACACTGAGTTACTCACACACACATTCAGTCACTCTTCCCTCCACGTTAATATGCATGTACTACACAGACACTAACCCCCTTATTTTCAAAGCGCCATCGCCCATTATCACGGTCCCATCTGCCAGCAAAGGCTGGTCCGACTCTCCTCCAATAGGTGAGCAGAAATTTAATCACACCTAATTTCTTGTCTACAAATACATCCTAATGCATTCCCTCTGAAGACTTCTCTAAATCAGAATATAAACCCAGTCTCGGAGCCACCTGGGTCCCCTCGGCACAACACCGCCAATCAGAGAATGCTAAGAACCCACCAGAGCATCACCATGAGTAAATGGACGGCTCTGCACGCGGACTCACACGGAGAGATGTGCTGTCGTCAGTCACGTCTGCCCCTCTTTGAAATGTCAGCTTTGGAAGAATTTAGAAAAGCAGCGGTGACATCACCGACTCTTTATGTTGGAATTTAACTGACCGAGGTACAAAGTCGCAGCTATTCAGGAACGACAATATAGTTTTTAATGTTGGTAACATGTTCAAATCGGGATTTTTAGCAGGCTAAAAAACATCGATCCATCCATTCTTCTCCACTTATGTTGGGACTGAAGTCTATCTCAGCTATCGTTAGGCGTAGGAGCTGGGATACACCCTGGACAGGTCGCCAGCTTAAGAAATTAATCCTGTCAACATTCAGTGTGGGGCTAAGGTTTATCTAGCATTACCAGCCTATTGTTAGCCGTGACAATGAAGTCATGCTATCTGCTTGCGCTCGCGCTCGTTTCATTTCAGCTCAGCAGTACGAGTCCTTCCTCCTGCTTTGACTGCTCCCCATTTCACTGCTCTCTTCCCACCATGAACCACTGTGAAACAGGCATTCACAGGGTGGAGTGAAGTGAAGCAGACAGGTGACGCTAAGACAATGCTTCTGGAGTCTCGGCTCGTCCCAACGACAATATTACCCAACTGTAAAGCTAACAAAAGGTTTTTATCTCCTCTCCGCTCTCACGCCCTCCTTATTTACTTTGGCAGACTGGCACCGTTTCTGCGTTCGATTTGCCCTGGAGGCCGGATTTCGGAGCTCGGATGGACGTCACTGCCTTCACTAGGATTCGTTTTGCTCCTTAGCAAGGTGGAGTCATTCACGCATTGCTAGCAATACAACGCAGACAGCCACTCTGCACGTGGCTTATTTAGTGGGACACAAATACATAAACGTGGCAGCCCATTTTACAAGTTTTACAGTTTTACTAATATTTACATGCACTGCTATCATTTGGATTGTTAACTCAGGGGTTGTGGAGGCCTGTGACCTTCTGAGCTGGAAGTGTGACTTGAGGGGGGCGTTCCAGTTAAAAATTCTGACTGGGAACTTCAGATGGAACCCCTATATGTAGTAGGAGAACTTGTGAGGAAGTGGGGGTCGCAAACGCAGGCAAAGAGTGGAGTGGTGTGAGCTTGCAAGTGGCGAGTTATGTCTTTTTTTTGGCATAAAGGGATATTTTTCATTGAAAGAACTTCTAAATATGTAATTTTGACAAAAGGAGGTGAGTATTCAATGATTTAATCAATACATGGAGAAGTGCTTTAAACATTATATTGTTAGTTCACTGTGAATTTCCCACATAAGGAAACAAAAAAAGTAAAGAGTAAAAAAACCTCTTTATATGCTTTTTCGTTCTTGCATACGAGCCAATATTATTAATTAAAAACATCTCTTTTTTTCCTCAACACACACACAATCATTTGATAGTGAGTTTGACATCAGCATCAAACACAGAGTATGTCATCCCTGCATGACACTGGAGAGCAGCATGACGCCTGAGACAGTCGGAGCTCAGAGGGTGTGCGCGCGTGTGTGCGTGAGAAAGTGAGAAAGGAGGTACAGCTGTCAATCACAGCGCAGAGGCAAGCAAAGCGATACGCTACCCAGTGGGTTCATCAGTGCCATGTGTCAGTCACACCCTGAGATCACATTGATTGTCTGTCGGCACCCATCTGAGTGTGTGTATGCGTGTGTGTGTGCATGTGTGTGCGCCCGTGCACCGCATGTGTTTGAGTGAAGGGGCCATATTTGGCCTTGAGAGAATTACAGAGGAGAGTGGAATACAAAGGGTGAGAAAAATAATAAGAGAAAGAGGACGAAATATCCACAATGATGCAATTATGATTCAATTTAGATTCCCGCATCAATTATGCAAACATATTCAAGAGACATGTCAAATATTGATAGGCTCTTCAACTTTTCAAGCCGTATTCATTAGGGAGCCAAAACTTAACCCGTAGTCTCTCATTAATCATGGATAGATGTCAGCTGGAGGTCTACATTCATATTCAGCCAACGCCCCCAAGGCTCCACCAGCAAAGGCATGTCTACGTATGTCTGTGTGTATCTATGAGAGCTCATCTTAGTCTGCTTATCTGTGTATGCATTGCTATGTAGCTTTGTGTGTTAGTGCTGACCTGTGACCCATCAACTTTGAGTCTGTGCATGACAATTGACACATGCTGCTGTGGTGTTCCTGGCAGGAAAACTGCTGGGAAATAGTGAACGGATGCCATAAACTGGGACCGAGCCTGAAAAATTAGACCTAGGGGGATTGGTGAGGTTTGGATTTTCTTCAGTAAAAGATGGCAATACAATACCTGATGCAGTCTGTCTGTACTGAACATTTATGAATGCATGCTTTTCTAGAAAATCCTTTTTCATGGCCAACAAAAGTGCCACAAAACGCAGTCTAATATTAGAAGATTATGATGAAAATAATGGGAATATGATAAAGCCTTGAGTGCAGCTTTCAATACATAACAGCTTCCTATATCTTAGCCAGTCTCAGTCTGAAATGTCTTGAGAGCTACTTAATGGATCCTCATGACATTTTCAACCGACTGTCACAGCCATCTGTTTTCCATCTAGTTCCATCATCGGATCAATATTTTACCTTATTAGTTTCAGCAGCTTATGTCCAAATCCTACAAAACTGCACTGTGATTAGTGGTTAATGTTGCAGCACTGCCTCTACCACCAAACTCACCAGCACCATTGGTACCATTCAGGTTTTAAGAGGGCACCATCTCCAAGTGCTTAAAGTTGCACAGACTCTGTCATCGCACATGCCCAGCAGAAGATGTACATCCTGCACCAGCTCAGGAAGTTCAGCCTGCCTCAGGTGATGCTGATCCAGTTCTACTCTGCAATAATCCAGTCGGTTCTCTCTTCATCCATCACTGTCTGAATTGGATCGGCCACCGAACACAACAGAGAGACTATAACGGACAGTCGGGACTGCAGAGGAAACTGGTGCCAGCTTCCAATCCTTTCAGGACCTTCACTCATCCAGATTCAGGAAATGAACAGGAAACATCACTGCAGACCCATCGCGCCCTGAACACAACCTGTCCCAAAGACTTCCCTCCGGGAAGAACATGATCACTGTGCCAAAAGAACAAAACATGAGAACAGTTTGTTCCTGATACAGGCAGATAGTTATCAGTGGCAACCTCTGGAGCATGGAGGCTGGCAGGGATGAAGTTAATGTGATCGACTAAAAAAAACGTGTCTAGATTCGGCCCAACTTACAGCATAGCACAGATCCAAATGTTGTGTCCAGGGTTCTCTACCCTAAGATGAAGGAAATTAAGGCCGGTCTGTCTAAAAATCCAGGCTAGCGTAAAGATACAGCAGCTTAAAAAGTTAAATCAAACCTGTGAAAACCTCTGCAAAGTCATGAAACCTCAAGTTCCCCAGCCATTGTTTTGATTGAGAGATGCCTTGGCGCAGAAATTACATAGTGTGTGTTTAAACAAGGAGGCATTCAATAAGTGAAGACAAGAAATGCCTTCAGAACAGCTTTAAATATTTATTCCTGCAGCAAAGAGTTTCACTGGTCAGCCATGATAAAAATTCTGCATATGTTTAAAAAGAAATATGTTAAACTTTGAACAAAGCGTATAAAACCCCCATTCAAATGATGAAAAGAGTCAAGTCAAACACTTTTGTTGTATTAAAAATGACTGATAGTAATGAATGACTTTGCTTTATTACAACTGCATTGTATGCATTCCTTTATACCTCTGTCATGTCACCACTGAGACGAGCCCCTGCAGCTACAACCGATGCATCTCAGTCATGACATCTTGATGCGCTAACCTGGTCTCATATGTCTCTAGCTGGGTGGGGTCAGGAAACCTGGGTCAAAGGTCACAGTGGTCCCCACCCTGAGGAACAAAAGCGAGGAGTAAGCCTTTCAGTGAGGATCTTGTTGGCTTAGACTGGGGGAGTTGTGGTGTCTGTCTGGGTCATTGTGTTCGTGTGTGTGTGTGTGTACAGTCAAAATCAGTGTGCGTGGATTGTGTGCATACATTTTTACTGCATGATCTGTAGCTTAAGTTTTGTGGTCCAAGTGCAGAGTGGTGAGATTCACAGTCGTGTCAGAAAACTGTGTGTGAATCTGTGTGTGTGTATGTATGTGCACGTGTGTGTGGTAACTGTGATGAAGCCAAAGAGTGAACCTACTGCCCCTACTGCAGGCCTCCCCTGAAGCGTTGCACTTGGCTGGTTGGTGTGTGTGTGTGTATGGAACAGCTGTTCTCCAGTACTACATGGGGAGGGTCAGGAGGGAGACACAGACGAACTACAGCTGTGGCCCTGGGGCTTGTGGGAACCGTGGCTTGAACAATGTGGGAAGAGAATCAGGGGCAAGAGGAAGGACGAGAGAGGAGGAGAAGAGATTCACTGGAAAAGAAGCGTTTACAAGCTGAGACAAGATGAGATGGCCAAATGAAGAGAGAACACACGGCAGCGAGAAGAAAAAACACCAGAGAAAAGAAGATGTCCCTCTGTGTCGGAGTGCTCTGAAGCAGGAAAAGCCACAGAGACCAGCAGGCGACGTGGACCGCGGCATATTTTGGCCACAAGGTCACTGCAGAGAGACATGGGATTAGAAGCACGTAGACTGTGGGCTCTTATCCAACGAGCTGATCCAGAGCCATCAACCGCAGTCACTTAGCATTCTCAGTAAAGCCCTTAACTGTAAGAAAATTAATCACGGCTATAAGGCTCATAAACAACTTGACTTTCCTGGTAGAAAAACCAGCCTGCTGGCCAAGATTGCAGAGTAACTCGAATAAAGACCCTCTGTTGGAGATAATGCTTATTTCAGGACAGCACATAATGTGATAAGTCTGAGAAATCACTTTACAGTTTTGCACAGACAATCATGAGCTGCTGTTGAGAGCGGAGCTCCTACAACAGAGAGAAACTAGTGGCAGAGCGAAGGGGACTGACAGTGAAAACTAATAAGCCCTGTGCAACGGGAGAGAAATAGGCTCATCTCTCTGCGGCACCAAGAAAAACTATTGGAACTGTTGTACACCATTTCCAAGAACAAAAAAAAAAGCACCTCATCTATGCTGAAACCCAACAGTAAATCCCTTCTGCCCGACAGATTCAGCAAAAGAATAATATCTGAGGCAAGAATAATATTTGCAGCCTACATTATAGAAGAATGCCAGGAATAGAGAAAGAGATGGAACTAGGCCAAAAGCCAATTTATGGCTTTTGTGGAACCCTTAAAAAAAAAGGAAAAAGAAAGGAAAAAAAAAAAGAGCGAGAGCGGTCCAAGGTGCTACTTAAAATCCTCTCATCCACTCACTCGCAAGCCTCAATTAAACACTGCCGATTGCCATCTGCGAGGCTACTGAACCTAAAATCATTAAAAGTCTAAAAAGATTAAAAGCAGTCGTGGGCGGAAAAAAATTGAATAAAGGAACGAGGGAAAAGACGAAAAAGATAAGAAAACGGAACGAAGCGAGTTCTCGGAGATGAGTGTTAGAGATGACCTTCATGGCAAGTGGTTTGACTGTGAGCTTTGATAGGAAGTAAACTGACTGAACTAGATGTAACGGATAACAAATTGCTTGCCAGACTGGAAAGTAGCAGTTTCCTGTGCCGTTTGTGTCTGCATCTTCGTCTATCATATTATGCGTATGACATAAGAGACTGAGCTGTGTTTGATAGCAGCCATCAAGTGTTGTTTAAGAGGGTTAATTTCAACCAGTGGTGTCACTGGGAGGAAGGTGCTCTGACGTGTCAGTGGTCTGATTTCCTGTAACTGATAAGCAACAGTCACGTATTTTCAATACACAAGAGCACTGTATATGTTACTGACAGTAACTCACAAACAAAAACAGGATGTAGGTGCCACTTCTTTTTTTTTTCGACCCAGAGAGGTTTTACCTTTACTCAGGTCTTTATACAAGAACAGCACAAAGACAGATGTGCATGAGGCGGCTGTTATCCTTGAGCGGTCTCATATCTGCAGGCACTGTCAAAGTCATGACATGTCTGTAGTCGGGGTGGCTCCGTGAACTTGGATTTGTCTGTCAGGATGTCAAGAAGTTCTAGAAAGCCAACTAATTCTGCTCTTAATGTGCTGCAGATTCAAAAACCTAATGCATGTCATTCCATTACCTTGGAAATTGGTTTTAAAGAACAAATTATCGAAAAACATTACCGACGGAACTTCAACTACTTTGCTAAAGTAACAACAGATTTCTGATTACATGAGAAATCTCCATACCAAGATACAGTCACATACTTTTCCCAGGTACTTTGGATGGCATAAAATGACTAAGCTAAAGGACTGACAGCAGCAAAACACAAACAAGAGAACTCAGTTATCAAAAACTGTCTGATAAAACTTTTCTTTTTTTGTAAGAAAATTTTTGTCATGAGGACATAAAAGCCCAAAATACAACTGATTATCATAGACAAAGAGAAAAGTCCCATTTCAGAAACTGGAAAGCCACAATATTGATGGCTCAGTTATAGTAGAGTGAAAACAGAAATGAGTAAGAAGCAGGTTGGAAGGAATTAAGGTCTTTTTTTTCCTCTTTTGCCAACAGGTGTTGCACACTTCACCTCTGGGTTACCACTTTCAATTGTAAAGCAATTGCGCAGGTGCAAAGCAACCGGTCTCCATCCACACAGTCTAACTGGGAGTGACTGCAACCCGTCTCAGACAGACTGCAAGTAATTGCAATAACTGCTGTTTAATATTGGAAATGAGATGGATTGCCAACACTCTGCAATCAGAGTCCGTTTGTGCTGATACGCGCAACTTGTCTGGAATTTACAGTTTAATCGCCATCCTATTTTTTGAGGATATGACAATCTATGATGCTGTGGCTGGACTTTAAATGTAAGTAGTTAATGTACACAGCAACACAGTTGCAATTTTGGCCAATTCATCACAGTTAATTGCCAAATTATCACAAGAAGATTCCACGTAAACGCCAACATGATCACATTCATTCACAAACTGACAGCAGGCCGACTGTCTTATTGCTGTTTTGACGCACTAAAATCGCTTTGTTGATATGAACTGTCTGCAAGTGCTCAAACACTAGGTCACAGTCTAAAAGGCAACCGTTTCACAGGAAAAAAGATCGCACACATCACTGTAAATAGTTGTTCAGGAAGCGGTCTCTAACCACTGTTTTTCTTAGTGGTTGCGTTTGGTTAAACTTGGTGGGCACGTTTCTATGAGTTGCAGTCGTATCAATTTTCTTTCCTCTTATTTACCGACATCGCTTCACTTCTGCCCACAGAGAGAAGGCCTAAAGTTGCGCAGATTAAAGTTTGTGTTGCCGTGCAGTTCTCTCTGTTCCCTTAAAGGTCAGCACTGTCAAGACTGCTCGCAACCAGTCAGCAGTGCATATTTAGAAGTCAAAGCTTACCAAAGGACTGCCACACAAAAGTTCTTGCTCTTGCCAGCTTGGGCTTGAAGCTGCGTCGTCAAAAATGCTATTTTGTCCGAGCTCCAAGTTGAAAAGAAACATTTTTTTTTTAATATTATCAGGATATTTGACTATAATCTCAGACCTTCTGCTTCTCACATAAAAATAATTCCAGCAGCTTTTGTAATGTAGAGAAAAGTTCACGTCCTTTGAACAAAAGCAATATTCTTAACAAAAGTCTTCTTTTTAATAAAAAGTGAACGATGCAAGAGAAAACATGAAGAGGCAGTTCTCGGTGAGAATCTCTAGCTCAGCACTCGAAACTCAACAATACATGCCTTTGAGACATTCCTTGATGTTTTTCGGTGATCTCCGGCTCTCTTGCTTGCCATCTTACTACGTGCGTTTTTCTAATCTCAGGGTGAGTATTTTCCTCCGCAGCTGTGTTTTTATCTGTCTGTCTGTCAAGGATGTGCTGAGGACAACAGAGGTGAACGGCAACAAAAAGACATGGGAAACTTTTGACAGCTTTGAATAGGTGCATTGTGCCCGAGAAAAACCCTTCGAAGACGCTACGGGGGAAGAAAAGGAAAATCCTTCCTCCTGTCTCATTTTAGATGTGGCATTCTCAGGTAAAGAGCACGCCACGCTTAATGTGAAGGCGCAGAAACATTTTTAATGCCAGGCAGAAAATGGGCTGCCAGATTAATCGTATCTGGATACAATCTGGGCACCAGGCAAATGTTAATGCGAGGTGCGAAAGGGCCCCGGGCCTCGTTTCTTTTTTCTTCTTTTCCCCCCTCTCCTTATTCTCTTTTCTATCAAGAAGTGGCCATCTCAGGCATTTCTTCGGTGCAGTGGAGCAGAGAGCCAGCCTTCTCTTCCCGTACCTGTAACAGAGGGATATTGTTGCCACAGAGCCATGCCTTCAGTTACCGAGCATTCCTGCCTCTTCATTTCAAAGACAGAAATGCTAAAAGGTAATGTGAGGTGGGAGAGAAAGAGGACGAGTAGGTACAAAATAAGCAGGCGCAGAAAGCAGGAAGAGAAGCACAGGGGATAAAATATTAGTGCCAATTACCAAGTGACTTTCTCAACTTGCATCTTGGAAGAGATTATCGAAGTGCAGTGGGGCAGACGGGCACAAGCGAGATATTTTGTGAGAGCTGACAAAAAATCCGAGAGGCGTCGCTTCTTTTAAATTCAACAAAAGTCGTCTATTCCTCCGGCCGAACAGAGCGGAGGAGAATAATCTGGTTGCTTTGATCTAACTCGGTGAGAGAATGTCATCTTCGATACGAGGCATGTAATTCCCTCCAACGGGATGCTGCGGCATCAGCTTTGTGTTGTTAGTCACCCCGCTCCAGCAATGGCACACTTTCCACTTCCTGAAAGTCATAACAATTCCACCACTGCTGCTGCATTAACCATCCGCGACAAATGGACCCATGTCTGGCAAACCAGTCAGAAACACACACACACACTAAGGTTTGACACATGTCACACTGACTCAGCTCTGGCAGCAATTTCGTTAGCGTGCATGCACACATAGGGCTCTTATGAGATTGCCTTGGTTTAAAACACTGTATATTCATGCAGTAAATAATTTCATGCATAGGCAATTTATTATACACACACATCAGTTGAGGAGATGTGGGGGGAAATTTAATCCCACAGTAATGGATTTACCTCCAACTGAGAGTCCAATTACCAAAGCTATAACCGCTAATGGCAGTGCTAATCATAACAATGGCATCATGGTTTAAAACTACTACTTATGACACGGTCCTTGGTTCGCTTCGGCAACTGCGCAGCGCAATTACACCCAAACACATAAAGCAGGCGGCTCCAGCTGATTTAATCCGTTATCGCTCTGTTCTCATCACTTTCTGCCCTTAAACGTGTTTGAAATTCACTCACTTACTTTTTTATCTCTTGTTTTCCAAATTCTGCTCTTTAAAAGTCCAATTTAAACCTTCATTATTGATTTTTGGGGGGATTCCACGGGGCAGTAAAACAAGCTGTAAACATAATGTTGACATACTGCTTGATAAAGACGTTGTGTTAACCAACAGCTGACACTCTACTGGAGTTAGAAACCAGTTTAAGCTTTTATTCTGAGGTGGATTTCAAGCAACATGAAAAATGTTAAGTTCAATATTTGTATTCCATTTGGCTCTGGCTGTTTTTGGGGTTTTTCCATGTCCTGAGAAATAAATTGGGGATTTTTAACTGCTGACTATAAACAATCCAGTTCATTCAGAAGTTAGACATTGCCTTTCTTTGTCTGTTGCTGCTGAACTGGGCTGTTTTATTATAAGTTTTTCTTTGTTTTTTCAATTGACTTACTCATACAAACCTGTCAAAAAGCTCAGAATCGACACCACCTTTCATGTTCAAATGTTCAAAGTGAATCTTCCAATTTCTCAATTCAGTCAGGACTAGTACAGTCAAAGATTGTTATTTCCATCTGCAGTCACTTATATTTGGTGGTATAGACAGGGGTGCACATAAGTGCTCCGCAGGTGCGCATTCGCTGTCAAAATAAAAGACGCGCACCAGATAAGAAGTTGCAACGTGCGTTTGCGTACATGTAAAAGGCACTGTTTTTGTCCGCTAGAGTGGGATTTTCACGGCATATTCTGCACCACATCTCTGTGCGTTCATCATTTGTTTGAAGCCAGCTCACCTCCTGCAACCACTTTTCTGAGAATACTCGCTTCTTTTGCGGTTCGGACTCCTTCTGACGCTTCTTTGGAGGTGGAAGAACAACAAAGTAATTGCTTATAGGAGGCTGCTTCTTCGACATCTTCACGAGTTCTAAACAAATGTCTGTCCTTCTCCAGAAAATCTCATGTACGCAAACGCGCGTTGCAACTTCTTATCTGGTGCGCGTCTTTTATTTTGACAGCGAATGCGCACCTGCAGACCACTTATGTGCACCCCTGGGTATAGCTCTGAGGGGCCTCTACACCCTTCCATGTGCATACTCAGAGCTGGAGGCAGGTTAAACAGCAGCTAAGTTTTAAAAAGATTAAGTCATAGCAGAATTAACAGGGGAACTGGAATAGAGGTAGGTTTATTTATATAACTACAGTTTCCTCCAGGTGCTTTATACTGTAAAGTCCGTACAATAATACAGAGAAAACTCCAACAATCAGATGTAATACAAAAATTATGTATCAGTGGAGCTTTCCAATGGCAGTACTTGTTTCTTTTTCCAGCCAAAGCCAGTCATTGTCTCATTATATACCATAGTAGTTTTAATACCTATAATTTATACTACTTGCCGAGTCCCTTATTCCTTTACAGGATTCATATTGCAATAATCACACAAAAGAGATGCAATGGCTGAAGTCTTATTTTTTCAACACAAGTGTAATTAAAAGACAAAAAAACAGAAATCTGGACCAATACTACTGATTACAGTGGACAAAGTCATATGATTAAAGGCTTAATGACATATAATAATAATACTAATAATAATGCTTTAATTATCCTAAAAAAATGGATAGGAAATCAGACAGGAAAAAAGACCAGCAAAGCAACCCCGGGAAATATTTGCCTGGTCATTTATTCAGCCTAGATCTCTCTGGCTCACCTCCCATCCTCGCTGTTAACTGGGTCATCTGTGGGAGAGGCATGGTGCTCTCCTGAGACACACGTGTGCGCGCAGACACACACACACATACTCGGAGTAGTTCAAAGAAGCCCAATAAAACATTTACAACATGGTTAAGCCTTTTTCTTCCCCTGCTTCTCTCGGTCTGCTTCTTTGGCTTGTTGTGTACCCTCCCTTCTCCATCACCCTCTCTCTCCCTCCCGTGATTCGCTGTGCTGTCTGGACTTTGAGTCTTGTACATTTCTTTCACTCAGCTCTGTACATGACCTTGGGTTAAACACATTTAATTAGCGCTCACAGGATCTGCACGCCCCCTCCTACTGGCAGCTTAGAGATGCGCCCCTGGACCAGGCAGCCAGTGCAGCATGTGTGCGACTATATCAAGTGTGTGAGCGCGCACATGTGTATGTGTATGTGGGCTGATGGTAGTTTCGTAGGTGATGTCGGATTTCACATGGGCAAACACACTCTCTTCAGGCTTGATAATTACACTGGTCTGGGCCAAGGTCTTGTAGCACTAAAAACAAACGTGCACATACACATAGAGAACACTGTAAGAGCACTCTCTTCTCGCCAACCTCAAGTCCTCCTTCATTCCTCAGATTACAGTGAGCCACAATGGAGCCACTTGCTTTGAAACATGCAGCCCTGTCAAGTTTCTGCTGAGCCAAGACAACAGCAACATGTTTGACACAGCATTGGCCAGCAGTTCCTATACGCATATACAAACATGGTGGTCTTTCATGTTTCTGACAGTGAGAGGTTATCTGCAGAGGAGCTGCAATATGCTTACAGAGAACATTCAAAGGCACGGGAGGCCCCGTGTGCCCGGCTTCCCGCTAATGAACTGCACAGAGAAGGTGATAAAGAATACAGAGGTCCTTGTAGGTACATGAAAACACAATATAGCAGGTTAGACCCTTTAATGGTAATGAGTGGAGTATGTGCGGTCTCCCAACAAGGGGGTGTTTGTGGTAAAGCGAGAAGCAGCGCTCACCATTAGAAAGGAATAGGTTTTCTAGCGTCGAGTGGCACTCTAGGGGTTTTACACATGAAGTTTAATCACAAGGAGCACTCCTTAGCCCACAGAAACAGCTGTATGTTTTTTACAGTGCTAAAGCAGACTTTCAGGTTGAGATTTAAATTCCTTTTATAAAAAGTCTGGAAAATGAAAAAGTGGAGTATAAAAGAAGTGGATTCACAAAACTCGCTATCATTTCACAATGAAACATGGCTTCTGCTAGTTTTGGAGAATGCCTCCACTATGAACTACATCTTGGTTTCTTTTCCTTTTATTTGAATTTTTGGAGTAGCTCTTTAAAAGCCACACTGCGACGCGATTTTGTGACTGTGACATTAAAAATGAACAGTTTGGGAAATCATGTAGCTCAGGCTTTCTTTTATGCATCAATAAATTCTATATATTTTTCTAAAAATTCTTGTAAAGCTCATAACTGCTAGCGTAATTCACAGAAAGGATACATCATATGCAGGATTTCGTTTTAAGCAGTAGTGTAATAAATGTCGTACAGTGTATTGTGCAATGACAAAGGAGTTGTGAATCTTAAACCTTGAAAAATAGGACATTCAAAAACACATAAATAAGGCAGTTTGTGCCACAGTATAGCAATAAATAGAAGTGCTTAGTAAAACAATAAAACGGGTTTACTCTTAAGAGTTAAAGTTTCTTTTTCCAATTTCATCATAATCCAAAAAAGGTTCCAAAAACAACACCAATTTCAGTACAAAAAGTGCTGCTCTATGAGTATTTCTCCAAGCATTTTAAGTTATATCTGAAAGAAAAAACGTAATAATAATAATAACAATAATAATAAAAAAGGTGAGGTTGTAAAAAAGCCAGAGCAGGACACAAATCACCTCTAATTTTTGAAGAGAAAAGAGCAATCTACTAGACAAGATGAGAGAAAATAAAGCAGCGGTGCTTTGTTTGAAAGCTGATGCAATCTACTTTGCAGTGAAACATCTGGGGAAATAAAAAGGTCACACGGATTTATATTTAGATGCCACAGGGAGAAATATGTTTCTACACTGTGCTCTGTACCCGCAAGCTAACAATGGCCTGCGACAGAGAACCAGATTAATGAAGCGTTAATGGCAGCTCACTGCACGGTTAATAGCTGCTAGTTTTGTTTCCGCTAGCAGTGTGACATGAGTATGAAGTATACTCTGGTGAGCTAAACACATGCTAGCTTTGATGTTTTATTATGTTCTCAGACACGGAAGAAGCAGTGAGGTTTCTGACTGCTTTGGGTGTTTTACAGTGAAAGCAGGAGTCTTATGTAAAAAATTTTTTAAAAAAATGTAAAAATGAACACCACCATTTGTTTAGCTTGGCGTAAACCTTTACATTAGCCCTAGCTTAAATGTTTACCTTAGCCCAATCTAGCACAAAGGTAAAAATAAAAACAAGATGGTTTTTTGTCTATTATGTAAACAAGTTGTTAGATTAAACAATGTCTTAGTGAGCATTAGAGGCATTTATTACAGATTTTGTTAGCTTAGGCTGAGCCACACTAGTTGTTTTCTCCTGTTTCCTGTCTTTACGCTAAGCTAAGCAGCTATAATTACCATATGCAACTGTTTCAATCCTCTCTGCAGAAAATGTTTAAAAAATTTTAATGTCCTCCTTTAAAGCCTTTAACGGTGAATTTATCCCTGAAACCCCCCCCCCCCCCAAAAAAAACCCCCAACAACAACAACTATGAAACACATCTAAGGTTTAATTACCCAACCCTAGGGTTGGGTAATTTACTGAATCCATCCATCCTTTAATGTGACATACAGTGCTGTGAAAAATACTTACCCCCTTCCTTATTTCCTATTTCTCCCATATTTGTCATACATGCATATTTCAAACTGAGTAAATACAAAAGACAGTTTTTAAATTATAATCTAGTTTTCCTTGCAGGGGGGGTCAGGTTTGGGGAAATGTGCTATGGATAGCTTTCTTCCCTTTATAAATAAAATCATAACTTAGAAACTGAATTTTATATATACTCTGGTTAACTTTGACTCACATTAAAAATGTGTTTGATTGGATCAGAAACATGGAAGTGTGAAAAATTGAGAAAACAACCCAAAAAAGAAATGAAGATGGCGACAAAATTCTCACTGTAACCGGGAAGACGTATCGGCTGTGAATTAAATAATGTTTATAAGGTATCAGTTTTGTGCTGGGTAAATAATGGCTAAAGATAGCGTAGCAAAGAGTTGGAAAAACTTTGAAAGCGTTCAGTTATTTATTAATTTTTTTCCTGGCACCAATACAGCTAAAGCAGAAGCATCGGGTAAACTGTTACATTAAGCATCGCTAACAGTACGCCCCTGCACATTACCCTTTACTCTGTGCTAGGAGTAATGTTAGGTTTGAATCTGATAACTGGCATTAAAGCCTTGTTTAGCTGTAGGTGCACTAACATTAGCTATTTGCTGATGGCATTGCCTGGCGTTAATGTCTTCCCTCGCGCTACACAAGCTGAGATCTCATCAATCTTTTTTATGACTATTTGTGTTGGAAATCCAACTCCCTTCGGAACGCTCGGATACTTGAGCGTGGGAAAAATATATAGTAAATATGCAGAAGGAGAATGGAGCTAATACCACAGGGACCAGAGTGAAGAGAAAGTCAGGGAACATTTCAGGCAAATACAGGACTAATTAGGGTGCATGAAAACACCCCAGGGTGCCCACGAGGCCTCGCTTTCCTCTTCTGCTTCAAGAGGCTCAGAGGTCTTCTTTGCTATCTCTCTACTGAAGGCCTAGCAGACAGACTCTGATTAATGCTTAAGACTTGCTACTGGGCCTCTCCTCTGCTTAAGATCCAAAGGGGCAAACTTTTAACCTGTGATTGAGCCGCGATGATTCACCTCTAATAAGTCAGAGGAGGTATTCCACCTCCCAAACACCTCGGGCAAGGCAACACATCACTTGATATCAGTCACAGGATGCTCGTGGAGCACTAACCCTGTCAAAAGCACCATCTGTTGGCTGTCTTTTATAGAATGAAGGAGTCTCCGCTGATAGGCAGGGGAGTTTCATCTTACTGGCACCATGGGGCTGGAGTGCGAATATACAGGAATGGCAAAGGAAATTAATCCGCGCTTCAATATTTGTAAGCTTCTGAGCTCTGCTGTATATGGACACCTGAGGAGCTGTAGAGGATATTGGCCAATGCTGATTTGGTGTAGTTCACCGTCAAGTTTATTGCCAAACACCAAAAAAAAAAAAAAAAAAACCCATCTGAAATGAGATGCTTTTTTACAGACAGCCTGGAGTCTTGACTGAATATAATGAATAACAAACAGAGCTTTAAAAATGCAGCAATAGCAAATACAGTCTCGGTAATATTAATTTAAATAAAGTGCATCAACTATTTATAAGGCTCGAGCAGATAACATATAGTTCATCTAGGGTAACTCGGCAACAAGGGATGCGATGAGTGCAAATTCTCGTGTATAAAACAGATTACACGGTAATTCCATTACATGCTAATGCTATTTGGGAATTAATTAACTCACTAATCAACTTAAATACAGCTTAAATGCAACAAGAAGACACCGAGTGACATCAGTGACACACTAAGAGCTAAATAAAATTACATAAAGAGGCTCGTAAAGGTTCATCCCAGGTATTTTTTGCTTCTGTGTAGTGGATTACAAGAACACGCAGTCTAAGAAGGACAGAGCTATTTATCATTGTCCCTTTATCTAACAGCTTTATACCATTTTTTTTAAGTTTCACAATTAACTCATTGCTTACTGTTTAATATAACACAAAAAAGCTGCCAACCTGTGTCAAGCGTGTGTTTGCGTGTACAGACAGTGTCCGTATCCGAGGGCACACATCCGATTTCCCGTGTGTGCCGTCGCCGCCTTAAACAAAGCCCCTAGTCATCTTTTCCAGACGTACTTTGAACATGACGCAGTGGGCGCCGCAGGATTCATGAATCACCGTGTTATGACAATAACACCGACTTTTGGGGATGAACAATGACTTTGTATGGACTTGGCAGATATCTGAATAGCCCAGGTTTTCCTAAAACAGTACACAGATTGAGCTCATCTTTGAAGGAGGGTTTTAAAGTGAGTAATGCCAGCCTCCTCAGCCATGCTCATTACAGCCGAATTAGGCCGTATCGTCGCGGTAAGCTCCAGTAATCAGACTACCTTGGCAGCTTGGCTTAATTGGCTCATCACTCAGCCGACACTCACTCCGTGCACATTAAAATAGACAGGACTCCTGTCATTTCTCCGCTGCTTGAAACAGCAGAAACAAAACACAGAGAAGAGCTGTTTCCTTGAGGTGTCTTTTCTGATTTGGAACAAGGCAACATTGAATCTGTTTTAACCAGAGCTACAGAATGCTAAAGCTACGGTGGCCCTGAGAGGCCAAACGGACTGCAACTTAAGAAAACACCAGCAATAAGAAAAATGCCACAAAAGCACACAAAGCACAACGGAAATAGGAAAAACGAAAACGGAAATAGGAAAAAATTGATTTCCAAAAGCACAAGGGAAGTGTTTCTGGGGAGACAATAACCCGACGGACCAGTTGCAGGAATCAAAACATGTTAGGTAAGTGTGTTTTAATCTCATGATTCATATAATACCGATGACGAGTTTTAGGCTAATAGTTAGGCTAACACACTTACCTCTCATCTTTTCTTTCCTCACAAAACCGATAGATCCTCCACTTTGTTTAAGTGTCTCCCAGCGCAAATCTTAGCATGTTTTGGTTCCTGCAACTGGTCCGTCGGGTTATTGTCTCCCCAGAAACACTTCCCTTGTGGTTTTGGAAATCTGTTTTTTCCTATTTCCGTTTTTCCTATTTCAATTGTGTTTTGTGTGCTTTTGCAGCGTTTTTCTTATTGCTGGTGTTTTCTTACGTTGCAGCCTCTCAGGGCCACCGTATAAAGCACCTCTGTTAGAAAATATTCCCCCTCTGCTGTACGACAGAGAACCCCAAAGACACTTGAGACGTCTAATAACCTTCAGCTGCACATGTGCAATTCTGAGAGCAGCACCGCTGACCACAAACCAAAAGGAAAACCTATTACTGAGAACTGATTTCATTCTATCACCTCATCTAGCTCAACCTTGTAAACCCATGGGAACTTTCTGCATCACCTTCAAAATTAAAAAGTAGAAAGGGAGGGCTCAAGGCTTGCGTGTGGGTTCCTTTTTTAATCACTGCTGCCCATGTATTAAAAATAAACATGCAGGTTAATTCACAGTACGGTCCACGAACAACACAGCGCGAGAAACAGGAAACAGATGAGCGAGGGAGATGGAATCAGAGAGACCGGGAGCGGAAATGAATAAACAAGAGTGGGAGACTGTGATGGAGGCCGGAGGTTTTTGTTGGCCCTACTGTGCCAGCCCCTCTTGGAAGCTCAGATATCCATCAGGTTTGCCTCTCTCTGTGCTTGACAGCGAGTCTACAGAGGGCCCTTTTTAAATCAAGCCTCTCCTACCGCTGGCACAGCTCCAGATAAAGGCCCACTCTGAAGGGGATTCCTCAGCCCGCAGACCTCCGCTGGGAAACGGCTGAGACGGACGAATGAACACTTTTGTAGAAGGAAAGAGCGGGCAGGGCGGTCAAGGAGACGGACACAGAGCAGAGAGAGCGGGGGGAAATAAACAAGGAAGAGAGGAAAACAGAGGGGAAAGACGAATTAACACACCGACACACAAGCTCAACATGGGGTCCTTGGGGACCTATTCGACATTTGTTAAATGCGTCCTATAGACATTTGTGCCATGTATCTCAATGTACTCACTGGGAGGCACGATGTGATTAAGAGTAGCAGCTATGCATTTGGTCCTGGTGCAAGAAAAAAAATGCATCAGGACTCTTGAATGGATTATCAATAACAGAGTACCATCACCTGTAAAGATATCGGGTAACTTTCACACCAGCAGTGCAGGAAAGCGGGAAAAATAGCTTTGCATTCAAGGTACTTTTGTGTGTACTGGAAATGCAGAGTTAAAGATTTGTGTGAGCTGTTTGTTGGACAGTTTCTGTGACCATCATCCATCCTCGTCTTCAGTTCATGGAGCCGTTAAAGAAACCTAAAACTGTTTATTCAAACGCACCCTCTGGGCTTAAATAGGCATGTTGTGGGTAGGAACGTACCAATTTACTGCATCTCAGAAAAACCCTAAGACAGCGGCCCCGTACCGGTCCGTGAGTCGTTTGGTACCGGGCCGAGGCTTGGGTGTGAAATTTATGGTTTTCAGGGTTTTTATCGTTATTTTTTTTTTTAAATCGTTTTTATCGTTAAATCGGTTTCCCTGGGTCTTTTCCCGTGTGTTATGAATAAATCTTCCCTTTTTTGGTACTGGTACTGGTTTTATTTGTTGTATTTATCCGCGACACCTTAAAGGCCAGTCCATGAAAACATTGATAAACCGTTCCGTGGCGCAAAAAAGGTTGGGGACTGCTGCCCGAAGAGGTTTAGGTATCAGTCATACATTGACCACTTATGCTTAATAGGCAGATGACTCAATATGCTATCCCAGTTATAGTAGTTGTACATTCTAGTACTTATGCTACCCATAAACCCAGAGGTCAAACATCTGTTCCTATGCAAAGGAATCCATATCAGCAGAAGAATGCTGGATCCATGAGTCAGGCCCATCTTTTGGTTAGAAAAGCCTGGAACTGCACCTCATTTATCAAAACAATTACAGATAGTAGAAAAGTCAAACCAGAAGCTTTCTGCACCCCAACAGGCAGGCTGGTAGGCTGATACTGAAGTAATAAAAATCATAATGATTTTTTAAATGAATAACTGTCAGGACTCTTTGGCCTTTCTATGAGTCTTTGAAATACAAAACTCACATGTATTATGCTGGTTACAAAAATGGTAAATACTGGCTATTAACATAGCTGGTAGAGCACCAACAACCACCACATTAGTGTGTTTATGTGACACAAATATTAGAAAAGCAAATAAATTTGACTTCCTTCTTTCACACTTCATGAATTCAAGTCCAAATTCCTAAAAAAGCGCACCTGCATCTCATATAAACTCCCCTATTCATAAGCTTGGTTTTCTTTGGTCCAAAGCAGGACAGGATTAGAGCTGCAATAGCATTTTGAAGCGTCACTGGGAGAGGAAGCTAACCCCCGTTTGAATGAATGACACCTGTAACACTGCTGTTAACAGCCTCTCTGTCGCCGTGCAGTACTTATCAAGCTTTTTTGAGGAGCAGTGGAAAGCCAATCTGGCATCGCTCACCACCCTTCTTCCACTATCTCAGTCACTGCGACTTGTCAGGAAGCCGTGATTCTTAGATGAGACCTCCTAAGGGATGACAAACAGCACTCGTGTTGACTGAAGCAAAACAAGCCTTCGGCTGTGCCATGGTTGCTAAACAGGAGAGCTTAATATCCACTTACAGCGCTCGACTATTTAACAGTCAACGCGGCCGTGGGATTGGTTCGGTTATCTGTTTACGTCGACCAGCTGACAGACGGTTTTTGCCAGAGTTAGTTTCAGAATACAATGGAGGGAATATTCCGCAGCGTTTTCTCCATAAGCCCCTTGAGAGTGTTTACTTATCAGTGGGCACACACCCCTATCAGCGCCCGTGCACCGATGCACCGTGAGCTTAGGAGTGTAAGTTGAAGAGAAAAGATGAGGGGAGTGAAAGGACGAGGCAGGGAAAGAGGCTCTCTGGAACGCTTTGATATATATACACTGAAGAACATACATGGCTACTTCAGCGGCTAATGCTGCACTCCCTAAACACATCTGTGTGTGGGGCGGGAGGGGGGCCAGCATCTGAGCAATGGGGAGTAAATTCCTCACTCTCTCCTGTCCCCGTGAGACCCATTCTGCTGCCTGGAGATAAGTGTGGAATTCAAGCTTGGTGGCAGGCGTGCCGAGGTGAAACGGATGCCATGGCTATGGCTCGGGCGGGCCGGCGCTGATAACCGACGGCAGGCCAGAACTGAAGCCTGCCAGCACACACAGAGTATGGAAGCTTATGAAATCAATATTAACATTCATATGACAGGCATGGGTGGAAAACCAGCCACCTATTGTGAACTACACAAGGCAAATGAAATATACGTGCTTCAACAATGTCAGGACGACCCAGTGAGCTGTGTGGGCTTCATTACTTGAAGTGGCCGCGCCAGCGCTAGTGAGATATCCCGCGGCTACCGAACACAATGCGGCGAGCACCGCTGACTGCTGTCTCCTCTCTATACATCTCAAAGCAAAGCACAGTCACTTCTAATTAAATTTATAGGAACAGGACAGAATGGCTTGACAGTACAATGTAAGAGTGTATGTGTGCGTTGGTGTGTGTGGTAGAGTGGGAAAGGAGACAAATTAACATACAAGTGAAAGGATCTGACAGTCCTTGTCCCTCAGCAATGGAGTTGACTGAGGAAGTTCAGACACACTGAGAAGAGCGAGATGGTCTCTGTACCTTTATAGAAATAATAAACAATTTAAAGCAGCGCTACGGACTCGTCCTTATTTCTTCAGTCTCTGCGACAGGAAACAGTAATGACATTACATCTCTACTATAGGCATAATTCCAGAGACAGGGACAAATTAATCACCCGTCTGTTTATTTACAGAGCATTTGAAAAGCTTTCAGGCTTTCTGACTCATCTTACAATGGACTCGCATCATTTTTCCTCATCAGCATCCCGCAATAACAAGGCAAAAGCTGGTTTTTGGAGGGTTTTGTGGATTCACAGTGAGCTACACGACGCAGGGATGAAGGCCAACGCTGTGCAGAAAAGTGAAAAAAGACCACCACAACTCCTAAAAAGGTGCCGTACATAATCCTACAAGAGAAAGTGAAAAAAGGTGTAAGAAAGCTGACAAAAATGAAGTGTAGAAGCAAAATGTCATCGGCCTGTCAGGCTCTAATTCACTTTTATTCCCCTACACTAAAATTTCTGGCCTCTTTGACAGCTTCGCCAAAAATAAGACTTCACAGTAGTTTCTTTTTTATCGTAGGCTGTTTCTTTTTCTAAATTAAATTTTATTAAATCGTGAGGTTTTTTTTTCCCCCAGCCATCATGGCTGTCTGTTCTACATATGTGGTCTGGCTCATACATGTGGTACTAACACTGACACTGACAGACTCATGTCTATTCAAGCTGCCCAGATTCAGAAAAATAACAACAACTACCACTACATACAGTTGATCAGCAGATGGTGTTGATCAGCATCATGGCTTCAACTATTAACCTCATTGCTGATTAATTTGCCAATCACAGCATCTCTGGGCGCACTGTGCTGATTTATTTTCATTTATTTATTTAAATTCATTTATAAACAATCAATCAAAAAAATTGGAAATATCTAGTTTCAAATAATGCAAAAACGAGGAAAAACAACAAACTTGGCAACCTACAACTACCCAGCTTTAGGTTTATTTAAGAATGACTTGATCTCTATTAAGATTTTTGTTAATAGAGATTCATCTATTAAGAAAACCAAAACCAGCCGGTGTCTGTTGACAGGTTTTTAAAATGTAATTATATTTTCTAGACAAGATTCAATATACAAACCAGGAAATCTACGAAACTAATCTGTGACTTCTGTGACAGAAGATAAGACACCCGTCAGCGAAATGGTCTCCGTTTCTGGTTTGTATCACAGTTTTGCTACTAGTCAGCAAGCAGTTGGCAAGTGTTTGCAGATAAGTCTTGCAAAGCAATTGCAAGAAGGTTTTTTTTTACCCAGCAACTTCTAGCAACCCCTCACCAACCAAACTGGAAGTTGAGAGGCTTCCAAGGAGGGTCACAGACTGGTCTCTGTGATTGGCGCTTTAGCAACTGAAGCAACCTTCAACAACCACTCAGCAACCAGTTGGGGACTACGCATTTTTCCAGAGAGAACAATCTCCAGGCCTGTATGATCTTAAATGATTAATCTCAGCTCTAGTCTCCTTCCTCAATGTATTACTTACAGCACAAAATTTAAAAGTTATGCTCTTTCAAAAAAAGTAGAAAAAATTAATAATTAATCAATAAAAATACTTTTAAATGCTGCTGGATTCTGAGTTTTCATACATGAACTGTCAAGATGCCTTAGCGTCAACACCGCCAAAGTTATTACTCTATATTACACTGAAGACTCAAAATGTTTACTCCAAATAATCAGTGAAATTGTGAGTCCCTCCAGGGGAGACCATGCTTCGCATCCAGCCTCAACTAGTGTAAAAACAAAGTGTGTCTGAGACCGTGTGCTGCTGCCTAATGCTGATGAAAAACAAGGGAGTGTGGGAGCAGCCACTGGAGCGGCGTTAACATAGGCGAGAGCAGGGGAGGTGTGAAGGAGGGAGTGTGTCTCGGTAAAGGCGCGCGAATGTCGCCGCTTCCACCTCGACCACTTCGTCTGACTGATGAGTTCAAACAGGACATGGTAATAGCCTGTCTCCAACATTCCCCTAACCATAAATCTCCCTGCAAGAAAAATGGGAAAGCAATCAGGTGGGAAGAAGGTTTTCGGTGTGTGCTGGTGTGTGTGAGAGAAACAGAGAACTACAAAGAGAAATGAGACAATAAAAGAGCATGTAGAACATAGCCCATGCACTGCAGGCATGCAAGAGGAGGAGTGCTTGTGTATCTGTATGAAGTTACAGGTAAAACTAGTCCTTCAATGAGCATCTTCTGTACGACAGGACACCGGATGATGAGTGGGCACTCAAGCACTCGAGATATGAAGTTTGTTTTAAGGTGCATCAAAAAATGAAGCTGTCGTTCTTGCCCAGCACTTAATATGATTAAAGAGTGAAAGACAACAGCAAGGCTTGCCCTTTTCTTTAAAGTAGTTAAACCATTAAACGGCGAAAGAAGAGTTATTCCGCAGAGAATTTTGGCAGGCATACCAAGTGGAGAGTGGCCAAAGATTTAAGGCTTTTCAGTGGAGAGTGAGAGGGAAAGATGGAGACGGAGAGTAGCTAATTGATCAGAACCCGGCTCTTCCCGTTTATCATTCACCATGTTACCGCGCTTGTTATTAATAAGCATTCCCACACCCCTTCGACAGCCGCCGGGAGGCCAATTTGAAGTCCCAAGGTGTTGGAATGTACACAATGTGGTGTGTTTGCATCTGCGTGCGTGTGAAAGTCCGCAATGTGGCCACACAAGCATGACCTCGCCATCAGCTACACATACACACAGTCACACACGCCTGCTCTCGAGTGACTAAGATGTAGGGCCTCATCAAAAGCACAATGCAGCCAGTGTGCTCGGCGCGCCGCATTCAACCGTCGGCACTGTGCGACAGGGCCGTCAGGTCTGCCAAACAGCCGGCTGCAACACTGTGGCAAATGAAGTCTGAGTTTATTGAACAGGGAAGGAGGGACTGAAGAGGGGTGGAGGAGAGGAAGGGAGGGGGAGAAAGAGTGCGAGCGGGAGATAAAGAATGAGGGAAAAGTTCATTATTCTCCAGTATGAAAGAAGGAAAGAACGAAAGAGGTGGAGGAGCAGGTGAAGGAGGACCTCAATGACTTGCATGGGGTTCCAGTGCGAGTGCTAGCACTACATTGTCTGTTTCTGCTGCTGTACCGGCTGTTTGAACTGATATTACAATGTTCATTAAGAGGTTACACTGCACTGTAGGTCAGTGATTACTGAAGAATTGATTTAAAATGAGATTTGTCATCTGTTTATTCCAGTGATGTTGAACTGTGCCAGCTGAAATGCAAAAATCTCAAAGCCATTTAGCAAATGGCCCATGTGGTTAGTAGTAATGATTTTTCCAAAAGGACAGTTGTGTAATGTTCTTCACTGATAACCTTCGTTAGAACACAAGCTAGCTTAAATTGCTCTGGTGGTGCATGTCGGACACGCGTGTCTCATCTTGCGGGCTCATTTGATCGTCTCCGTGAGGAAGATGTTCAAGAAAATGCTAACTGGCTGAAGATATCCCAGAAACACACACATCCTCTTTCCTTTCCCCCCTCCGTGCTCGGGTCAATCACCCCGCTCCAGTCAAAACAGAGGACACTGTGACCACATCGTTTCCAGCAACTGGCGTGGGAGAGAGTAAAGCAAAACTTCAAAGCTTTGTTTGTCTGCAAACAGTCCTCAGAGAGCAGACCAAACACCCTCCCACCGGCTGCTATAAACAACCGAGAGACCTCACACGGGAGAGGGGAGAAGGAAGGGAGGAAAAAAAGGGCAGGTAGTGTTCTGGAGGATGGTTGTATGAAATGTTAGAAGGAAGGAGGTGTTTTGATCTTTTGACCTGTTATGGTAGCTCCTCTGAAATCTTAACTCCAGGCAGGGAAACTGTTGCCCTTTGCATTCAGTTTATATGCAAATGTATACTAAACCTGTTCACCCAAACAAGTGGGAGTAAGGCAACCATGCATGAGTATAATACGCAGTAATGCACCATATATTATTACCACTGTGTGGGGATGTAAGCAAATGTGTATGCTAATTGTGGACTCTGTGAGCTTTAAAGGGTTTAGTTTACAAGCCACGTTTATGGGTGAAATCACACAAGCTAAAAAGAAACACAAGCACACACTTTTTGTTTTCTTCAGCACGTATTCAGGTTTGGGAATTCCCGGCGAATCGCAGGAGCATCGCTGCGGCCTGACATGTTTTCAGCAGCAATCAATTTCAAACCCACAGCAAAGGAAAAACAAAGAAAAAGCTTTAATATTGCTTTGAATTATTAATTCCCTGCAGCAGTAAAAATATATAAAAGAGAGTGACCCAGTGAACTAGCAGCCAGCTCAGACAGTCAACTGTCAGCTACCACACAGTGCGAGGAATGACACATGGGCGCAGTCTCACACGAGCAAGCTGAGCGGCATTGTACGAGGAAGCGGTGATGACAGTTGTGAGATTCAGAAGGCTATGCTGAAATTGCCACAGTAATACCGTTTAAATAATGTGATTGAACTGTGAATCAAATAAGTGCTTTTTGCTATTAGTCCCACCTGTGAGTTAGGCCCTCTCATGCCAGCAGAGCAAGATATTTCTCTTTTCTACATAAAATGTGAGGGGAGAGAAGCAAGTGTAAAAATAACAAGGACCAAAATGTAATTAAGTAAATCACAGAGGTTCTGTCAGCTTACTAAAAAAAACGTTAAGACCTTCTTGTCCCAGTATTTGTAACCACTAGAGTTTAAAGCACCTATTTACAGTTGGCTTGCGGCAATAAATCCTAAAAACTGTTAATTTATGGGGTTTTAAACACTATTTTTTTAACATGCATAAAACAGATTATAATGCATTATTCCTGAGGAATTGTTTGCCCTGTGATACCAACAGTGAGGGGCGCCAGCTAATGTTAGGCCAGAAAAGGAGTCCAGTAATCACTAAAGGGCCCTTCGAATGCAACACAACAACATGGCTGCACGTTTCCTATGGCTCACACCGCTCATTGAGAGTTTTTCCCTGCATCAGGCGCACCCAGTTCAACTGTGCTAAACTTTGGTGCTCTTTGTGGTACATTTGCAACACCAAAAGAAACAAGGAATCACAGGGAGAACGGGTGCACAAAGTACACAAATTGGTGCCAGTTATGTCAAAGTGCTTTTTACTGTAAGGTGAAATACTGATGATAAACCCAATAATCATGTAACCCTTGATTAAAGCGAGAAAGAAAAACTCTCTTTATCAGGAAGAAACCTCTGGCAAAACCAGGATCAAGTAAGAGCAGCCATCCTCAATCACTGGTTTGCTAGGCGAGGAGAAATTACATCATATAGATAAAGCAACATAAATTTGGAGCAATTTGCTCAACCAATTAGCCTAGCAATTGTGCTGTTTGGGCTATAACCTCAGCAAAATGGCAAAGGACAAAAAAACCAAACATGCTAGTGATAACATTAGGGATGAGGCAACTTTAAGAAAGCCAGCTAGCTCATACGCAGGTAAAAAAGTTAGCTAACATTAGCCAGAAAATGCCAGTTTCATCTAAAGCTGGTCCGAGTTTCACCTTTTTTAGTTGTACTTTTTATGATTTTCAGACTTTGTTTAATAGAACAGTGGAAAGAAGAGCAGGGGAAGACCCACAGTAAATGGCCACGGGGCCGATTTTAACTCAGGCAGCTGCATTAGCTTTGCGCCATAAGGGTTACCAGCTCAACTCAGACACCTGCCTCTTTAAACATAAATTCATACCAATGATAGCAAAACTAGGATCAATATCAGGTAAAGTCTGCACCCAAGCTTTTTTTGGCTAATGTTAGCAAGCACTAGCTTGGCTGCTAAGCTACTGTCGACTGCTCCCTTATTTCCCAAGGGATCACCAGACTGGTTGGATCCACATATTTGATTTGGCACAGATTTCCAGAAACATCCTTCTCATTTATCCAGGCTTGGGACCAGCAATAGCTTGTGACCCCTTGAGGCTGTGTTTTGTCTCCTCGTGGATGAATTCTAAGCCATGCATTTCATCCCTAAAAGTGACTACAGTTCACTTATAGAGGCCATGGGTGTCATTAACAATGATTTTTTTGGCTTCTATGCCAGAACCTTAAAAAAAATCTGTAGGCCGATGATAAGACTAATTCAATTTCAGAAGGAAAAAATTCTGGAAAATTCAAGTTTCTATTTGTCTTTTAGAATTTTTCATTTAGTTTCCCTTCTCCTGCTGTTCTTTCCTTCATTACATTTCAGCAGATAATCTCTCTTTCTGGCAGGCAACAGAAGAAGAAGAAAGTGTCTCTTTATTCAGTCAGTTGAAAGCGGTCCACGAAGCTGGCCCTTTGACAGCAATCCTGCCTCTTATTTACACGTGAGCTATATGTTTGAGAGCTGCTTGCGCGCAGAATTCGGGCATCGTTAATATGCTGGGCATGTTCCCCCTGCCACCCTGCCAGTTCTCACGCCCCACCCAGCCTCCCACACATTTACACGCCACGCACACACAAGCTCACAAGGAGAAGGAGAAAAAGTTTTCTTACCTAGATGGTGTAGATCGATGTGGATGACGGGCAGTGCAGGGAGGCAGAGAGAGGAGAGAGAAGAGAAGGGGTGGGGGGAGAAAACACAAGGAGAAAGCTTGATTAGTGTGCGAGTTCAACACTTGTAACCTCTCCTACAGCGAGTTAAGCTGCTCTCTCTTGTTCGGCTCAAACAGGTTGATGCCAAGAGTACGCCTTAACAAATCCACCGTGCACTCCTGAGGGTGAAACGCTCTCTCCTCTGCTTTTTCTCATTCGCCTCCTTTTCGCAGGTTCCCCTTCTTGACAGAGAAGAGGCCGTATTCAGGTCTTCCTTTTTTGATTCCTTCAGTGCTACACTTCTCACGTTGCTATTCTCTCCTCTTCCTCTTTGCTTTCCTCTTACCTTCAATTACCCTACACCCATTTCACCCTCTCATTTTCTCCTCTAATCTTCTACAGGACTTCTCCGCTTATAGCCCCTTCTTCTCTTCGAGCTTTTCAGTCTCCCATTTTCTGCTCTCTTACCGCTCGTACCAAACCGACAGAAACACCCCCCATGAGAAGCCAGGAACTGGTGAAAACCCCAATTAGAAGCAGTGAAACCAGCAGGTGGGCCATCTTGCAACTGCTCCACTTGACAAAGGTGACCATTCACTACACATTACATCATTTTATTTCCTCCCTTTCCTGTCTGCAGCCTTACAAGGGTACACACTCACTCCTCCTCGTACTACCCCTTGGGGAAAAGACATCAGAAAGCTAGAGGCGCGGGTCAAATATGAAGGTGGATTGGGAATGGGCTGGATGGAAAGCTGTGCATGGAGCTAAAAATCCTGAGGTGGTAACCAAGAGAAATAAAATTCTGGAATTACCCCACATAGCACGTTCCATCCTATTATAAAGAGGATGTTGCTACATGCCCAAAGCAGCAGAGTGAGGTTATCTGCACTATAGCAATGTCATTATTCCCAGCTTTTAGTGGTAACCTGATTTCAGAAACATATTAGCTGGAAGACATTTCCTCTTCTGTTTTTTTCCCCTTTTTTTGGGTCAAGTAATTAAGGGAAACCGATCAAGTGAAGTACTCTGGCTACATATTAGAGCTATTTGAGAAATTCAAACATCCACTTGAGCACAAGAAAAAAAAAAAAGGTTCAGTCTGTAATGTTCTGAGTTCACGAGTCAGTGTGCAAATACCACAAATTCCAAGTGTATAATATTCAGCCACTCTGGTCAATTGTATGTTTTGCTGCAAGATTATTATATATATTATCATCAAAGCTCCTGGCAGACCACCAAGCAATTCTAATTTATCCTCTGGGGAGCATAAATATCAAATGTTTTACAGTGGCAGGAGAAACTGGAGCGTCTGGAGAAAACCTGCGCAAGCATGGCTGCACTATGCAAACTCGAAGTGGAAGGGTGCTGCATGGCTTTGAACCCAGCCAAAGCAGTGCAAAAATATATTTGCTTAAATCTTACAGTACCAACTGTTTATGAAGCAAGGGATTTAATACAGTTGCGAAACAAAAACTGCGCTTAAGGATCCACGGGGTTAAAGTGGCAGCAGCTTAATGTAAACTGTGGTTTTCGAGCAATCACACTAAATAAGCATATGCTGATTATAAGACAACAGATTCCTAACTGCTTTTGATAACAGTCCACGGGCATTTCAACAAGATAAACAGATGGGTGCAACAATAGCAGAGCGGCATATTAGTTCAGTACTACTCTGATCTAACACAGTGCAGACATTGCTTATGACAAAAAAGAGACAATGTACCAGATTTCCTGTGAAACAGAGTCTGATGATGATGGGAAACGCAGAGTTGAAACTCGTATGCAAAACTTCATTTGTGTAAGATTTCCCTTTGTTTTTTAACCAAGTGTGACAATAATTGTGGTTTTATTTGACAGGTTTTAAAGTGGCAAGAGAGATGCATCACCGCTCCGACTTATTCTCAACCACACCCACACGCACTCCTAAACAGTGGCTCAAGGAACCACTCGCTCCTTACTGTAAATATTTCTTGAATGTTTTTTTGGTCGCTGGTTCTGGCATGACAAGCTTTTTTCTGATGAGCCCTAAGCCTACCAATTACTGTAAGTTGAGGACACTTAACGGCAGCCTATGGCCTGAAAGTCCCTTTTAAGTCAGCCAGGCAGCCGTTCAGTCAGACATTCAGTCAGCTGTTCATACAGCCTGCGGCGACGGGAAAATTTCCTGCGGTTAAAACAGGAAGAAAGAAAGAAAGTCAGCTTGCTGAGGAGGCTAACGTGGCCTCATGTGGCTTACGACAAACCCATCAGAAAACAGGCAACAGGGCATGACAGAGAAGACAGCATTTTTAGTTGCTGCCACACAGCAGGAGTGTATGTGTACATTTAAACCCAGTGCACTTCGGCTTCTGTATGCAAAAACTGTTGGTACAGTGCTGGGCAAGCAGCCAATCAAACGCTGGGGATGACTTTCCACTTAAAGCCAGGGGGGAAATTATGTGTAAAAATATAATAAGTGGGTCTAATTTGCAGTCAACTCTAAAACTATGAGAATTTGCTAGTTTCTGCTTTGTATCATTGTAATTACAATATCTTTGTGGTTTGCAGAGTTGGTTAAAAAGAAATAACCAATTTAAAGATACCTGAGGGTGGTTTTTTAGGCCCTTGGAAAATGCTAAAGAGTAGCAGACACAGGGATAATTAAAATTAATCTCATTTACAGTGTTTTTACTGGACTCTTTCTAGTTCTGTGAAAAAACACGCACTCTTAATTAAGAATATAAGTACCAAACAAGTGCTGCGAATCAAATGGACTTGATTAAGTGATCATCAGCAAGTGTGAGCACTTCTATAAAAGCAGGTGTGTGTTAGCACAATGACAATCTTTCCAGCAGAGTTCCCGTCACAAAAGCCCAAAAGTTGATGTTAAAAGCTAAAGTTAATGAAAGCCCAATTAGAACAAGTATGCTTAGGTTTGCAAAGCCTCATTTGAACAAAAACAACAAGAATGTCCTTTGGAGAGATTTGGCCATCATGCACAGCTCCGTGTTTGGCAAAAAACAAACACAGCATATCACCACAAACACCTCGTACCAGCTGTCAACCACAGGGGTGATGATTTGGGCTCGTTTTGCAGCCACAGGACCTGAGCACCTTGAGGTCATTGAGTCAACCATGAACCATCGGTATACTAAAATATTCTAGAGCCAAATGGAAGGCTGACTAAAGCTTGACTGACACTGGGTCACACAACAGGACAACGATGCCAAACAAAAGCAGCAGAAAATGTACAATGACCTGGCTGAGGCGTTGCAAAGGTCCAGTCAAAGCTCAGACCTCAAACCTATTAAAATACTGTGGACATTAAGAGAGCTGTGCATGAACGAATGCCTGAAAATCTCAATAAACTAAGGCAATGTTGGCAATGTGAAAGACTGACAGTCATATAGAAAACAATTAAAGTGATTTCTGCTAAAAGTGGTTCAACAGACGACTGAATCATGGGATGTTTTTTTCCCCAATCTGCACATTAGTTTTTGCAATGAATAGTCTTTCAGACTGTGCATTAAGGAGAAAGATTAGCTGATTAATAAAAAAAATGTATCTACATATTAATGAGCAGTTTAGGGCTGAAATTAACAGTTATTAGCAGATTTATTTTACCTCAACTGATTGATGTATATCTGTTCTAATGTCTACACAGACTCAGGTTTAATAGAAATCTCATTTGAGAAATTCAACCATAAAACATGTTCTTATAAATGATTAATCATCCATCAAAGTGGTTGCCCATTACATTTTTTGCTAAATTGCGTCTTATGTTTCTTCTGTTTTGTTAAGCTCCAACATCCAGACATGAAGTTTTACTGCCTGCATGGTCGAAATTTGGAATTAATTTCTGGTCAGCTGACCGCCCAACATCTGGCTAGAAGGCCACTTGCCTGACAAATCACACGACTGGCATCTCCCTTCTGGCAAAGCACCAAACTTAGGACAAACTGCACATTATTCCCACTGAGACAAAAATTGCACACAAGTGGAGCAGCCTCCTGGATTAGGCTTCCCATAAATCTTTGCAGAGCCGGGAACAGCTGCACCGAATACGGATTATGGCTGAACGGCAACGCTCTCCTTCCCCTTTAAGGCTTTGTTAAATGCCACAGCGCGCATTGTAGGAAATTCATGGCCACTAAATATCAAGCAAGGTTGTGTCAATTAACATGCAGGGAATAAATTAGACGGAAGAGAGCCTAAAGCAGCCCTAATGGGATCCGTAATAGTCTTGCTCTTTTTAAACATGCACACGCCGTGTTTATTAGGCTCTTTGGTCGTAAGTTAAGGCGGAGGTAAAGAGGTGAACTAGTCGCTCCAGCAAATCACCTCAAGTGTCCTGAAGGGGAATATATGCAGCGCCTAAAATTCATGTTGGTGTAAAGCAAAACAAAAAAGAATATGATTTGAAAACAAATAAAGGGCAGAGTGCTTACTGGAAAGGTTACACAGTTATCACTGAGGTTTCCAACCAGTTTTTGTCAGAGCGCGTGAGGCAGAGAAAGGTTGATAGTTGTCAGGTCCAGGCACAGCCCACACCCCCCTCAGGTGTTTTGACATTTTAAGTGAATTTAAGCGCGGCAGTCTTCTGCTGCAACCCTACACCACAGCGGTCTCCATGCCGACAGCAGCACCAGCAGTTGTCTCCCAGAACCAGCCCTGACATTTTGTCTTCTTCTCGGCATGAAGAGAGTGAGTCTGTTCCTGCTTGTGTGTGTGTGTGTGTGTGTAGCTTCATATGTGCCTGTTCAAAAGCTGGTGTGCTGCTGTGTGCTTCCTTCCACCCACCACTTTCTTTAGATAATGTAAGACACGAAACCTGCACACACTCAGGTGTCAAACCGCAGAGAAAAGTCTGCGTGGGCTGCAGAATGAGAGAGAGAGGGAGGGAGAGAGGGAGAGAAAAGATGGAGAGGAAGTAATCCTCAATAACACATCTCCCTTACATGTCTCCCAGTAATGCCCAGATTAGACTAGTGTTCTCAGAAACTGGAACAAGTGGAAGAACAAACACTGCCAGGTGTTCTCAGAGGCCCATTAGACACATTTTCAATTAATTATTGCGAGCATTATCAGATTAGCCTAATATTTTCCCTTTGCCACCGTGATACTGTATAATTAGATTACAGTGAGATTATGGGGATTTTTCACTGTAGTTGCACATCAGCATGAAATTATCATAACCACAATCTCGTGCCCTTTCATCGACACTGCCTGTCTGTTTTTTTTGTTGTTTTTTGCCTGCAGTAAAACATCACAGGCCTCGTTCAGCCACGAGGTCACAACACATCTGTGGCAAATGTCAACGAGAACAAAACAAAAATGCACAAAACGTGTGTTTTCACGTATGGAAAGAGTCGTGAAAAGCTGATTTTTTTCTAAAACTGTAGTTTGGCTACAAATGATACGACAGACAACTGTACAGGAGCCTAGCACATCACAGAGTGTGTGTGGATGTGTGCGCTTTGTGAGGCCTTATAAGAGACTATAGCTTATAGTATTATATGTTGGTTATTAACAGGTTTTCCCGCATCAGATATTAAACTTGATTTAATGTTTAATATGGTGCGGTATAGTTTTTATAGTTCCCGTTCTTTTAAAAAAGCACTATGAGCAGCATTTTTGAGGCAGTATGCTTCAGTCAGTCTAAGAAACTGTTTAATATGTTACACATTTAGGCTGTTGTACTGATACCAGGGAAAACTTCTTTCAGTCTATGTGCCAAAGTACTACTGAGCAAGGATTGTGTTATGTGTCGGCAACCCTAAGGCATAAATAAAAGTGCTGCATGAGTGAGACTTGCAGTAAGAAAGCACTTTAAGTGCTCCACTGAATAGAAAAGCACTATATATAAGTACCAATCCATTTACCACGTACCACACAGGATTTAACAAAGTGCACAAGCCAGATTTGCTGATAGAATAAATTGCAACTGCTATCAAATGAACATTAACAAGGGTTATATGTGCATGTGGTCAACAAATTGTGGTAAACTCAAATGATTTTCTCCCCTAATTGTTCTATACTGTACAACTAAAATGCACATTTCTGTTTAATCTTCACAACTTTCCATAACATAATCTTGTTTTGGGCCTTTGTTTAGTTTTGTTGTCTGCCTGTACAAATGGACTATGACTTATAATCTACAGAGATCTGCATCAGCATGAATAATGAGGTTGCCAATTAACTAGTTTTCCCTTTCACCTTCCTGTTAGCACATTCTTGGGGCAGATTTGCTTTTCATTTTATCTAAATCTAGGGTGAAATTACCGCATTAGAGGTTCCGATACTTTCATCTTATCTCAAAAAGTAGGTTGGGGCAGAAAAACAACTACAATTGCTGTCGCATACATTCAGATTCTCATTTTTAACTAAATTTGAACCTTTTACTGGATTTTCTCTGCAAGAAAGCAGCTGTTAAAGCTATCGATCGAGTATGAAAATCGATCTTAAAAAAACAAAAACACACACCACGAACACAACATCCTCCGCTAAAGGAGGATGTTGTAGCAGTAACGCTTGTGGGGAAGTTTTGACTTCCTCACAAGTCTGCAAGTTCCGGTTAGAGATGCATAACTGTAGAATAATTTAATTAATTATTAACAGATACAAAAGAAAATTAGGGTGATATATCGTGTGAAGACATGATTTCTGTTGTGTCATGTGTGAAGGGGTTAGCCATCACACTGATGTCGTGAATAAGGGAGCGACAGACAGAGTCAGAGTGAGTGTGGTAAGAAGCAGGATTAACTACTGTACGAGCTCTTTGATGGGCAGGTTGGAGAGCGATTCCCATGGATCCAAGGGGCACTTATGCAGGGGATAATGGAGAGGGATTATGGCCCGGCTCCATTCATTTAGAGAAATAGAGATTACAATTTTATTTGCAAAAAACAAAACAAAACAAAACAAAAAACAACCACAGTCATATCCACATGACTGTGGTCAAGTGTGCAAGATGTAACACTTGAATGCCACAAATCTCTTGAGAAAACTGATCAGAAAGAAACCAGAGCAGGGAAATCGTGACATGCAGAGCAACTGCTGAATGGCAGGTTCAGCTAAAACTAACAGTCAAGTCGTTAGAAAATAATGAAGAGCATGTTTGCAGCTAAAAGCACTGAAAAACTCATTAAAGTGCAATGGGTATGGTTACATTTTGTAACATGGGCAAGTGGTTAAAATTTCAGATGTTACAATCGACACATGGCTGCAGAAACTAACCCATAAGAATCAACAGATGTTTGAAATAGCAGTAAGATTAAGTTGAAATAGTAAGATTAAGAAAACTGGTGGAAATGGATAAAACTGATACCGGCAGTGGATAAATAGATTGACTCAGCTAGTCAAGGTCCATCTTCTGCTACTTTCAACTGATTGTTGTTTGACTTTACCAGACAGTAGATATCAAAAAATATAAGTATAATATAAAAACAGACCCTTATTATCTGTATGTGTCTGTATGCATTTTAAAAACTGAAACATAACGTAACAAGCAAATGTTTGGATGTCTGACTCCCATTAGAAAAGACAACTGGTTGGAAATAAACTGCACTCAATGATTTTCTGATTTACATTTGTTTATTTGTGAGCAGGAGCTTAGAAGGGAGACACAGATCTCATGTGCATGTGTAAGTGTTTATGTCTGCGTATACGTACATCCTGACTGGGCTACTGCTGCCACTTTGGAATACAATAGCCTATGGAAACAGGAAGCTAAGCTGGAGACTTCCTGTGGTTCTTCCAATCAAGACGCTTCCTTTCGGACCTAATGTTGTGTGTGTGTGTGTGTGTTTGTGTCACTGTGCGTGCTGCTTGCATCCTGCAGGGGGTCACTTAGGGAGTTCCGCGGAGAGACGGCAAGTTGCTATAAAAACATCAAGCGGCAGCAGCAGACAAACTGTCGTCAGAAGGAGGAGCGCTTCCACCCCAACGAGAAAGGAATTGGGAGGAAATCAAAGCTTTGCCTTAGCAGGGGCAAGAGACAGTACCACCACGACCACCTGTGTGTGTGTGTGTGTGTGTGTGTGTGTGTGTGTGTGTGTGTGTGTGTGTGTGTGTGTGTGTGTGTGTGTGTGTCTTCTCTGTTTAGCTGTCAGTCCTCAAACACCCAGAGAGGGAGAGGCTGGCTGATGTTTTCAAAGCAGTGCCTTGTGTGCATTAAGCTGTCGGAGATGACCTGACCTGGATAGAGGAAGCGGTGAATAAATAAATAAGTCTTCCACATTCACAGAGCCCTCGTACCTCTGTGTGTGTGTTTGTGTGTGAGAGACAGATGATTATCAGTGCAAATATCTTTGATTGATACACAAGTGGGAGTATGCTAGTCAGGTCAAGATCGATATACAAATAAGGTAAAAAACCCATCCAAACAAACCAAATGTGCGTGTTCCTTCACATACATGCTCAGTGTGTCTATAGTTGCTTAATGCGTGTGTATGCGTGTGTGTTTAGTGCTGCTACGGGGCTTGAGGGCTGATATTAATGAAGCATTTCTCTCTGCGGAGCTCTGTCAGTACAACAAGCCCCTAACGTGATTAATAACTGCCTTGCTTCCCTTGTGTGTATGAGCATGTGTGTATTTTTGTGTGCACGCACAGCATATGATGCAATTACGTATGTGTTTTGTGAGAGCTTATTAGAGCCCGCCTGATGCATTGATCACACTGATATCACACGCCAATTTCATCATGTTGATGTATTTGCTCAGGCAAAACACTACTTCATTTAATTTCAATTATTAGACAGTACCGTTCATCTTTTTGAACTAGTTCTGCAGTGTGCATTATTTGATGTTTGGGTCTTTTTTGTTTTCCTTTAGGGATGTACAAACTTTTCTTTTCATCTTTTGTTACCAATTATATATCCCGACCCATTCGACACCACTTTCTTCCTAATTTACTACACAGGGAAAATTAGGGAAGAGGTTCCTATGACACTGACACAGAAATGAGCTCATCCCCAATCTGCCTATTAGTCTGAGTATTGAGTCTGGTATCGACCTCTCCTGTTTTCCGCATGTCAGCATTAGTGTTTGTGTTATATTTGATTTTCAGATGGAAACTACATTGTGTAAAATTTTCACCGTCAGAAATCAATAGATTGCAAATTACAGTCAACTGAATTCTGTTTTCTTACCGCGGTGTTTTCCCCGAATTGCGGGGGGCTGTTAGCGCACTGTTTACCTCAGCTGTCAATGTCAGGTGACGAGCGTTCGCCTCCACTCTGAAAGAAGCTGTAAATCTTTGTGAAACAAGTCTGATACAAATCGAGTGGTGAAGCGCACTTCTGTCCGGCGACAGCGACACTGATGAGAGTTGTTGAGGAACTTTGCTATGCTGAACTTTCCTGTTGGTAAGTGCTGCTGTTTTTGCTGCTGTTAGCCTCTGTTAGCTGCTGTTAGCATCTGTTAGCTGCTGTTAGCCAGCATTAGCAAAACTGTCCTTAAAGTGCATGTAACATTTTTGGGCTCTGAAGGTTAGTAAATAAACTCTTACACAATGTGAGAAGGCTTCTGTTTATCAAACAGCTTCAAATTGTTTATCAGAATGAAAGTGAACACTCGAGCCCAACATTAGACGGCATAATGTTAGCTTCAAACCAGCTGTTGTTATTGTTGTTTAAGTGGTGTCTATCCAGAGACGGGAGGGTTGCATGTCTAACCTGCTAACTATAACTAACTGTAACAATATCAGGAACAAATAAACATGTTAATGCACATTTTTGTGTGTTAGAGCCCAGATCTCAGTTCAGGAGATGAGGCTTGAGGTGAGGTTGGAAAAGGACGACATTTTATTAAGATGCTGCTGGCGTTGTCTTGTTCCTTAGAGTTGATGATAAAACAAAGGTATGAGCCTTCATATCTTGAGTCTGAAGGTGCAGACATGAATTTAAATGTCCCTCCACAGCATGCTAACACCTACAACTTGTCTCCTCTGCCTTTGTGTGCTACATAGGTGGTCAGTCTCTAAACATACACATAAAACACGATCAGTTGGAAGGGAGATTTCCTGCCTAGCTACTATAGACCAGGCGTCCACTTCTATGTATTTTTTATAGCTTAAATGTAGGTTTATGAAAAAATTGCATCAGTTTGTTGAAAGATCTAATTACACACTAATCACCTCATATTTATAAGAAAAACATTCTTTTTTCTATTAAATAACCTTAAGATCAGGCTAACTGAAAGCCCATATGACAACTTGGTCACTGACTCTGTTGCACAGGTAACCCTGCTTCACATTTACTGACCACATCACACCTCAATCACCAGAATCTATTGCTCCCATTGGTTGCAGCGTCAATCATTCTTCTTAAGTAGTTTAACTTACTGCCCATTTACTTCCTATAGTTCCCTTTATACTCACAGGACTTCTCTGTCATCAATACCAGATTTTAAATTCAAATATCAATTAATTCAAAAATCCAGCATTTGTTCTTGGGCTCTTGCTATTGTGTGCATGTGTTTCCTCTTTGTTGCATGAGTGAATGTGCCTGCAGAGGCTTATGGAAAAGCTCAAGTCAACATTAATGAAAGGGAGTACATTACAGTAGCTCTTCCTGTTTATGGCTCTATACTCTGCCAGCCACTGTGATTCTTCTCCTCCTGCCTGTCTAATAAGCTTTGTATCGGTGTTGTCTTTCTCTACAGGACGCCAGGACGCTTAAAGCTTCCGGCTGTAATGAGCCAAATGGTTTAATGTGACCACAAAGCAATGCTACAATGCTAAATACATCTATTTCGTATGACAAGCATGACAAGCATGACAAGGCACTGTGAGATTTGCAAAATGTCTTTGCCGCCAAAAGACGACTGGAAACGTTGGTGTCTGTGAGTGCCCGCATTATCTCCAAAGCTTCTTGCAGCCCTGCTTAGCAAGGTGCTCATCATTCATCTTCATTGCCCAAGGTGCCAGTGTGTGTGTGTGTGTGTGTGTGTTAAGACAGATTTAGTGAGGGGAAGAAGGACACGAGATTCACAAAAGGTGGACTTCTGACTGTTTATTACAGCCTGTATCGCCTTGCCTTATGATGAGGATGAATTTCACTCTTTCTCACAACTTCTGCCTCCTCAACACTCCCATCTCTCCTCTCTCCTTTCCTTCTGAAATTAGATGTTCTACATGCCTGGTTTGCAAGACGCTATCTGTTAAACTTAATTCATCCCTCACCCGTATGCCTCTGCATTAAGTCTCTCTGACATGAAATGCCTTGCTGAGCTATCCACTTCTTGCCCTGCAACATATCAACTTCACAGGCCCCATGAGCACGATCAGACTCGGCATCAGCACAGCCAACAGTTGAATGGATCCACATTAAAATAAATATATAAAACAACCAGCACCACCACATACACACACACCCACAAAAAAAAAAAAACACACAACCAAATGCCTGCCAGCAGATACAAAATCAAATGGGCAGGAACTAAGTCACTCATCACTGGTTCCTGCTTCCATGCTCCATTATACAGCTTCATATGGTGGTTTCTCATCAGTTTCTCCCTTTCTTATCAAACAGCATGTTTTTGTGCTCACTTGGCAAACTGCCTCTAATCATGACTATTTTCCACAATGTGGAATGCCTGAGAGCGAAATATCAAGTTTCCCTGCTGTAGGTCAAAATAATCATCCCCGATATCTGATGCAAAAGCGCAACTGTTCTTTTGAATTAGGGTGAATTGCTGCGATTGTTAATATTAATGATCACAGTCACTTTAGAGACACAATCTTCATGCATTAACATGAGCTGCTGATTTTATCATTTTGTTTTAATTATGCAGATACAGTTTTTCTCTTGGAAATGGACGAGTGATCAGAAGTGTTTGGGACTAACTGTCAGTGACTGCAGTGTCATCCTGTCTTAATTCTCAGTTGCCTGATATCAGACAGACTTATCAACTCAGAGCCTGATTCTATTTTCGGTGGGGCATCACATCCGCTTATACCGATTCTGAGGGATTTGATGTTTCCTAACCGATCCCAAACTTAAAGACGTCCTAGCAAATCTGGAATATCTGTTGGTCTTTAAGAGTCGGGCAAACATAACGTAAGAATCAATGCCGTCAAGCTTATCAATGATTGGTTTAATTTTTGGGTGGTCCTCCTCAATCTTCTTCTTCCTTAGTTCCTGCATACAGTTTCAAAATGCTCCAAGCACATTGGCTCCCAGTCGGTCTTCCTACGGTGCTCATTGGACCGTTCCAACCGAGAAAACGATGTCTCATGCCACGATGCCAGATGAATCAGTGAACTCGGTGGAGCGGACCGATTCAAAGGTCTGGACCCGGGCAAAAATTCACAGTGCAACTCATCCAAAAGAACATTGCTAATAAAGCCAAGTGGAGGACAGCAGGAGCAACATATGGCCCGTCTTGGTTGGTTGAGTTTATCAAATGTTTCAGAGCCCCTGAGTTTGATCTCTGTGGTTTGAAACATTTCAGTGCCGGGGTCTGTGCAGATCCTAGAGTTTTGCTAATGCAGATAATTTTTTCTCAGTTAATGAAAGAAGAGTTAAAGAACAAAGTAATTTCCTTGATCAACACTATGAAAATTCAAATATAACAACAAAGTAACAAAAACACCACAAAACTCACTTCACTTGAAGTAGAAAATTTGCGTTTCTGCAACTCTGCCAAATGAATTAACTAATGAACTGGCAGCTTTTAACTATGTCGAGGAGCATGAACAGCACCTAAAAATAACTAGTTGTTTTTTTGTCACTATTGACTTTAGCAATAGCAGCTGACAAAACCGTCTAGGTTCATTAAGCAGCTGCTTTAAAGCTTTCGAGCCACATGACATTTTATTCACCAGCAGTCCAAACAGGACAATGTCAAATTCACAAAATATGCAACATGCGCGCACTAAAATCAGAAATACGGGATGGTCGCTCAGGCTCTGCAAGGTCCTCCAGGACCAGGTGACATTCTCCAGCAACGATGCACGGCTGCTTTAGCTGGGCACAGCGAGCCATCAATCTTTATAAATCATTCAGTTCTCCTGCTCTGACCTCCACACATAAACACCACGAGGACACACAAGTGCACACAACTCAGTCCTGTTCCTCCTTTTTCTCTTGCAGTGCTTTGCTATCACTACGTTTAACCACGAGCATGAGAACAAGATGTGACTGTAACTGAAGCTAAACGTTAAAAAAAAAAAAGTTTTCTAAGAGAGAGATGAGACCTGAAATAGCCTGCCCTGCAGAGCTCTACGACCTACATCCAACAGACCAACATTCAATTGAAGTAAAAATCCATAATATTCTAAAAATTAGAAGAAAATTATGCCCGTTTTTTTTAAATGACATAAAAATTCAGACTTAAGAAACCTAATTCATGTTATTTTCGACTTTTATTCATTGTAGCTGTTGAGCATATGCATTAAAGCTCCAATGTTATAAAAACCCTTCACTCTACATGAAGTAATGTGCATTAAAGTTTCATCAGCAGCTGCAGTTTGAAAGGAGAGCTTCACAGTTCATATTAGCAGTATTAGCTCCTGTGGTCGAGCAAATAACAGAGAACAGAATAAAAGCATTTCTCTTGCAACTGCACACCCTTTACTGCAACTGTAACCAGTTCAGACTCCTGTGCTAAAAGTGATGCATAAATGTTACGTGTTGGCATCGCAACTTTTACAGAAAAGAGATCGGCGTGCTTATACAGACCTGATCAAATGCATCAAATTAAGTCTAAAAGGGGCCTTAACATGTGATTTACAAGATCATGAGCTTCCTGAGATCTTGTTTTCAACTGCTTTTGAGTCCCTATGCTCACTCTGTCCTTACTGACTTTTCATTTTAACCCGTGGAAATCCTATGATAGCTGGAAAAATGGAAATGTCTCCAGTTACCTTTAAATCTCCGTTAAAGGCAAGAAGGGATGGATACGAAGGGTTAAAGATCCAGCTCAACGAGAGATAAAGAATTTAGAATTTGCCTGATTGGGACTTTATGGGGAGCCAAGTGGATAACAGTGAATTATTCATCAGCTCCGTTTAAAGATCAGTTGGGACTGAAATAAATGGAAGTTTATGTGGATGGGGTGTGCTAGGGGTCAAATCTCAAGATAAAAAAGGCAGTCTTTTCATCGCTCCCATCTGAAGCGCGGCTGTTGTGCGCCGCCTCCCACCCACCGAGCCATCCAGTCCTTCCCCCCCGTGGTCGCCTTGCATTTTAATAACACGGTCGCCCATTGATCTTCGGGGAGAGGTTGTGTTCGCTCCGATTTAGACCAGAGGAATGCCGGAATGTCTCTGACTCTTGAGTTGGGAGCCTCTTCCTGGCCTCACCTTTGACCCCTGCTACTCCAAAACAAGGGGGCTTTGGCTCCATAGAAGAAGAGCTGGGGGGCTACTGAGTGTAAAGCAGGCGGTGACCACCTGCTTTCCCTCTGATCCAATGACCAAGGGGGAAAATATCTGTTTTATATCTCACACTATGATTTCAGAGAATGAGATGAATATGAATAAATAACGCTATGATTATTAAACCATAGAAGGAAATATCTCGAGTAAGATTGATATATATTGGAGGCAACGAGACATATTTTCTCCTGGTTATAACACCACTAGCTCACAAACTCCCTGTTTTGCCCATGCATCTAACTTTAGCTGCATGTGCATGTCAGCCTATGGATAGAGTCATGCTCTGTGGTCCTGGGTAAACACACAAGCTAAAGGCTGACTGCACATGTCAACACACGCCGAGCTGCCTGTTCCACAGAGGGAGTAAATACACATATGCACGGTACAGAAGAACAGCACCTGAGTAACTACCTCTGTGTTCATGCATAAAAGCCTCATAAAAACGGGCTTCACGCTACGTGCATATAGATATGTGCTGTTCTACCAGATATGTCCCTGGTAGCTATACATACTACCCCTTTAACCCCATCAACCTGTGTAAATCTGAAACCTGGAAGAGAGCCTCTGAATGTATGTTTTTCCTTCTACCATAACCCATTCCCATGTGACCGACTCGTGAGGCAGGAACGCTGGAAAAATCTGCATCATTACATCATCTGGCCTGTGCTAACCTCAGCCGCTTGGCATGGGCGAGAGCGGCCGGCAGTGCCAGTATGAAGGGAACTTGGAAGCATTTTTAAAAATAAACGTGGAGCAGTAAAACACCGAATGAGTAATCGTGCGGAGGGTTAAGCTGGGCAGCGTGACCGAAGGGGGGAGAAAAAAAAAAAAAATTCTAGAGCATGGCTGAAGTAAGCAGACTGAAAAGGGCTTTTATGGCTGGCATGCCAAGTCTGAAGATATATATGCACAGAGGGACAAATAAAAAGAAGTATGAGGAGCGTATGGGAAAAGAGAAACAGGATATAAATACGAGACAGAGTGTCAGAGATAAATAAGGGATGGCTGTTTCAGCGCAAGTGGCTGAGAGCAAAAACAGGGAAAGCAATGAGGTAAGGCAAATACATGGCAGATGACATATATACCTATGTATGCATGCATGCAAGTGGACGTGAAAGAGGAAAGATGAGAAGCAGGAGGTGAAATTAAAGAGGAATGCAGATGAAAATAGAGAAAGCATGCACTGGTGCTGCTTTAGACGGAGTTGAGGTGTAATCTGAGACGATGACAGCGCTTCCTTTCCTAACTTCAGTTCTGGCATTTCCAACAGAGACCCAGAGAGTGAAGGACCCCGGCTGTAATGTTACGCTCGATGGAGCGCAAACAGCTGTGCGAGTGGATGTATAGCTGCACAGGTGTGAATGTGTGTTGTGAACATGATGCTGTTACTTAAAATTGATATTCTTTATTGAGAAAAAGGTAAAAAAGAGTCGATTCAGCATACGGAGAAGCACGTAGACAACACCAGTAAATACAATCTTTGTGAAAGGAGAGGGTAAACACAGGGTATTCCCTCATCGCCCCTGGCTGCAGTTTCTGCCGACCGAATGGAAACAGAGAGGAAGCCTCAAAAACGAGCGCAAGAGGGAGAAAATTATAGATCTCTCTGTCACTGTCTGCTTATGTCATGAAAACCACCCGACCACATAGCATTAGCCGTGACGGTTCAGCGCACTCAGACACTGAGACATGGCTTTAGCAGCATGTGAAAGGTTTTGTCGAGCTATGTCACTGTTCCAAAAAAAAAAAAAAAAAAAACCTAAGAGGGAAAGGGAAATGGAAAAAAATGGTTAAGGAGAGCTAGGAAGGATGGCTTTTACTATCCGGTGAATTAAAACATGCAAGCCTTGTCGGAAAGAGAGGAGACTAAACCATGTGGCGGGTGGGGTGAAGGGGAGGAGACTTCCCAAAGATGACGGTGTGGTCTTTGAGTGTCTTAACCGTGCAGTCGCTCCCACCGCGGATCAAAGGCAGAGAAGTGGTTTGGCTCTCAGCGGCATTAAGTCACGTTAAGCCTAGACGGAGGCCATACACATGCTCCCACAAATAAACCTGACTGGGATTAGACTGACAATGGCCCACAGTGAGTAACAGGCTTTCAAACAAGGTCAGACCACAGTCACATAAGCGGCGAGCATGCAGGAAAATAAAGGATGTGCTTGAAAATGGGCTAAACTGCTTAAGGTGCGGTTGATTTAATTTACCAGTGTAATGTGATGTTTTTGTGGGTCGCTTCGTTGCAGATGAGATGCTTAAAAGACTTGGAGATTTAGGTTTCGCACAGAAATGCAGCGTTTAACCTTTCACATTTAACTTTACAGAGAATTCAGCCTAAACCTCAACATACGTTAACTGTGTCACCTTTAATACTTCCCTCTTCTTCGATGTGGCGGACAGTAGGCAGTTAGATATGTGTGCATTTAGTAACTTTTGGAGCATCTTGACAGACTGACTATCATTAAGACTTCATATGCAGGACAGACCAACCACAGAATCCTGTGCTTTAGTCATTGAAATATGAACAGCTGGCGCCCTAATGGTTCAGTCGTGTTATTTTTTGCGAACACTTGATGTCCACTAACTGTGGAGCATGCATAGTTGTTGCATTGTAATGTTCGGTCGCATAAAACAGGCAGGCGCATGGACGTCCACAGGGACCCTTGTGCTAACCGTCTGATGAGAAAATTCAAGTCGCTTGGACCTGAGGGGACCCTAGTATACTCCTGGATGTGGAAAGTCTGATCCCTCCTTTACTTAGCACTAATTAGCCGGTATGCATGCCTGTGCATTGGACCTTGAAAGTGTATGAATGCAGCTTGCCCTCTTTCACTTTTAAATTAACACTCCACCCTCTCATTTGTATACAGTAACCTCTTTTATACTGTCTGTGCTAACTACATGCAATACACCAACAAAACACACTGAAATTCTTACCTTGCTGCTGCTTTGGAGCTGTGTAGCCTGTTGCTGTAGAAAAATTAATAATAAAGAAACCTGTTTTTTTTCCTTTTTGGTCAGTATGTTATCACCGGATGACTTGGCAACATCCAATATTTATAGGCTATCAGTGTAGCCAGCCGATACCCAGCCCAAGACTTTCTTCTCCTTGTACCGGTGATCGTTTATTAATTCAGATAAAAAGCTATTTATAAAAAGCTAAATTGTTGTCAGGCAACAGTCTATGATGTCAAATGCAATCACTCTTTTGCTCTCCACACGGTCTGCACCCAAGGCCTTGGAGTACAACTGGAAAGCAGAAAACTTCCAGCACGATAAATCCTGCCTCTCACCTACATGTTGTGCATAATTACAGGCGGATTAGTTGTTCGGATGATTACAATTATTGTGGTCAAAGCTGAGCTCTATAAAATACCCATTTCTGTGAAGTTACCTGGGGTTTCAGCAGAAGGTGAAGTTAGCCTTGTTGGGTTCGGATAAACAGTATCCTGATATGGATGCAGGAAAGCTAGAAGTAAAGACTGAGGCTGACATCCTATGAAATACTCGAAAATTTGTTTCCAAGAGGGGAAAAAAATTTATTACTATGCTGTTAAAAAATGTTAAAAAAAAAAAAGTTCTCTCTTAACAGCACAGAACATCAAAGCCTCAACACTCACAGCATGTTTGAGTCCATATTCTGAATTCTGATACCGTGCACCGAGTTTTGATCGGGGCTTTAAAAGAGCTTTTGGAGATTTGGCAGGTGAAATAAAAAAAAGCAACAAGTCACTTTAAGACCGCTTTACGAATGTCTGAAAGCAGACTGAGGGCCACAGAGGTACAAACCAAGAAGAAAAGTAAAGAGACATAAAAACACACAAAGAGGTGTCAAACTGACTTTAACTTAATAAAAAAGAAAAAAATCTTCTGACATTCACACAAACTCACACAGATCTAAAGGTCCCTCTGGTGTCACCGGGCTGTCAGCCTCTGCATTAGACACCCGAGCATGGCAACACATTTGGACTTGCCGACACTACCTGTCAGCACCAATATTATAGCCCTTAACTCAGACGCAGATATATAAACACACATGTACACATTTAACAACACGTGCTGCCGTGCACAGACAAACAGAAAAACAGAGCGACGGCCACGGACGACGGCTTTAAATATCGATGCGATGAAAGGGCGAGGCTCTGCCGATTTAAAGAAGACGGAAAGGATGGGGAGAGACAGAGAGGGAGAGAGTTCAGAGGGGGAACACGGGGAGATCAAAGGGGGTGTTTCATAGTCAATCCCTTGTTGGACTGTTTGGGAGCTGTTGGCTGTCAGCGGGCATGAGAATAAACACAGATAAATGTGATGCAGAGACTGGTTTACATACAAAAGCTTTGCTGCTTTGCTACACACCCACTCCAGAGTGTAGACACAACGGGGGCTGACGTGCAAACACGTGATTATCGCACACAGGAATACAAAAATAAACGTAATCAACGGGGAGGCTTCCGAGAAAAGTGATCCTTCTTGCTTTCTCTCTAATTTACATCCATCAATTTTAATGTGCTTTCATCCACTGTGCCTAAAAAGTACAATATATCATTTTAAACTGGGACAGCCCCAGTTTTGTGACATGTACGAGCTTAGAGGATTATTACTGCCAAGTGCCAATAGAGCTAGAAATAAATAGGACTGTAATAGAATATATTACCATTTGGATATTTGTTCACTGGTATTTGTTATCAGGTTCAATCAGAATGATTGTATTTGGGACAGCTTTAGAGCTTTGTTAATGTGCAAGGTATAAACCTGCCTCCTGAGCTGTGTTCTCACAAAATAATTTGCATTATAAAAATAGGTCTAGTGAGAAAATATTTTCTTAAGTTTGATCTTCCAAAACCAATTTTTGTTGATTCAGATTTTCATTTTTGCGGTGGTTCCTCCCACGGCCAACTTAGGCAGTGATGTGTTGATACTCACTGTGACCTCTATGCTAATGACAAGAATAGCATGTAGCACGAGTATTTACCTGTGCATGCTGTATTGCGTATAGGGAAAAATTAATAAAAAATTAAAGTATTATTATGTATGGAATCACACTAAAACTGTGCTAATACATACAAATTCATAGTAACTAATACTATAACAATGAATTAAATTCCTTAAATGTAAGTTGGGTAATAAAAACCATACCTCAGCGCACAGGAAAAACACCTCTCCTCGTGCTGGTGTACTGAGTCATTATGCTAGCTGACATCATTGATAGTCAACTGTCACACTCATTCTATCCTATTTAGACTGAATAGAATGAAAAACAGAATTAAAATTAATTTATCACTAAAATTAATTTCAGTCTGAGTTATCATGAGATTGCTGAAAACACAGAAGAAGAAGGCAGGTAGAAAAAAACAATATTAATTAAAATAATACAATAATTATTAAAAATAACAATAATAACAAAAAATAAATAAAAGAAACCAACAGCAGCACGCTCTGACTCTACCTTAAATATAAATTCTGCGTTTTACACGTTAATTATTTTACTTATGCTGCATGCACTTCAATGTGGTATTAAAACAACTGTAGATCAATGCCTTTATTGACTACTAATTACTGGGAAACGGACTTCTGTCTCTCTGTGTTCACATATTCCAATTGTCCACTAAGCACTTACAGGAACTATCCAAAGTCTACATGAACCTACATGAACCACGTGATGATCCTGCAGCCTGAACCCTCGCTGACGCAACGATTCCCCAGCTCTGTTGGGGATTTGCTTTATGTGTGTTTGTTATGTAACTGTTAAAGTGAACCATAACACTTAACTGCAGGCTGTAAAGCCAAACAAAAAGCTGTAAGGCACTAAAATGGATCATAGGGCTCAGTGAAACTGCAAGACTGGGTGTAATGTTCTGTGAGTTCATCACTTTTACTGGTCTCCTTTGACAACACATCTAGCCATGTCAAAGTAAACAGCTTTATATAAACAACTGTAGTTTATATGTGCAAAACAGCATTTTAGCATTGGTGGGTTTATGAAACAGGTCAGTGTGTGAGCGATACAGGGGCTCCTTCCCCCACACGTCAAGTGAAGTAAAATCATTAAAATCACTCAAACTCCCAAAACAAACATGTTTTGCAGCATAACAGAAAAATGTCTTCTTGTTATGTGTTGCATCCTCTCCTTCACTCCAACGCCCACACAAATAATCAATCTGAAACCTGACATTTTCAACCTTTTCCACAGGAAAACGCTTGCAGATTGAAGCAAGCAATTCAAAGAAAGCCACGAGTCCTGCGATCGCTCGGACTGCTTATTTTTCAGTAGACGGGCTTTTTTTCTTTCCTCCCGGCAAAAACATCCCCTATTGTTTTACCGTGATTGTCCACCTCGCACCTTCTGTTTACATCCACGTGAGACAGGCGGTCCTGTGCTGTGGTTTCCTATCGACTGGACAATAAGGGGATTGGCCTGAGCTGTTTAGACATGAACAGTAGCATTTTTCTACCCATAAATGACCTCTCAACCTTGTTATCTTTACCTTGCATTTACCTTGTTTGTAGCGAGAGAGGCATAAAGTACAGAGGAGGAGATGGAAAGGAAGCAGAGACCAGGATGCGTCCTTCCAGGATACTGACCATGTTTTCCCCGACTGCGTCTCGCTGGCCACTTTGCCTTTAGAGGATTAGTCCGAGTGTGTGTGTACGGGTGCACGTGTGTTTGAAAAAGTTGGCAGTGGCTGATGGGCTGGAAGGCACAGAGCTTCCCTTCGCTTTATAGAAGTGTGGTTGGTTTCGTGCACTTTCACAGGCGCACGCAAGCACAAACAGCCTTTTTCAGCCCACCAGGACTTCCAAAGCAGAAATATCCAACCACACACACAGAGTCCAAACCAGCTCCGTAGCAGAGATACGCGCTGAGAAATACACAGCACGCACACAAGGCATCTGGCCTCATGCTGTTCAGGTCTGGGAGGAATAGCTAACAGCAGCGGCGGCAGTGAGTTTCTCATAACATTAAGAGATAGGCTTCCCTGCAGTTTCCTCTAGTGTTTCTCTAAAATACACAATGTCCTCCCTGAAGTGCTTCTACATGCACAAAAACCAGAGCGAACAGAGAGAATAAATCTATGTTGCCGAGGGCTCTCTGGCTCTGGATGGAGAAATCTCCAAAGGTGAAGAAGCACTTAACACCGAAAAGGTTGAGGCGTGTAAGACAACGAGGAGGAGATGCTGCATCTGCTGCAGTATGAATTCACCCTAAACAGGAAATGATCAGAATGGCTGTTCAAAAGGGGGGGAAAAAGATGCAGCCTTTGCATCAATCAAATTAGGCCGTTTTTTTGGCCGTTCTGAAAACTTTCAGGTTTTGGCAAGTTATTCAAAGTTTTGAAACTCAGGAAGTGACAGTTCTGCAAACTTGTACCTGGAGCATGCATCACCAGCTTGCTGAAAGTACATGCACGAGGGTGTTGTATAAAAACGAGCAGCACAGATGATTATTTCCACATGTAGTCTATTAACCTAACAGAGTTTGCCTTTTTAAATTGTACTTTTCTCTCTCATAATGTGTAAACAGATAAGAAATCACGTTACAGCCCTTCTCATTCAGCTCGAATGCTTATTCCTTGTTACTGGCGAGACAAAGGGTTTGAAATACCAGGATATCATATTCCATGAAGGCAGCTATCAGCTAATAAGGCTGAAGAGGAAGTCATTGGCTGATTACAGATCCCCTCAGAGAACCTTTTCCTGTTTGGCTTCTTCCATAACTAAACAATTTATTAAATTACAAATAATGTGCAGATTGTGCTGCCTCCTGAAAAATATTTTCCGCTTTTTCCCCTCGTTTAGCGCTGTGATGGAGTTTTTTCTCTTTTTTACAACGCGTGATTTGGGTCAAATCATAAAAGAAATTTGACAATATGCGTCTATGCGTATATAGACCTCACGTGTACAAAAAAATGTGACAAAGTCTGGTTTTGCCAAACTTGTAGCAGCTGTACCGCTCACCACAAACACTGCGAGGACTCCACAATACATCATCGTCTTTTCTGCGCTAATAAACACCCAACCACACGTGAACAGCGAGGCCCATCGAGGTACATCGAGGCCCTCCTATCTACTTATCATTATAAGCCTCACTTCTGTCTCCATCTTACTTCGAGCAGTAAATCACCGGACTCTTAGGCTTTGACTTTGATCTCCTCTGCCCCTTTAAGAGGAGTGGCGGCCTACTGCTTGCAAGATGCTGTGAGATCTAGCAGAGTGCCCGGGCATCAGGCGGTATCCCACGGTGCCGAGCAGGCCATCAAATCACACGGCTTCAAAACAGAGGAGCGGCAGGAACATAGGCAGCAAATGGGGCAGGAATGGAGAAAGGGGAGTTAAAAAATGTACGAAATGTAAAGTGTCGAAGGCCCAGAGGTGTGCTTTTACCGTCTTCCGCCAGTTAGCCTCTCCCAGTCGGCCAGCACAACCCAGAAGCTTTTAATGCAGCAAAAAGCAGCGCTGGATGCTCATCATTTGATTATCCCCAGAGACGCATTTTTCTCTCTCTCTCCTCTGTCCCTGTAAGATACCCATACGCCCTGTTCTAGCTCTCCTCCACCACCTGCCTTTGTGGCCACTTCCTCCTACTCCTCCTCTCTGCCAGATTCCCTAATGAGGCTCCGTGGGAATGCTCTCTGGTTCCCTCACTGAAGATAGACCTGTTCGCTCTCTCGTTTCTTAGGAGCTGCTGGAACGGATTGTCTGCCGCGTGGAGCATATGGCCTAGCTGCTCTGCCATTCATGCACACACGCACGCACGCAAACAAGCAGGCAGCCGTGCACTTTAGGACACACTGTTTCTTCGAGTTAGTATGCATGCGTGCGCATTACTTCATGCATTAATTTAAAAAGGATGAACATATGTGAGCATGCGATGCTACAAGCATGCACATACAGTTTTATCATGTATAGCGTGTAGTGCTCTAGCGCCTTGTTGACAGCGCACAGCCACCTTAAGCTGAAGAAATGCTTTTAAGTCATGCTGGACTGTAGTTTTGTGATTTATATATGAGTCAATGCTAACACTCTATTTTTCTTAATAAGCATGTGTAAGTTGATCCATGATCCATAACTCAGGCAAGACTAATTATGTCCTATCTCGCTATTTTTCCCTCTGAATTGATCATCCAACTCTTTTGTAATTTTATAATTAAGCAATGTGGTTAAAATTAACTGCCTAATTTCATTTTTTTACAATTTTATTTTGACTTTTGAAGTGCGCTGCTGGCAAGCATTTTTGACTCTACTTTTTTGCACCATCCCCGCAGCTGGTGGTGGCAGATGGCTGGCCCGCCCTGAGCCTGGTTCTGCCAGCGGTTTCTTCCTGATAAAAAAAGAGCTTTTCCTCCACACTCTCGCCAAGTGCACGCTCATACAGGACAGCTAAATTGATACCTGCATTGCACCATCCAAAGTTAAATACACTTGATTTTCCAAATGAGGCAATAAGCAATAAGGGTGGGGCAACTAGGCAAACACATGGCCTCTTTTGTTCAAATCCATCACCTGCTGTTTTGTTGGTTGTGCAAATTTTGTGGGTTTATTTTTCTAATTTAATCTCTACATCCTTGAGAACATCTATACTCGTAGCCTTCGCCCCACAAAACAAAACTAAAACACAGTACCCATTGCTGGGATAACTTTCCAGACCTACAACATCCTGTGCCACTTTATTAGCATCTGATAAGCCTGTAACCTCATGCTATGCCCCGACAAATGAATGAACTTCCTGGATCAGGTTTCCTGCCTCTCTTCACTAGAGCAACCTATCAATGCACGCCGTGGGGTTGTTCTAACTCGAGGTTACTTTGTGTCTGAGAACCTGCAAACCCGGCATTAAAAGAAAGAGAGAAAAAAAAGTAACATTTAAATGTCCAAAATAAAACAAGCTGGATGGGGAAAAATTCATGTTGACAGCCAGACGAGAGCAGCACATTGCACCAAAATTCACGACGTAAATCCAAATGTGAAACGCTGTCATTGCATTCATACCAAAATCTGGCAGATGACTACATGGAGCAACCGCTGAATGACTCGCCGCTGCTGGCAAAAAGCTTAATGAGAAAATATTGGCTCGGCCGTTCCTGAATTGAACGGCAAAGATGTTTAGCTGCGCTCTCTTTCCAACAATATGCCGGTAATTGGATAATAAAGTCTACCTTGATGGAGAGTTGGGAATACTGTGGTTTTTCTTTCTTTTTTTCCCCTCCCCGAGCAGTAAAGGTCTGACTCTGATGAGCTTAACGGGCAGTTCTTGAGGATATTGAGTGCATCGTGACGGGTCAGGTTCGTTCTGTTGTGCTTGCCCTTCGCTTCGCTCCCTTTATTTCGCTCACGTTCTCCTGCTGCGTCTCTCCCGCTTCACTCCTTCCTCTCTATCTGGCTTCTGTCTCGCTTTCTCCTCTCTGTCTCTGACTCACGCAGTTAGCAAGCAGACTGTTTTGTCCAGGTCTATTTCTGGATGTCATGCTGTGGATCAGAGAAATAAGATTAAAAACAGAGCGAGAGAAAGAGAGATATTTCCCAGCGGCTTAAGGATCGAGGAAACTTAAACCGTTTTATTCAAAAAAATAAATAAATAAATAAAAATAAAATGTGACACTCAACAAAAAGGACAGTCTGACACTAAAGCACAGCTCGCCGGGCGCACACACTGACACTAAATGGAACTAAAATACCATAACCATTCCTCATATCCCACACTGAGCTTCAGGAAGCCACTGACTGTATTATAGCGAGTCCACAGCTGCTTGTAGTCCGATCGATAACTGAACCTGATAACCGTTTAACAAATTGATTTTTGAAATGGAGCTTTAAATGGATAAAGGCCACGGATACGCGTTTCAAAAAGATGCCCTGTATGCTTCATTTTTATGTTTAATACGCCGCCTGCTCGGCCAAGGTGCTTCTCTCAGTCGTCTTTCTCTTCCTCCTAAACTTTTTTTGGGAACCTGCCAATTACCGGCGCCGTGGGATGCATGCATGCAGGTTTTAAAATGTTTTTACACTTTTTTCAAAAGAATACTGCAGGAATGAAAGGCAATGAAAAAAGGATTTCATTTTTCCTGATGGACCTGTGTTTTGTATTCGGAAAGAAAATGTATTCTTTTCAGCCACCTGATTTTCATTTTCATTTCTTGTGACATTTAAAAGTTTCCTTGTTAGTCTGATGGAAAGTCTGAGTCACTGTGGAGAGAAGAGCACGAAGGGAAGGGGAAAGGGAATTCCTCTGGTCGCAGCAGATGGCCGCCCATCCCTGAGCCCGGCTCTGCCGGAGGTTTCTTCCTGTTAAAAGGGAGTTTTTTCTTCCCATGTCACCAAAGTGCTTGCTCATAGGGGGGTCATATGATTACTATCTTACCTACCTTACAAGCACATTGAGGCAACTGTTATTGTGATTTGGCACCGTATAAATAAAGTTGAATTGAATTGCAGAGTAAGAGTTGCAGGAAAAGGCATTTTTGGGGGGTTAGTTTTTAAAGCTTTAAGCCACTAAAGCCTCTCTCGTGTAAACCAAACAGTTCAGGAAGATTTACTTTAGACTCGACCCCCCTCCCCCCCTTTTTTTGTTCTTTCTTCCCGTTTCTTGCTTTTAACCTTGGAAACTCAACTCCAGCTGTCCCACAGTTGATCAATGCCACCAGCTTTGGAGTTAACAGAGGCTGTGGAACAAGAAAAGAAGAGTCATCCCTCTCGCATGGATCATAACAAACGCCTCGTATTAATCATTCCTCCCATTAGATCCCTCTTGACCGACATATTCCACTGTCTCTTTTTTCCTATTTCGGTCTTTTTACAGGCCACTAAGTTCCCTCTGTCCCTTGCCAAAGGGGTCAAGGTAAGTTCAGTTCATCCTTACCCACCCCGTGTGTGATCCTGTCAGGAGTAATCCTTCTGTCGACTGACACACACACACACACACACACGGCTCTGCATACATTGGAAGCCACTAAGGTGTGCCAGCGTGTGCATGACTCATGATTTACACGGAAGCTGGGAGGGAGGGCAAGGGAATAAAAGAACAGGCAAAATGTGAGATGCGTTTTCTACCGGACAAATGACTGCAACATTTTTCCGCTACCGGGCGGCGAGTCGGGTCCGCGCGGATCAGCGGAAAGCCCAAGAATGTGACTTCTCAAACACCGGCTGGACTGAGCTTTGATCCCTCACTGAAGAGAAAGTCGGATTTTCCGGCACACTGAGTGACAGGCCTGCGAAAAAGGGTTGGGACTGGGAAAAGCCGGGTGGTTACTATGGCAGAAAGGGATTGTGCATGTGTGTGTGTAAGTGTGTGTGTGTGTGTGTGTGTGTGTGTGAGGGAGAAGCGGAACAAGGGAAGGGGGTGGGGGTCGAAATGGCACCGCATATGCTCGTTTTCAAACTCCTTTCTTTTACCCCACCGCCCCCAAGTCATTTCTTTCTTGGCAACTGTCGGCTATAAAGCTTTTCTCAATGTGATACAGAGGGGATGTGAAGGGCTAAGACTTGTCTGCAGTCTCCAGGGGCTTTTGCAGGAAGTACTGTATCAGAGACGGGAGGAGATAGATTCCCGGACAAGCGGGGAACAATGGCGGTGACATGGCATAACTAATCGATATGAGAAAGCTCTAACTTGGGGACAGGGTCAGGGCTCTTGATGTGGCAGACTCCATCTCTCCCGGCCAGTTTCACTCTTGCTCTCCAATCCCACCATCCCTCCACGCCCTTCATTTCCTTTCTCAGCGGCCATCCTTTGAAATGCTAAACAATCGGGGCAAAGTCCACACCTCGGGTTTCCCCTTGAGACGGCAAACTAATTTTCCCCTGGCACCATGGTTCACCCTTGGCTGTCTGCTCATCCCTGCCAGAAAGATGGAGGGATAAGAGGCTGGGAACCAACAGATCAAGGCGGTTTAAAAAAAATAAACTGCATCTCCCCCTCCCCCTTTTCATCATCATTAAGACTGGCAGCTTGGCATAACTAAAACATTTGCTTTCATTTACCGAGGACTTATTTATCCTTTCTGCAATTAGATGATGGAACTAATCTGCACATGAAACGATGCAGCATCTTATGCCTGAATGAAAACGGTCTAGGTTTCTTTTTACTCTGTGTCGTCTCAGTCTGCTCCAACAGTCAGTCAACATGTTATTATTATCTTCATATACTTTCAAGGTGCTCCTATGTTTTGTTACTAAGGAGTTTTTTCCATTTTCACAGTTTTTTTTTTTTTTTTATTCACTTGAGTGAAATTACTTTTTCATCTAAGGATGATTAGGACAGGATTACACAGATTTTACTTCATTATGTTGCATCACTGTGTTGATAAAACTAAAATTCCCCTCCAGTTGCTGAAAACAACAACGATGGGATCAGAATAAGTTGAAAATGTATCATCCCCAAACATTTTCACTATATATTTGTCATCACAGGCTCTACAGAGTCACATTTAATTAAGCAACTTACACACATACGAAGGTTATACATAGTTTGTGTATAAGACATGGATGTTACCCATTGGGATTGCACAGGCCTGTTGCTCTGGGGTATAAAATAGTGTTCTTGCACCAACCAGCTGATTCCCAAGGAGCTATTAGCTGAAAACTTGGTTTATCTCATTATGGTCTGCAGGAAAGTGGACAAGTGGAGGATGTCCTTAAGAAATAGGACAAAAAAATCCAGCAGAACCTGAGGCAGGACTTGAGATATGCATCTTGCCCTTCAGTTGATCCATCTACTGTTTCCTGAAGTCTCATCAGAAATGGGCTCTATCAAAGGGTCGCTATTAAGAATCCATTTTTAAAGGCAGGGAAACTGGGAGAGGCACACCAAGTTACACCTGAACTGGACTGAAAATGAGTGGAGAAAGACAACAGAACCAAAATTTGACATTTTTGGTTCAAATTATCATCAATATGTACAATCAGATCATGGGAGAGCAGCGAGTGTCTACAGTCGTCTAATAAACTAGGTGTTTTCTAAATCATGACTTTGATATTGTCAAAATTGATGCAGTTATGATCCATGATGCAATACCATCTGAAAAGAGTCTGATTGGAATCTGCTTCATTTTTCAGTGTGGCAACATCTTGAGAGAGAGCAGAACAAAGGACAGCCAACATCCAAAGAGGAGCTTTGAATATCCTTAAAGAAGCCTGGAGAACTATTCCTGAGGAGTGCTTAAAGAAATTTCAAAAAAGAATGCCTTTGAGCATTCAGGCTCAAAGGTGACCATGCCAGATATTTTACATAATGTATTTCACATATGTTTGCACGTGGCACATCAATTTATTGAAACCTTTTGTTCCTGCGAAAAACAGATGAGAGGTGGCTCAGGACTTTTGCACAGTGCCTTCTAACGTACGTGCATTTATCTCTTCAGAATGATCTGCTGATATCGAATCATTTGTGTCTTTATGAAGCTCAATTTCCTCTTTAGACTTCCACCCTAGAGAGAAAGCAGATGATATATCACATCCTGAGGCCACGATGCATTAGTAACGTTTCAAAGAGGATGCACAACTGAAGCCAGCACAGTTTACTCTTACCACTTATGCTCCTCGTGACCCAGTTGATTATCTACATGCATTTTACCCCACTTGCAAAGCGCTCCCCTTCCCTCCGTCCTTGCTGAAGGCAGTAGTGTATACATACACTACACACTCATACAGCACAGCCTTTACGTCAACAGTACTCTTTAGAGAAGTCCTTAATTAATATGGGCAGAGCAGAGGTGTCTGCCTCCACTCAGAAAACACCCCAGAGACTGAAAATATGATGTTAAATGAGCTCTGGACGCAGCAGAGGTTAGCGCTGACCACACTGGTCGGAGCAGCTGTTTGCCTCCGTTATGTTGTGGTTTTAAACAAACACTGTCACACGTGTGTACATATACATACATATTTATACACGCGCACGCACAGAGCGGGTCTGTTTCTCTGTTTTGGTCACGGGTCTGTGGTCGGGTAGGGTTCAGCAACACACATGCTCTCTGTTTATGTTGTGCTCTCAGGCTTCCTGTGGTCTGAGCCGCTCCGGCCCGACACAATCTGCAATCTGAGCACAACATTTCTCATCGTCTGTAACTTCTTTCCTGCCTTACTTCGCCCGTCAGGCTGTACTTTTAAAGTCATTTCCCACTTCCTTTTCTCCAAGCTTCGGCATATTGATTATAACCCCAAAATAAGTTCTGTTTACATTTGGATGGACGGCGGAGATAACCACTCTTTGGGGGTCTTTTTTTTGGATTGTGTGTATTTATGTGCTTCATTCATGCCCGTTGGATTCCCTGGCTTTCTCTCCTTTCCACCTTTTCCCCAACTCGCTGTCTGGTGCGTCTCATTCTGCGCTCTATTGTTGGAAGCCAGTGAGTTTACGGGGTTGCCAGCCGGCCTGAAAACATAAACGGGGGGTCGGCGTGGTCGCAGTCGAGCGTGACGGATACAATAACCCCTGCGGCGGAAGCACCCATGTGCTAAATTACTGCCACAAATGTTCTCCCATCATGCCGCGGCAGGCCCATCAGGACCATTCAGCTATCTCGAGCCCCAACTCGCTTTCTTTTTTGCCCGTTACATAATTGCGCCTTGACCAAGAGCATCCAACAAGTAATGCTCCAGTTAAAGGTGGGATGAGGTTGATAGAAGATTGAGATTGCTAGTATACCCAAAAATGAATCAAAATTGCTTTGGTCTTCAGTTTGCTCGTGGCTGTCAGACTGCAACCGTGGTGTCATATAGGTGGTTTTCCTCAAAATAACTCTATAAAAGTCAAACAAAATGCACATCTTGTATAAAGGATTCGAAAAACGAGTCTCTATAAAGAAGCTCAAATTCCACAACTATCCCCAGCATTTAAAGTCTGACAGACTAAAAGGTTTCTCTGTGATTTATATGGGGTCTCACGCTCCAGACCAAAGTCTTATGTCAAAGGCAACCATCATGAGTCCAGCTCGTGTTTACTTCCCCGCACTCGATCGCAAGGTTCGTGCGAGAAAATGCAGCAAACAGTTAAAGCTGTTTTGTTTGCAAGATCTGCAGCGCCGCCTCCTCTGGGATTTCACCTTCCTGCCAGCAGCCACAAACACCTATTGTCTGTGAAGGCCATTCACTTTGCGCCTCCTGTTCAGATCGCCTCAAACCCAGCCATTCATCACCGGGAGAAGCTGAAGCCGCACCCGTATCACACTGGCTGGAAAAGACGTACGACTGCCAGAGTCAGGTATCCTGTGAACTCCTCACAAGAAATACAAATAAAAAATTCTAACGATATGGATTTCTGGGGCTGCGTGCTATTTTTAGATGGAGCATTGTGGGTCTTGTTGTAAGCTGCCATGACATGCAGCACAGAAAAGCAGGGCGAGGAAACTTAACGCTGGCATTAAGAGTTTCATGTCTTAATGACTACGCCAAAGTAAATCACTGACACGCTGTCGAGAGCATCGTGGGGCATTTAAACTTTATACTGCCATTCAACCTTTAATGGTGGACCTGTCTCACCTTCCCTGAAGTAAAGGTCACTGCTCCTACTGTCATAAGAAATTATAACTTATTCATGAAATTCACCATCAGGCTTATTACGCCGTGAGGAAACAAGCCGTTTGAGTGCATTAAACAACAATGGCTACATAGTCAGTGAGTGGGGGTGATTGCTGATCATCCATCTGAACTGATTATCATAATGTTACCTTAGCATTTCATCGGATAATGCTGGGAGAAACAAAAGAGGTTGAACTTTAAGTTTAAATAGTGCTTTTCAGCAACAACGGGAATTTGAGGGACGTAAGGAATAAGGAGTGTTCATAATAAACTCAACCACAGAATACCAACAATCAGAAACAAAGGGATAAAATGTGCAAAACAATCCAAAATTCAAAGATGTTTAATTTCTAATAAGAGGAGACAGCAAATTTTCTGTTAACTAATCAGTAATACAACTAATGTCTATGCTAATATGATAAAGTGAGAACAGCGTTTAATTCTGACCAGCCTCAGCATGCAGTGCCTGAACAAGTAAACAGAGTTACTACAGTTTTGCATTTTCTAATTAGTTTTTATTTTTATTTCATTTGATTTGTGTTTGTAATTCAGTTTAGTTTCTGTTAGTTTCCAAAGTGGATTTTTCTTATTTCAGTGTAGTTTTTATTATTCGGAAATGCTTTTGTTTCGTTTTTATTCGTTTCCATGTTAGTTTTCGTTAATAAAATTATTTCATTTAGCTTTAGTTTCACTTAAGGAACATGCTTTTTAACTTTAGCCTGCTCACAACGGCTGCTGTCTTGCAACCCACCTCTGCCCGAGCTCTTATCTTATCATCTCCTCGATATCGTGAGTGCCGTTACTGATGTTTGCCGTGCCGTGCTCTGTGCTCAAGTGTCTTGCTGCTGCTGTGTCATGTGGAGCAAGGCTTGAGAGGTACCCATATAGATCTCTACCATCAATTAGAAATGACTGCAAATACTATTACAGTCTTTTGATTATAGCAGTCCTCACTGCGCCGATAAAGGGACTCTGCTTTACCAACACAGTAACTAACATATGCGCACAGATGGACAGCAAGGGGGGCATTAACACAGAACCTTGCCCTTTTATGCTCTTAGTGACCACAGATATATGCGCTTTCTTACAGCCATATTGATTCAGAAATGACGGATGTGCTACTACTAGCTATTAACTGACCCATTAACAGAATATACTCTGATCCTAGCAGTTACTTTGCCACGGATGAAACCTTCATAAAAACAAAACACATGCATAAAGCTTTCTGAATAAGTTCTTAGCAACATCAGGGGATTTCATATGATTATCTCTCTACTCCAAACTGACAGCAGTGTTTCACATACAGTTAAAATAATCCTTCACTGCTGCACGGCTCAGTGACCAAACACACCCAACCCTGTGAGCGCAGTGTTCGTGCATGCTCACGGATCCTGACTCTACTTTGTCGGTGCAGGCCGCACATCATCATGACAGTAAATGAGCATGAATTAGAAGAGAGGAGTTATAAACACAACACACCTTAAAAAAGGTCGTTGGTGGCCGCCCGCACGCCTTTCACCGGGCTCATTGGTTTGCGGGACAGATTTCCACTCTCCACATCCATGTTTATTTTGTATGTATGCACATGTGCATCCATCCGTGCGGTAACAGACTGATAAGGAGTGACAGCCTGACACATTATGGCCTTGATAAGGTTATGTTGGGTAATGTAATCTGACAATCATTAACTAGACAGTGCAGTTGCTGCACTACCAGAGTGACCTTAGAGGGGAGAAACGCTTCGGGATCTGATCATGATATGATAAAAAGCTCCCAGAAACAAAAGTGAAAATACACTAAAATCATAAAGTAAACTGTGCACAACCTGGGAAAATGAAAAAAACAAAACAAAAAAAACAAAAAACAAAAAACAAAAAACAATGGCTCCTTGTGAAAACATTTACAACCTATTATTACACATTTACAACACTTTCACACATCACTGATATCTATACATCACCCTGAAGTGTTTGTTCCAAGTTAACTGACTAGTAAAACATTTCTGCTAATAAAAAATACAGAGATTAAGAGACTGTAGTTTCAGATTTTCTAAATGCGACCTGCTGATATCGATTTTTATAAGCTCTGATTTTCTTTCTGAGAGCTATAACTAATACATATTTAAAAAACTATTTTTAATATAAACTATTAATTTTCTAATAAAAGAAATTATTGAACAATTTATCTCAAACTGCAATAAGTTACAGGATTTTCTCTCACTGAAACAACTGAAATCACAGTGCTCTGGTACTGGAAACGGGCACAAATAATTAACTGAAAATGTGCCGCTGTACACCCTCCATTACCTGCTGACATATTTTATCTCACCAAACAAAGGCAGGTGCAGCAGAGTAAGATAACAAAACAAATGCCAGGTACCTCACCTGATAACAGAGCTTTATTATTATATTTGTTTCCTTTTTCACTTGTCTCCATAGTTTTCCTGTAGCTATTTAGCTTCATCGCTCATACCGAGGCTGCTAGCTTGTGAGCTCTGTCCATGTTTGGCTGGGTGAGGATAATTTAAGAATCAAATCAGATTTATAGGCAAGTTTTTTGTGGTGGTCCCTCCACAATTTACTTTGGAAAATTTGAGATCTTCACTACCTGTGAGGAGGTTCCACGCTAACGACATGTTAGTGTGTGGTTGCGAGTATGCGCACGACTAGTTACTTGTGCCACTGTGCAAACATCAGCCAAGCGTGAAATGGACTTCCTTGTAAATTGGACATAGGTGCAGGATGGCCTCCGGGTTACCTATCAGGGCTGGGAAAGTTAGAAATTAGCCAGTGCCGGTGCCTGGCTGATCATTCAGTATGGATTCCACATTACATACTTTGAGTGAAGTTTATTTAATCCAAAAACACACATTTACATCACATAAAATGAAACGCTTCACAAAACATTAAGTCAAAAGTCCCACATGCTAATTAACTGAAAATAGGCTTTAATCATTTAACAAAAGGTTCATGTATGTGAAAGTGCAGCATATGAGTTAAACAGTATAATACGCTGGCACCAAAGAGGCAGGTGACAGCTTTGAAGTGATTAGAAGATAACATGGCTAGTGGATGCTAATCCCACCCTAGCGCTCTGATTAGCTTGGAAAGCGAAGGTAATCCAAACTTGGCTGTGCTACTGCTCCATGAGCCCATAATGAAAGGATAAAATAGTGGGTAGTTACACCCGTAGTACGGGACAGGATGAGCCACCAATATTGTCTCCATCTATTAATCCATTAAGGATCTGGTGGGATTTGACAGAGTTTCTAATCTTTCACTCAAATTTACAAGCCACACTTAAATTTTTAAGCTGCACAGAAATTTTAAGTGGCCGGCATTGGACTTTTACTACTATTTGTCATCCATTCAGCATTATAGAGCAAACAGACATGGAAAAACTGAAATATACTGTATATCAGTAACTTTTAGCCATATTACTGCAACAGGGTACTGAACTGTTTTAAAGTCTTTGAAAAAGCAAGAAAAAAAAGAGAGCAAATAGGCACAAAAATTCAACAACAAAAATTTAATTTTAACCGAAAAGAATTCAGAAAGATCTCAGTTTTAGACTGAGATTAAAAAAATGAATAGAAGAGTCACACAGCTTAGTGAATGGTGAAATGAGAAGGTGTGGAAGCTTTTTACAGTGTGGCCAAGCCTCAAACCTCCTCAAACATGTTATAAAGATGATTGCAGCCTTTTCCTCTTGTGTGTCCAAGCACCTACTAAAACACTCAGAGCAGAGACTATGATCAATGCTCATAGCAGCTTAGCTTAAATCTATGTTATCTGTACACAACAACACAAGGGCCTGTGCATGTTACATCATCTATAACAGTTTCACTATCTCATTAACTAGAAATTTAACTCAACACTGTCTAAGCCTTTGTATATATCGGCCATTGCTTGAAACTGTGCAATGGCCTAGAGACTGGTTGGCAACTGGATGGCAACAACCAGCTGCTAGGGAACAATTAGCATTACCAGATGGTTTCTGGGAGGGCGCTAGCAGTCTCTGTGAAATTGATTGCTAAGCCAAAGTCATGCAGACTGGTCAGCAAACCCCTGGTAACAACTGGTTGGTAGGGAATTATGTCACTGACTCATCTCTATGCCTGGGCGACTGAGACGTTAGACAGTGGGACACATCTCAACAACTCTTATCAATAAGGCTCTGATCAAACCATGGAGAATTTAAAAACGTATAAGCATTCCCACTAAAGTTCACACAATGGGTTCATAATAAGAAAAAGAGGTTCGCAAGATATCCTGATTTATTTAGGGATATTTAAAATGAATAATGTACTGCAGATCTGGTAGGGATGATGTAAGACAGAGCTCTAGCCTCAGCCATCCCAACAGATATGGCGGCTGGAAAAATGCAAAGCACCGTACCTATTTTTTGGAGGAGATGTAATCCGTCTGTTCCTGTTCCCAGAAATCTCCCCTGAGTCGCCCTCTAAAAAGTTTATCAGCATCAAGTGATGCCGGCGCCTTTGAGGCTCGTTTGGTCTCGCTTCATACGCCACATTAAATGCAATTTATTGAGTAATGAATATCCTCTGCTTCTTGGACCATGTGAATTCTGTCAATTCGCTCAACATGATCCCACGCCCCCTCAATAAAACAACAAAAAACAAATAAAATAGGCCTTAAAGGTCACTCTCAGATAGTGGGTGAAATTTAAATGGAATTTATCTTGTTGGTCAAAAGAGAGTGTACAGGAAGTCAGATTCCCCCACGCAGCTTAGAGGAAATATTTGTGAAATCCAGAGGTTGCCCATACCCTTGAGAAGACGAGGAGGTTGGGCTGTGCTGTGTAACTGGATGTGCCTGTGCAGACATGCTAGTTAATATGGAAAGGAGAAAAAGAAAAAAAACATGAATAAAAACTCCTTTTGCTGATACATTATTCATGTTTGTAGCTTCTAGGGGTTCCACATGAGTGGCCACAGTTAGAGTTAGCACCGGGTTTCAGCCAAACAAGATGCTGCCGAGTACGTGGGAGGGTGGGAGTGGGGTGTGCTTGTGTGTCTGCGTGCGGACAGGGATGGAAGAGGCCGGGCAGGAGGTTCGCCTGAAGGCTTAAAAGGAGAACATTCACAGAGGAAAGCAGGGGGGGGAAAAAGAGTGGGAATGGAAAGACACACTACTGAATCAGCACTACTTTGCTAAAGGGAACACACACTCACAGGCCTAGAAGCATACACAGCCATGCACATATGCATATGCAGATGCACAATTTAACACACACAAAGCTCAGACTGCAGTGTAAATGTAACACATACTTGTCTGGATTTCTGTCTGTCCCCTTGTGGGCTACAGTGCAAACACTTCACAAGAGGTGAGCAATCCTCGGCTGTCTAGGCCACATGATACACAGAAAGATAGCAGGTATATTCGGACTTTACTAGCTCGTGCTTTCCTTAAGCTCCTGAAAACTCAGTGATCCCAGTAGTATACTTGTGTATTTATAGACTGTCAGCTATGTAGCTATGGGCAAATACTCTGTAGTCACCAGATACTCCACAAACTCCTGACTGGACCCACTAGCTAATACATATGCTTTCTTTCACACAGACACACATGCAGGACCTCAAACTTTGGCCTATAACCTCAATAAAGAGGCAATGATACAAAAAAAAGAAAGAAAAAAAAAACACTGCAGGCCTGAGACACTGGCTATGTGCATCATGTTTGAAAAGTGTTGGAAAAGCACTTTTTTCGCCCTTTTTTTACCCACTTTTCATGCAAATACAAGTATATGATAAGACCAATGGGCCTTTTGAACTCTGAGCTCACATTAAAACTTTTAGATCATTTAACCAAGTTCAAACTGGCATTTTGAAAGTCGAAGGAGTATTGTGTCGGGCTATTTCTGTAACTTTCCACAGACGATGCTCTGAGATGCAGTTTGAACTAAAATGAACTTAGAACTTCATTGTAGGATGTTTTTAGTTCCTGCTCTAAGGTAGCTAAATGGTCCTCGTTTGTTTGAGTACCTAACACTAAATATTAACCAAAGTGTAATTTCCAAATTTGCATTGAAGCGACCAACACTGCCGCCAGCATTTATACTTCTACGGGCTGTGCTGACGTGTCGTGTAGTGCATTTCTGGGAAAGGTGAACATCAGGTTAGGGCGTAGAGTTTCAACAGGGTTAGAGTTTACCAGTGGCATAAATCCAATATAAGAGTGAATGATCCGGGCATTAGAACATGTTGATTGGTTGAATACATAGCACACATGCAAAACTGCGAAAGTGTTAGCCAGTCTGTACATGACACTAATGTACATACTATGAAGTTCAGGCTTTACTGAATCTATATGTCAAAGGAATTACATCCCAAGCTAAGCTTGTACACCAAGCTTGATATCGCTTGCATTTCTATTGGCAATGCAAGTGCAAGGAGAAAATAAAGCCCTTAAAAAGGTATGTAGTTCTCAGTGGAGCTTCCCACTGGCCAGTTCCTTGCACTGCTTGGTCTGAATGTGCATCCAGGTAGTGGAAAAAGGCAGAAGACCTCAAATTGATGTTGTGTTTTTCCAACAAACATAATTAGTGTGTGGGAAGTGAGTGGGAAAATGAGAAAAAGACAGGTCACATAGTTACATACTTTCCTTAAGCAGGCAAAGATGAATAAGCCTAAAGCCACCAACAGCAGGAAAAAACACATCCATGTATGCAGCCACTCAATATGTGCAACATGAACTCCACCTCATGCACGTTCAGTGCACATATTGAGTGGCTCCAAAGCCCTTTCCCTTAAAAATCACATATTTGTAGATGTGCACAGCAGAGGTGCAGGAAGTCTTAAACTGATGGCCACTCAACAGATTCTAGCAGAGCAGCGGGTATTCAAGTCAAGTGTATCTCACCTCGGGCTGATCCTTGATACTGCTGTTCAAATCGTGTTCCCTTATTTTCACACTCAGTACTAACTGGCCCATTTACCAAAAGTTCTCACTGCTGCCATCCACATTCCCATCTTATTACAGGATCCAAATGTTGCGTAAGCTGAAGGATCCATAGCTTCGCTCACTAGTCCCTCTCCAGATAAAGGCACGTCTAGCAAGCGACCTAAAAAAAAGACACTTTGAAAACAAAGCGCTGCCGTGTCCCAACTTTCTGGGGAAATAAGCACTTCAATTCACTCCTACAAGGAAAACACACCTTGTTGAGCTGCTAAACTAAGCAGGATGCTCTGCTGTTCTTTCTGCCGCACACTTTCTTGCTTCCCCCCCCACCTCATTTTTCTGCTTTCCTCTTTTTACCTCAGTGGCTCACATTCAGAGTCACTGACTTTCCCCACTCGAGTTCCCCATCCTTTACTGACTTTTTTTCTTTTTTTTAGGTCTGCTTGTATGGAAAAGATGCAGTTGGATAGGCACCACCAGTCATGACGCAGCAGGACAAAAATGAAGCCACTGAACAAGAAAAAGCATCCTACAGCTTGGCAATACAGCCACAGAAAGAGCAGCAGATAAAGCAGCAGAGCACTGACTTACAGGAATTTGCACTTGATCTGCAGACCAACTTCACATCAACCTGTGGAAAAATTTCACCAAGCCACTTATTATTTGAAGTGCCAAAACGTCATGAGAAGTAATCCATTTTCTTAACTTTTCGCATGCATTCAGACTTGAATATTGCCCATGTGGGCTTGTTAGGCTGTGGGAGTGTGAGACAGAGGAAATGACTACGTAAGAGAGGAAGGAGAAGAAAGAAATTGCAGAGAATACGAGTGGGTGTTAATTTGAAATATCCAGCATTACCACCAGCAGCTGCACTTTGTCCTACATCGCCTCTCAAAGACAAGCATGCACTCCTTTGCTTGATCTGAAAAGGAGGCCCTATCAAACTCATGAATAAACACCACGCAACAGCACCAGCAAACAAGCTGCCAGGGAAACTGGGAGAAACAGCGATAAACCACCATAATTCCTTCCTTCCTCTCGGTCAATCACACACCCACGCTCTGGGCATACTGGGACTCTCCTTGGTGAGACCAGATGCCTTCTTTCCTTGTAACCATATCCTCTCATCCTCCACAGCCACCTCCTCCTCCCTGTTAGATTTGGCTAAGCCACTGAACCGTGAAGTGTTGTGAAATCTGCCAAACCAGAGCCTGGTTGTCGATGGCTGGAGCTGTGTGAGCGGCCGCTGTTGCCAGTTGTCACCCAGGATTTAAAACCAAAAGGAAAGAGATGCAGACAGGAGGAGAGGCCACCGCGGCGGGAGAGGGAGGCTTGATGGAGAGCGGTGAAAACGAGGGAGTGAAAGGGGAGGCTGTGGTGTCAACGAGCGCCGGGAGTTCCCTCTGGAAAGAGAGCAAACTTTGGCACAATGGAACCCCTCTAGGGGCAGCCCCAACTTTTACACCCTAAGAGTGGAAGTCATAAAGCAAGATGAACCAAACAGGGATAAGAGCCCTTCCATCAGTCTGCCAGGCAGCCCGAGCCGCTCCAACAAAACCTTCTTTCTCTCCTTGAAGCCTTGGCCCCTTAAACACTGAGCCATGCACACATTCTTCAGTGACATAATGCTTTTTTAAGCTATTGCCCTCTTAAACTCCCCCCACTCCAACATCACCACCTTCTCCTCATTCTCCTTCTGTTTGCTCTTACTCAGATTTCCTCCCTTTGCCATTACTATTAGAATATGAATACCAGGAGAGGGGTTAAGTGTTTGTTTTTGCTCTTGCGGCAGCGAGAAGTGAAGGAAGGACGCCAACGTATAAGTTGACGTCAAACAATCCGCCGCCCCATTGATGTGCCGTCAGTAGGTGTTTGCCGAACAGCCTCTCGGGGCCATAAAAGCTGCCATTCTGCAAGGCCATAAAAACTAGCTGACACCCCACCTCCTCCACTCTCCCCGGTGGAGTTGTTGCAGTGTCTCGAGGGAGGCACAGAGCTCCCAGGAGGGGAAACCTGCAACAAATATTGATGGACGCACGGTGTAATCAGTGTGGGTTTTTTTCCCCTGGAAGGAAATGTTTATATTTCTACTAGAGGTCTGTGTGAGTGAATCTAAAGGTCATGGTTTCTGCCCACTGATAATCACTGATAATAGGACAGTGGTTGGGTGATCCACAGATTGGGAACCAGGCAGAAATTCAGCCCAAAAGGCAAATCCCCAGGATGGGCTGCCGGAAATCCAGCCACCTCCACACAAACCCACCCTATACAGTTTTATAGCAAAACGGTAACAGCTCTACAATTACTCAAAGTGAAACCTGTGTCTACTTAACTAGTTCAGACTAGAGCAAGAAAAGGAAGGATGAATGAAGGAATAACTGTCTCTCTGTTCAGTCGTGACTTTGAAGGAGATCGTTTTTTGATGACCACAGCTGATACGAAAGCAATGCCGCTGAATCCTAACAATAAACTTCGGAGTCCCGCGACCTAAACACTCATAAAACGCTCCTTAAAGCAGCGCTAAATAAATTTAACCCCCATGCACTGCCGCAAGAAACTGGCAGTCAGAGATAAAGTGCAGCAAATATGTGCCTGCTGTCAGACGTACTCAACGAATGATAGAAATTTATGTGTTAAAGAAAATTAAATCCAAGGACACGTGGCGAGAAAGACTACAGCGACTAACGGTGGGAATGTTGGAATGATGGAGACGGGAGTGAGTGCTCACAGCGGCCTGTCTCGGCATGCCCCCACGCTACACAGAGAAAACCGAGATGTGAGAATTTCTCAAAAACTTAGTCGACCAAAAAAAAAAGGGAAAAAAGAAAAGACAGATGTCAGAACTCAGTCTCCGTTGCACTAGCCAAACGTGCAGACAGCAGCCGTATCTTCCTTTCATCCCTTCACTGCGGAGATTTTAATGAGAAGCCTATCACGCGTCTGTCCTGATCATCGCTTTTTCCCCTCAGCCAGTCACATACCTGTCTACTTTAATTGAGTTCACAGGGATCCAATCAGCTTCGTTCTCTTGCTCCTCTTCCCTTTCTGTTCTGGGCTTGTCAGAAAGACGCGCAGCTACTCACTTACCTGTCTGCCTGCAAACTTTTTACATCACTGCATCGGCACTAGTTAAGCCTGAGCACACTTCAATTGTGACAGGAAGGAGAAAGAAAAAAAAAAAAAAGAGAGACAGTGAGAGAATAGAGAGTTAACTTTTACCGCTGTGCCTGTGTCTCTTATTAATTCATTCCTCTTAAACACTTCCTGACAGTCCTGGGAAGGGAAGGCGTTTTGATGCCTTGTTATTTCTCACTCTTTCAATTACAGTTACCACGAGCACAACAAGCCCTTGGACCTCTTTCTTTCCTCCAGAGTGGAAGTGAGCAGTTTTTAATAGAGAAAATGACGGCAGGGGCTGGCCCACTGCTGTGCTAATTCTCCCATCGATTTTCATTTTGGGGGGAACCCTCCCAGCTGATCAATCTCTCTCCACCACCTAGCCAGCTGCTGGCCTGGGAGGGGGTGCAGGATGCTGCACTTGGACTGCGCCGTCTGATCCGATGTGTGTGTATGTGCCGAGTTCATGTCCATCCAACCCCCCTCAATTCTTCCCCTCACTTGCTTCCCACCCCTCCACCCCTGCCACCTCATCTGAGGCCAGGGGCGGCTTGGCTGCCCTGATAATCCCTCAATGAATGTGGGTCAGCGAGTGGGGCTTTGCCTTCGTCACTCAGCAAGGGGACAGACAGCAGGGTCGTGACCCCAGCCATCCTGTGCGTACTGGCAAATACACACCAAACACACATATTCAGACAAAGGGCCCAAAGGGGTGTGCACGCACACACTGGCGTGAATAGATGAGCCGCCACACACCAGCAAAACTGCACCGATGAGAACGAGTAGAATGTGAAAGACAAGCGAATGGAGATGAGCAGAAATCAAATGATTAGGGAATTAATTGAGTTGAAAGACAGGAAATAAACTGGTAACGCTTTTGATAACCAGTGACCTTCTATTTTACTAAAGACTTTTTAAAAAAAAAAAAGAAAATCAGGACGATGAGTAATACAACCCTTTCATCGCCTCAGTTATCTTCCAGCTTTATTAGCCTTAGTTTTGGGGTTTTTTGACTATTGATTGGACAAAACTACATTTGAAGCTGTTGCTTTGGGCACTGGAGACTTGAGATCAGTAACTGGTTGATTAAAGGATGATCATTAGTAGCAATACTAGACAGCATATTCAAAAATCTGGTCAACTGATTATGAAGGCTTGTAATGTTTGACAGCAGAGGTTCAATTCCTAATAGTTTTCACAAGTGCTTCATAACAAAACTGTGTGGATGTGCCAATTTCCTCTGCTTTATACTGCTGGAAAATACATATCTTTACATTTCGGACTGTTTGCTGCAAAGAAAACATGAGATGGAAAGTCGGAAAGAGCTTTTTTTTTTTAGCGACTTGCCCTGCGTGTCACAAAGAGGGGCTGGATCAACTCAAACACACAGGAAGATGGTTGAAATGAGAGGAGAGACAGACAGAGAGTGAAAGTATAGGGGATGTGAGACGGATAGACGGCCCGATAAGATAACGCAACACAACAAACAGAGGGTTTTATGTAGTTATAGGCTTAAATATGTCTCTTACACACATGCACACACAAAAAAAAATATCAAAGAGTCCCAATTAAGCTGCACCACATTCAGACTAATTATTCTCCACATCATTAACATTCCCCATCACGAGCCGGGTACTTTATCTAAGAGAGAGCAGGCAATCATGAAATATTCATGATTTATTAATCTGACTACAGAAAAACAAACAATGGCAACCCGGGGAGTGTGACACCCTCTCCTGCCAAACACCGAGGTAAGCAACACGACTGTGTCTGCTACTCGCCCCGCTCTCCAACAGGAGGCCGCTATCAGGCGGCGGCGCCGAGCTGACATTCAGGTGAATGTCGTTATTCCCACTCACAATTTTTGTTCTCTCGTTTTTTTTAAAAACCCTGTGTTTAACTGAGATAAGGTGGAAAGGAAATGTTGCTGGTTTTCTTCACTTGGCCCAGATCAGCTACTGTCTCTCACTCTGTGGCGCTCTGTCAACAATGTGTCAGACGCCACGTTGTTTTGAATTAAAAAAGAAGAAGAAGGGAAAAAATATCCTATGGAAATGAAACTGTGGCAGGGAGACAAATCACATCATTGCTTCAGTTCAGTGTTGCTCGAAGACAGAAGAGGGGGGAGAAAGAGAAAAATGAAGATAACCAGAGCAAAAGGAGAGAAGGTAAGAAGGGAAAGTAAAACAGAGACAACAAGGGGGGGAGAAAAAAAAAACGCAAGAGGGCCAGAGGCCAGCCTCTCTCCCCATTTCTCCCCTCTCAGCCTCTCATGCTTCCAAGATAATTTTCTCAAGTGGGAAAAATTTCTGCTGATGACACAGTTGTGGAAATGAAAATGCCACAGTGCCTGGCTGATGTTACCGTCATTGACTCCTAATGGGAAAAATCCCACTACACTACAATTTTCTGGACTCTCCGTTTCTTTCGTTCCAACATCGCTGGCATTATTATCACTCAATATCACACCCACTTGCTCATCTTCTTCTCCTTCCGCCGTTTCGAGCGCGGGCATTTGCAAACGCGGACGCGTTTTCCGTAGCTCCTCTTGACATTCTCATTCTGTAAATCTTTCCCTCTACCTCTCCTCGTCGCTGCCCTCCCTCTCTCGTTGGGGTTTTCGAGTCCCCTGGGTGACCTTGAGCGGCAGCTGCCAGTGAAGTAGCTAAAGTACAAAGTCAATACGAGTCAACAAAGCTGGTTAAGTATTAAATGGGGGGATGATGACGCTGCAGTTAGCCGGAGAAAGGCTTCAACGAAAAGGGAAAAATAAATAAAAAAGGACATGCTCAGTCAGACTTTAATGGAACACTCAATGATAATAATGATGTACTTTCAGCAATTCACTCCACTGACATTAGATGAGACTCTACTTTTGGTTTCTGCAGGATAATCTGCTTGATAGTGAAACAGAGAGCAATTACAGTACTTACACGGTTGATTCACTGCTTGCCTACACACACACACAAACTATGCATGCTACTGCACAGAAACAAATGCAAAAGTGTGAGGTGTGTTAAAATGATTCTTCAGCCCTTATTTTGTCACATAACACAACGGAAAAAGCTCACACCTGAAAAACCGTGGGGCATGACACATGCTTACCATTTAAAAGAATCGGGAACTTTATTTTGCACTACTCAAGTCACGAAGAACAAAAAAAATAAAATAAAATAATCCCCAGTTTGACGTATTCCTCTACAAAGCAAAGCACTGCTGCAGAATTCCTCCCAACATCAAATTTTTTCAATTGCGGAGCCGTAATAGCCTTTCACTGTCCTCTCCCTGGATTATTGTCAGCAGCCCTGAAAACTCAGTGGATAATGTAGCAGTGAATGGCTCCTTTCATCAGCGCCTGGCCATGGAAGTGGACCAGAGTGACTCCAATTGAAAGCTATTGCGGCTAAGAAAATCAATTGAATAAATGTGTGGAGCGTGGTGCGTTTGTGTCTGCGTGTGATGAGTGTGGGTGGGTGGGTGGGAATCGGTTTTGGTACTTATATCCACTCTGCCCTCCTGCTGCATTCCTTTGTAGAGCAGCATTCCTCTAGAAGGCGGCGAGGTCAAAGGTCGGGAAAAAAGAAGAACATGAATTTGGATGCAACACCAACCATGGCACCGCGTATGTATGCATGTACGTATGTGGAACGGTGACCAATTTACTTCAGGTGCAAGATCAAACAGTCTGCACAAAACACTGTGTGCATTTAAGAGCCATTTAAAACTAAGAATGTTCAAATGTCGCTAAAATGCAAAACATGTCAGATTAGTTTGCAGAGTGAAGCTATGATTGGCCATATGCCAGTTTATTCTGATGCATCACATGTATGACCATTCACTTTCATTTTTTAAATACTGCCGAACTGCACTTGTCCGACTTTATAGGACTTGGTTGTTTACAATTTCCTGTCAAACAGAAAAGAGAAGCGAGTGATTGGCTAACTTAGAACCATCACTATCTTGGCTTTGATTGCACTGATTCCCTCCATCTAGTTAAAGTCTGTTAGTTTGTGTTCCATCATATGATTTATTCTTTGGGATCAAACTTTGAATTACACTGTACATTAAAAGCATCAGCTCACAGGTACATCCAGGTACATGCGCTGTGCAGACAGTCTGCTTTGGCAGCAGTCTTGCTTCAGCTGCTGTGACACGTGTGTGCATTCCTGAGTTCCTGCACTGCAGCGTCCCCGCATGGCATCGCCTGTCCGCCCTCAGCCTCTGGAAATGAAGCACTGGCAAAAACCAGAGGGCCAGCTGCATATAGATCCATTTACCTTGGAGAGCTACGTCAGGGTTTTTTTGCAAAGCTTGGCTTGGCACCCAAAGGGCTTTAAATTTGATTAAGAGGGAGGCATCAGTTTGATTAAATTTAAACAGGTTGCTAAATCACAACAAGAGCAAAAGTTTTAAATTTATGCGTTGCCCCGTTTGTGCCAAATACCAGAGAAAACTAGAAACCTGAGAACTTCGATAACCTGGGGAAAAAAACAAAACAAAACAAAACAAAGAAGACTAAAGCCACAGAGAGATGTACGGATTGACAGCCCAAATCTAGCTGCACTGTAAAAGTGCTGTGTAAAAATGTGATTGGATTTATTGAGTTTTAGTGGGAACAGAAATCAAATACAGCATTGCAGCTGGAAATGAAATGACTGAGATGTAGCAGTATTGATCAAAATTAACTCAACTGTGAAACGCGCTATGGCAGAAAGGATGGGCAGTGAAGACTCAGGTTTCCCTGAACCACTGCCATCAAGCTGGATCAATCATCCGATTACGGTGCTGAGATGTTCCAGAGGCAAAGCCGCCTTTGCGAGAATGAGGCCTGATCCTTTAGAAAACAGAGCCACGAGAGGAGCAGAGGTAGGCTGTCCAGAGCCGACTGGAATGTCAGATAATGGATGGCATATCTCTCCAGGTGACACCGAGCCCAAGGCATCCGGGGAGATGGAGAGGAGGGGAATGTTGGAAGGAGAAGGAAAAAGGGATGATGAATGGATGGACAAGTGCATGCTTGTGAAGTTTTGTTAGAGCTCTTTTTTTTTTTCGCATTACCAAAAAGTCTGGTAAGAGGTTCCTGAGTGCATACACACTGGTTACTGAGTTCATTTCAAGTTCAAGGAAAGTCACTTTGTCTCTCAACCAAGCAAGTGCCATCTTTCCCAGCAGCTCCTTTTTCTCCATCTTTCTGATTAACAGAAAGCAAATACGTCTGTGTTAACTTCCCATATGCTACCCATCTGTCCTTTCCCTTAACCCTGACACCAGGTACGCACGCACGCACGCACGCACGCACACACACACACACACACACACACACACTCACTGGAAGCAATGCTGACAAGTGCTGTTACCACACGCCTGGAGTTTACTCTGGATTCTTTGCAAACGCTAGGATCCACAGGTTGATAAATGCAAATCAAGCCGATGCCACTCACACACAAGTGAACCTGAGCAGTCGAGTTCACCACTTAATCCAAATATGTGAACCTGAGAAAACATTGCCCCCTATATTAAAACATACCAAACACTCGAGTACAGCTGCTGATCCCAAGGGGGAATCATTAATTACCACTTCGACAAAACCTGATACCTCCAAAATTAGAGGTAATCAACTGTCCCCGGGGGCTAAATGGAAACCACGCCACTAACTCCCAGAAATTAAAGTGGTAATTAACCCATTTTGACTGATTTATTCACACTCGCGTTCAACCAAACATGTTATGCACGGCAGCCAATGTAAACTACACTGCATGCACCTTCAACTGTAGGAAGCTGTATTTTTGTCGTGACGGGGTCATTTTTACCTCTAATTTCAGAGCCCAAAACTCCCATGGTCCAACTTTCACTTAATTTGCACTAAGTACAGGGTGCAAATCAAACATGCCCATGCATATCCTTTTAAAAGGCTTCAGCAGGGAGGCGGTGGTGGTGGTGGGATTCCTTCATAGGAAGGGAAGAAGTGAGGGGAGGGAGGGAAGGAGGGAGGGGAAGGGTGTCCAGGGAGCTAACAGCCTGGCTGGAGATCTTTTACCTCAGGCAGGAGAGGGAGAAAGAAGCTGGGGTGGAGGGGTAAAGCAGTCAGATATAAACTATGACCTGCAGTTTTAGAGGGGTGGGTGTGCTCAAAGAGGTTCAGGTTTTAAAAAGGTAATGAATTCAATGGAAAGCAAACTTGTGAATGTTGCTGATCAGTGTCTATGTTCAGTTATGAAGGACACTGAATGAGTTCATTTGAAGTATTCTGCAAGCGCGCGCGCGCACACACACACACACACACACGCACGCACACACACACACACACACACACACACTGTGCCACAGCGTGAGAACTGTGGATGATGCGCTCCTGCTGCGCTGTTTGGAGTGATGACAGCGCAAATAATAAATAATAACAATAATAATAAAATAAAACATTAAGCACAGATTAAAAAGAATAACCAACAGATAATCACTTTTCCCCCCTACTTGCTCCAACTTACTTGTCATACTCTGCGTTGTCCTTGTCGCACCGTGCGTCTTTGTGCTTCTGCCAGTCTTTGCCGTGCTTGCAGGTGGTGAGCAGCACCACGTCCTCGGCGTTGTGAACGTGATATAAGGCATTCCTTGTGTCCGAGCCGATGCCGGTCAGGTAGCGCTTCCCCTTGAACACCAGCATGTATTTTCTGAAAGGCGGGATGGAGTTGTACTTGAGGTACCCCCTCTCTCCACCCGTACGCGGGTGCTCCTTGGAGAAGAGGGGGATGGACACGTCAAAGTTGGGCCTGAAGTTCTCGGTGCTGATGCTGGCTTTGGCCAGCATGGCTTGACCGATGTCGAAGCCCAAATCTTCCGTATAGTCCGGCCACGTCCCCGAGTACAAGTTAAATATAAGGTGGTTCCTGCCGTCGTTCCACAGGGGCAGGTTCTGCACCTTGGTCTTCAGGTTGTGGACGTATTGAGGGGACAGCTGGTCCCGGTCCAGAGTGTCCAAACTTAGAACGAACAGACATGCCTGTCCAGGGTCCGAGGTGTAAAACCTGGACCCCTCGATGGTCGATAAAATATTCTGGTAACTCTCTGAGATCTTCTCCCCCTTCTGCTGGGGGTAAACATAAACTTTGAATCCGTTCTTTCGACACAGAGAAAAGTCAAAGCAGGAATCCATGCGACACCTTTTGCCTTTGTAAACACTTGTGTTGATGTCCCTCTTCTGCCTCGGAGATATGTGCAGGTTGTAGTCCTCGGTGTCGGTCTGATCCCAGGGCAGGAAAGGATGTAAAGGGTCCGAGAAGTGAGGCCAGGGCTGCTCGAGCCGGTGCCCGTTTCTGCTGCGGTCATGCCGGCTCCTGCTCGCCGCTGGAAGTTGAACCCCTCCGAGGTAGAAGAGAAGCACTAGACACGCACCGGCGGAGAGCAGGATCAGGTAGCGTTTTTTGGCCTGCATGTGTCCTGAAAACAGGGGCGAGTTGTTCAGGAATAAGAAATGTAAAGTGGCCCGAAGTTAGGCTCTCACTAACCCCGACTACACCGCTCCATCCTCCGGCAGCCTCCAAGGATCCCCAACCCCCCTTCTGCGTATTCGGTTCCCAAATCCAGCAATTGATCCAGTGCATGTGGGCGATTTTAGAAGTCTTGTCCCTTTCTCCCTCTTCTGTAGAGTTTCACCATATCGCACAACGCCTAGCAGCCGGGCTCTGGTGCACCTACAAAGATCAGCGCTCTCCGGACCCTCTCGGACACAATCATATGCTGCCACTCTTTTCTCCTGCACTTCTTCTCACCCTCATTCAGCCTGGCTGCATGGAGGGTGGGGGGACTATTCAAATGGAAAACTGTCAGACAGCCGCCTGGGAACTCCGTCCTCCCGGATAAACAGCGGCTGGGGTCCCCGAGGCTCTCCCAGACGTAAAGGTACAGCCCGGTTTGGATGTTAAACTCGGCAACACGCTGACCGGGCAGTGTAAAAACACGTCGGTACGGCCACCACGCGCGTATCCAAATGCCTCGGGGTGAATTCGTCCGATTCTCCCATACACCCCCTCCTTTTTCCCCTTTTATTGCTCCATGGTCCCGTGTGAGGAGAAGCGGAGAAAAAAAACGGGGACTCGTCGTAGCGCAGGAGGAAGCTCAGCGGCACAACTGTAACCTGACGAATCCCTGCATTTCTCTTATTTATTACAACCTCCCCACATACGCGCTCATATTCAATAAAAAGCTCGTCGGCGAGGAGCCGCACGGCAGGCGAAGTTATCCGGAAGACACGCGGGTAACAAACGGTGACCTCAGACTGACTAAATAGCTGAGAAAATGTTCAAAAAGACGGGATTCCTTGATCCTAGTGTCCAATTACCGAGTGCTCAGTTGTTCCGATTGTTGGTCGCTAACATTCCAATCCCGACACGACGGCAGCCGACGCGACGCCCCATCGGCGCAAAGACGCCGCCGATTGGTCAGACTGTGGGAACGGAAGAGGCGGGACTAGCGGAATGCACCCATTCATAACCGGAGTCTTCCGCATGTGCAAATTATCTAATTGTAAGCCTATATGGAAACTGGAGCTTTGCCAGAGAGCAAAACACCCTCAGTTTAAAAGAAGCTGATAGCGTTCGCCAAAATCTCGCGGAGATGCTCGTGCTGTTTGCGGCTGGATCAAACGTTTTCTGTTTTACCAGCGCCTGTTATATTCAGTTGTCTTTTTTTCTGCATTTCTCCCACAGTATTCTCCGTGGCCTGTTTATCCTTTAACCTGAATGTGCCCAACTTTGATGCTGTAGACAGGGAAAGACTGAAGGGAAAACTACAGACAGTAACTGAACAAAGCAACAGTAATCAAATATTATTGAAATCAGTTCCTGCTAAATTACATACAGTTTCACTTCTTCTCTCATATGACATTATTCCCGTTTTAGAGACGGATGTTTTTGTGACTGTCTGTCATTTGTCAAAGGTGATTATTAATAGCTGACAAAAGAAGTTAATGAGAAGTCAGCCAGGTTTTTGCTTGATCAGTCTGTGCGATACTGCAGATTTTTTTTTATCAATCCTATGCCAAGTAAATATAGTGCCAGTATTGCCGATACTAATACTGATACTTTTTGGGGGTCAAATTATGTTGTTAAAATATAAATAAAATAGACGTGACAGTAAGCACAAAAAGATTCAGACATTTTTTGTAGTGTTTGATGCATAGTTTTTACATTTCCAGTAGTAGTAGTAGTAGTAATAATAATAATGATAATCATTATTATTATTATTATTAATTTAGCAAAGCTTAGTGGGCTACATACTGAGCTTACTGATCCTATTGCACTAATATCGGTCCAGTACTGATAACATCAACGCTATCAATATTTACGTCAGTGCATCCACCTCTGAGAAATGCTCCATGAGAAGTGGCCACATTTAGTCAGTCACAGATAGACGTGACTCTGTGCACAGCTGCTCCATCCTGTTTGATAGTAGTTTGGCTACACATGCTGGACAGGATTCCAAAGTGTAGGGTTATTATTAGGGGCTAAGACCCCAAGAACATGAATGCAACCTCTGCAGGCAAATATTCGCCTGGTTCTCATCAACCTCCAACACTGACCTTTGCCAGTGCTGTTAACAGGCTGCTGGCTTTGAGCAGGGCTTGTTATTCAGTATTTGTATTTCTCACAGACTTAATAATATTACCTGCAAAGTCCACAAATATAGCTGTGTTTGAATAAATTAATATCATAATTGCTCAGCAAATAGCCTCCTAATTATATGGAGATTTATGGCTGTAAACAAAAAATGTGCTGCAGACACATTGTGTTGTGTCTCAACAGCCAGACCACCAGGACAGCCGGTCCAAGGCATTTATTTTCTTAAACATTAGCTCTATTAACTTGATGCATGGTCTATTGTTAGACGGGTTTTCATGGAAATCCCAAATCACCTACCTGCAGTCCTGACTGTGCAAAGAGAAGGAAAATCCACTCAAGTAAGATAAGCCCTTTGTAATTTGCCTGTAACAAGTTGTAACACCGATATCACCCAGGACTCAACATCTGCTCAAATGAATGATCTCATTGTTCATTTGTACCAGGGCGCTAAATGAGAAGAAGTTGTCGGAAGTCAACCCCGGGCCAAAGTTTTCTCGCATCCGCTAACAAACCAAAGTGACACAGCAGAGGCGACCCGCTTGACAGGGAAATTAATAGCGGAGGAGTGGTTCTCGCTGAGTGTCACCATGCCTCATAAGCCCACATAATCCTCCCTACTGCCGTTTGGTGGCACAACATTCGGGCTGGGTGAAGAGGCCATCCTCATTTTTTATCGGCCAATTAGCTCAGAAGAGGGGGAGTAATTAGCAGGGCTGGCTGGGAGACAGGCCAGGATCCTGAGGTTGGCCAGTGCTCATCGTCAGAATATGTTGGTGATGAAGATGCCTGGGTGCTGTTCCAGAGGGCTGCTCTTGTCTTCAAAGTTGTCCCGCTTAGTCTCTTGTCCAGCAGTCCATATAGTAAAGCTGTGCTAACTGCATAAAGGAAAATGTGCTTCCTGAATGATTAATGTGGTTATTTTGCACCCCAGGTTTAACTCCAACAGTGTCTTCTTGCAGCAGTTCCTGCACCCTTAGAGCGTCTCACAGTTGCCATACTTGCAATGCCGCTCTTGCCTTTGTTTATGCCTGGGGGGACTTTTCTCTCTTAATTGCTTGCAACTCTAATGAGACTAAATGACACTGGTTGCTAAATGACACTTGAAACTAGGATTGTGTTAACCAGAGAATTTAGTGTAATTTGAGACGTGCTCTCTCAAAAGAAAGCTTGTATCTTTTGAATGCAGTGTGTGCACATCATTTCACATTTCCGTAAATCAGGTGAGACAGAGAGACGCAGTTGCTTGAGCAGAGGCAGCTGTGTTAACCGCTCACCATCAAAGGCACCACATACCCTCCCCAGTTCATCCCATGTATTCCAACTGTTTTGGAACATTTTGTGGCTGTGTGGTCTCGGCATGATTGTGATGAGGGCTGGGAGTCGTTCCAGTGAGCTTTGCCTTGCTCCACTCGCTCATCCTTCCTTGTGTATGCTTCTAATATTCCCACCACAGAAAAAATTCCCTTCTACAGTCCCGCTTTTGTCTCGCTTTCCTTCACAGGACTGTATTAGGGTGGAGATTTGTGAAGGTGAGAAAGCCTTCGGTCGCCTGTGAAGCCCTAAAAGGTGGATTGTGCAACACTGTCTGGTAAAACATTCCTTTTTAATCAGCCAAAAAAAGAAAAAAAAGGATCTGAAATAAAGAAGAACATGTGCTGATTTTCTTTTTCCCCCCTTAAACACAACCCTGATGTCAGTGTGGTCATGTGCAGGGAATTTAAGAAGTAGAAGTGACTAGTTTTTACTACCAGGAAAAGAGAGAGGCATTCAAAGGCTTTTAGGACGCATACGTATGGAATAAAGATTATTAAAGTAATGCTACATAAGTTCACCATCACTAGCAAATGCTTCCCAGGCATAATATATGTGTAATGGCCGAGCATTTGAGAAGAATATATGGGGATTGTAAACCATGTCTATAGAAAAATATTACAAATTTTTAACATGGAGTGTAACAAATTACCTGTTAACAAATACTTTCAGTCTTATATGCAGCATTACTGCATAACTAAACTGATACTCAATTTGTAGATTTAATAAATGGATGAATTTTTGCTACATTTAATATCTTGACCTGGGTACTCATTTGGCATTTGAATAAAATCATAAGATGCTACACAGTGTTGTCTAATGAAAAAAGCAATAATTTCTCTTATTTTAAGCCGTGACTGAGCAAACACGCTAAGAAGGTAGTTAAACAAAGACCTGGATTACCGGTGGACTGACTCTCCTTGCACAGATAAACTGTGTATAAAACACTTCCCCTCAGTGACGGCAAGTAGCCACGATAAAGACTTGCAAATTCAGGCTGCGGTAAACAAATACCCATGGCTGAAAGGTAATCTGTGAGTTCAGAGAGTTTCAGGCAAAAGGAAGACAAAACAGCCTTTGGGCTGCTGCTGATTGGTCGCTGATAAACTCCCCTCAGGATGATGTAACAAGCTGGGCTTGACAAAGGGCATGTATGTGTGTGTATGACGGTGCGCACAGGCTCTTATGCCCCAAAAAGACTGCATTTCAGGTGTGTGGGGTGTGTTTGGGTCCATGCACCTGGCATGCGTATGCACTGGAGACTATATTTTGCCGGCTGTCTGCATGTGCACGTATACGATGAGTCACAAATCATATTGAGTTTGCTTTTAAAGCCTGTGAAGTCCCACCTAATACCTGGGAATAGAGTTCCACTGATGTACTGTGTAATCTTGGCTACATGGTCTCACTGGGAGTGTGCTCTTCCAGCCCAACACTGCCGCTTTTATTTAGAAGATTCAGAAAATAACACAAAAGCTTTCAGAGAGCTCTTATTGAAGCATTTGTCTTGTCACCTGCTTTACAATTCCCAAGTGCTACATTGTTGCAAAGTTTGGGTGGGTAAAAGTTGAGAGACACGGAGATGCAAACATATTATAATGAAATGCTGGTCAAAACAGTGTCTGGGCTGCTCAACCTGAGGCAATAAATTAATTCCACATATTCTCATGGCTGGCAAACAACAAACGGCACAATGACAAACAGGTCAGAAGTTTAGCTTAAAGAACTGATGAAGCTGTGGCAAGTGAGTGGGAGTCAATCTGGACTTTCTGTTCTGACTGCTAGCCTCATGGACTGCTCGAGGCTACTGAATGCTAAATGGTGTAGCCTTGGCTATCCTTTCAAAGTGCTGCTCATTCCGTGTGTGGGATGCCTAGTAATCTCCTTATTCTTTATTTATTTAAAGCGACCTTTCGACTCCCGAGCCGAGATTGCTTTGGGCAAACTGAGCTGGGTTTAAATGTTCGGGGGTGTGGGAGGGAGGCCATCGTTTGTTGCCAGGGCCCTGAGCGAACCGCGCTCAAACTCTACAGTTTTAACCCCAAAATTCTTCTGGGAAGCGCAGGCTGGCAGGCAGCGGCAAATGAAGCGTTTCAGGTTAGATGTGGTGATAGGTTTTTGTCCTCATTAAAAGAGAAATCCCTGCCACTGCTTCCTCATTTGTATTCCACAGCAATTCATTCGAGGTGGATTTTGATTTGGGGGATTTGGATGGTATAAGGCCACTGAAGCCAGGAGGAAAAGAATGAATCTTGTAGCTTCATCTTACGCAAAGCCCTGAAAGAACAACTTTACATATACTTTTCCCTCACTTACTTTCCAACTTTGCTATTAAATACAAACCCTTCGCCTTGGCTGAGCAGCAGGAAAGTATTCCTGCATATGGAAGGGTCTAACCCTCATCCCGTGAAACACCTACTCTTAAGCACACTTAGGGCTGAATGTGCCAATCACTTGAAACATTGGCCCCACTTCAGGGAGCTGAAACATAATGAGTGTCAGTATCATTAAATCTACCGTGCTGATATTAAATCAGTATCATTCAAAGGAGCTCATGCTGATATCATTGCTTCAGAAAGTGCTGATGCTGCTCTGGGACCTGCAGGCTCCAGTACGAAAGGATTTTGCATCCATTCAGAGATTCTCTAATTCCCCCAGGCACTACACTGCACAGTAATCCACTTAATTTACAATTACCCATGCAAGCCACACTCATATGGAATGATAAATGGACTCAAGTAATCCCACGGATAGAGCTTGTGAGTGTGGAAATCAGACCGTACTGTACACGGTGTGTTCTGTCGTTCCATCATTTGTCTTCATATACACAGCAAGGTATATACACAAGGACCGCTCTCAGTTTAGTATGCACACCCACATACTGTATTTACAAATATATATGCTGGACGTACCCCATGTATCTCCCCTGTGCAGACTGCATGAATTCCTCCCTGCCTTTGAGGAGATGCGGGGCTAAAATATGGCAGCACAGAGTGAATGCTAATGTTTTAACCTCCCTCCTTGTCAGAGATCAGAGGAGAGTTTGCTCTTCTTACCCCTTTGAACTTTAACCTGCTTTTTAACTCTGCCAACCTTTATCTTCGCTTCATCTGCAGACGGAAAAGGTTTTTGGTGGTTTTTGCGCAGGCAACAAAGCATCTACAACCAGGAGAGAACGGCGTCGTGAGGTATAACGTTTACTACGTTCACCATGATTTTGTTAATTGTTACTAACTGCAAAGGAGCAGATTCTAATGCAAATATGAGTTCAATAGGTATCTAATCATAAACCAGAATATAGGGCAAATTGAAAATGCGACTTGCTGATGATACTGGATGAAAAGTAAACAACTCTTACGCTTTAATTGTGCAAGCATTTGCACAATTCAGAGTCCATTAGATATTAATAAAGATATACTTGGTTTTTCAGGAATCAAAGAAATGCACCTTGCCTAAAAATATTGAAAGACTTCCCTTTTATTCTTTTTTCCCCCCTTTGATTAAGTGCTATACTGCTTGTGTCCTACGTCTTAAACATTCAGTTTGTGTTTATGATAATTAAAGATGAGTTGCTGAATTACAAGAAACACTGCTTTGGATCAACTGCCAGTTGATCCAAAATGCTGCAGCAAGAGTACTGACAGGGACTAAAACTAGAGAGCATAGCTCTCCCATATTGGCTTCTTTTCATCGGCTGCCTATTAAATCCAGAATCAAATTTAAAATCCTTCTCCTCACAAGGTCTTAAATAATCAGGCTCCAGCTTATCTTACAGAGCTCATAGTCCTGTAGCACCCCAATACAGCACTTTGATCTGAGACCACTGGTTTACCTGTCGTTCCTAGGGTTTTAAAAGTAAAATGGGAGGCAGAGCCTTCCGCCTTTAGGCCCCTCCTCTATGGAACCAGGTCCCAGTTTGGATTTGGGAGGCAGACACCCTCTCTAGTTTTAAGATTAAAACTTTACCTTTTAAAAAAGCTTATAGTTTGGATTTTTCCTTAGTTATGCTGGAAAAGGCCTAGGCTGCTGGGAGGATTTTGACTTCACTCACTATGTGTTTATACAACACTTTACTTTATCTACATTATTGTAAATCTCTGTCTTCCTCCCCTCATCCCCAACCAGTCACAGCAGATAGCTGCCCTTCTTTGAGTCTGATTCCTTCCTGTTAAAAGGGAGTTTTTCCTTCCTACTGTCACCAAATGTTTGCTCACTGGGGGGTTGTTTTATTGTTGGGGTTTTCTCTGTATTATTGTGGGCTTTATAACTTTAAAAAATCTTGAGGCAACTGATTTGGCACTATAGAAATAAAACTGAATTGAACTGAACTTCTTTCCATCTCACTGACAAGAAGAAAGCAATCCACCATTGTGGCAGGAAACAGCCTCTGCCATCAGTGACCATCCCAAATACAGACTCTGTCACCAAACAACTAATAGAGATTAAGTTGGAGATGAAGTAAGTTACCAAGTACAGGGACAGCTTCCTGCTGTATGACCCTGTAATTTGATGTATATATATATATATATATATATATATATATATATATATATATATATATATATATATATATATATATATATATATACTGAGCGTGCTCAGTGAATACCTCAGGCAGCAGAAACCCAAGAAAGAGGAGGAAGGCGAGGAACCATCATGGAAGGACAGGCCCCTGCACGGTATGTACCACCGGCAGATAGAGGAGGTGGCTGATATCCAGAAATCCTACCAGTGGCTGGACAAAGCTGGACTGAAAGACAGCACAGAGGCACTAATCATGGCAGCACAAGAACAAGCTCTGAGTACAAGATCCATAGAGGCTGGGGTCTATCACACACCAAGACCCCAGGTGCAGGCTGTGTAAAGATGCCCCAGAGACAATCCAGCACATAACAGCAGGGTGCAAGATGCTAGCAGGCAAGGCATACATGGGCGCCATAACCAAGTGGCGGCATAGTGTACAGGAACATCTGTGCGAGTATAACCTGGAAGTCCCGAGGTCAAAATGGGAGATTCCCCAAGGGTGATGGAGAATGACCGAGCTAAGATCCTGTGGGACTTCCAGATACAGACGGACAAAATGGTGGTGGCTAACCAACCAGACATAGTGGTGGTAGACAAACAGGAGAAGACAGCCGTAGTGATCGATGTAGCGGTTCGAATGACAGCAATATCAGGAAGAAGGAACACGAGAAGCTGGAGAAATACCAAGGGCTCAGAGAAGAGCTCGAGAGGATGTGGAGGGTGAAGGTAACGGTGGTCCCCGTGGTAATTGGAGCACTAGGTACGGTGACTCCCAAGCTAGGCGAGTGGCTCCAGCAGATCCCGGGAACAACATCGGAGATCTCTGTCCAGAAGAGCGCAGTCCTGGGAACAGCTAAGATACTGCGCAGGACCCTCAAGCTCCCAGGCCTCTGGTAGAGGACCCGAGCTTGAAGGATAAACCGCCCGCAGGGGCGTGCTGGGTGTGTGTGTGTATATGTATATATATATATATGTGTATATATATATATATATATATATGTGTACATATATATATGTATATATGTATATATGTATATATATATATATGTATATATATACATGTATATATATATATGTGTGTGTGTGTGTGTGTGTGTGTGACTTCCATTTTGATTGTTTTAATTGTTTGTCTGCAAATTGAATGCCTTTTCTCCTCGTTTATAATTACTCTGTGAGAATTATTAAAGCTGATTATAAACTAAGCTAACTTTGCGGTGGTGTTACGAGAAAAGTCAAAAGACCAGCAGTTGATATTTCTGTACTGACCGACCTTCTAGCGTGGGAACATCTACAAGTTCCCTTTTTCATTTTATACTTCTGTTTTGTTTTGGGGGTTTTTTTAGGGAGCGGTTACTTTGTATATGCACTTTTCCCTTTAAGGCAAATCAATCTTATTAATCTTATTCTTTGTCTCTCTCCGTGTCCACATGACATTCATCTCTGATTCGCCTGCTCCCACAGTTCTCTCACTTTGGTCTCCCCGACACATTTGATTGGCCTCTGTTTCAGTTTCTAGTGAAAGACAGGCAAATCTATCTCCGTCTTTCACTTTTTAATCACTGTCTCTTGCTCGTTTCCTTGTTCTTTCTTTCTCTCTGACTTAGCCTCTCTGACCCTTTGACTCAGTCAATTGTGCTCCCTGTACCTCGCCCCTTTTCTCTGCTTTGATTCACACGTTTTAATTGCCCGTTCTCCCATCTCCGGAATTAATGAAATCTTTAATCATACAAAGATTTATTAAGATTTAGACTGGTGGGAAAAGAATGTCGAACAGGAAGGAAAAATGAAACAATATGTGGTATTTAGCTTCTTGCAGAGAACAGCAGATGTTGACAGCAGTGATTAACCTACAGCCAAATAGCTCAATCGCCCCTCGCTAACAGGAAATAAATCACACACGAACCTTAACAATCTCAAATGAGAAGCATGTTTTTCTCCCTCTGCTTTGTGTATCATTCGCTGTCTAAAGCCTTTGAGATCGACGCTGTGAAGGAAACATGGTAGATCAAAGTCTTTTCCCTCAACCCCCTCTTGCTGCAGTCCTCATGCAGGGAACGACAGATGTGGGTGATGGGTTGACGGCAGAGAAAACAATGCAGTGAAAAAGGTTAGAGTGACATGTGAGGGCATGTTATGACTGCTGCTTTGACTTGACAGTGTAGGGTTAATTATGGATGGCCTCCTCTGTTGGTGAGGGCTTAACATTAAGTTGCAAAGAAGCCTAAGATAGCCTGGCTGCCTTCTGGCTATGTGTGCATTAGGTTCCCTTATGTTTTATTACTGCTCGAGAATGCATCGGGCTGGTGGAGTTCCACTCAGGATTTCTGACATGGGAAGTTAACAACAGTTTTTGAGCTGATGTTTTATTGCTGACACATTCTACTAATGGATTACGAGTAAAACACATCCCCTGAGTAACGTGGAGCTGATGTAGCTGCTTAACTCGCCTGACTGAAAAGAGGAACCAGAGACTCATGAAGAAACACATCTAATTCCTTCTTTCCTCAGCAATGAGATGACAATCTATTCCCTATAAAAACAGTCTGACATTACGGAGAAACACTTTCATTTCTTTCAGAGGGTGAGATGAGAAGATTGATACCAGTGTCATGGGTACCTTAGCGTAGCGCAAAGCATGAAAGTGGGGGGGAAACGGCTAACTTAGGTGAATCAAAACTCACTAAAACTGAAATATATTAGCACAGAGTTTCCCACACTGAGTCACACAGAGCAGGTATTGTAATACATGCTGTCAGTTTATCTGCACCTGGCAAACTATGTTGAAACAGGGAGAAGCTCTTCCACAGAGGACAGACGTCGATGTTGTTTCCACATACAATAGATGCCCAGTCAGAGCGTCTCTTACGAAACTAACTATGAATCATATTATTACAATAAAGAGGCCAAATACATGTGTCTGTTGTTTAAATCATTTTTAACTGACTGAAAATGAATTTGATTACTAAATGGCTGTGAACAAGTCTCCAATTCAACTGCACAGACATTTTTTTTAATATACCCTATATAACCCTATATAACCCTATAACACTTGTAAGTCATGTACCTTTATTTACATGTAAATTTTGGCCCATCAGTTGCTCGGTGAACCTACATGACTGGACTCTTTGCCTCCTGATGTCTGCATTTCAAACCTATCATGGTATTGAATCAGTAGGTGGCTCAGTTAGCTCAGCAAGATAAGAAATGGACTTTAGAGTGTCAGGTTAATAGTTTAATCCTCCTTGGATGTATTTTCTTAACTTTCTAACTCTTCTGTTGCTCAAAAATGTTCTTTTGTGTTCATTTCATGTTGTTAATATTGATTAAATACAATATAATATAAAACAATCCTTATACACAAACATCAACTTAAAAGCACAGGGGTAATTTGAGAAACACACAGAGCAAAAGGTGCCTGCTAGGTAGCTACTGGGGAACAGTCAGCTATAGGAACAGGAATATTGGGATACAGCAGCGATAACTTGAAGAAATCGTTTAGGTTGATGTCTGGGCCTGATTCTTTTCTTTTTCAGCTATTCTGTTGTACACTTGCTGCTTTGCTTGCGATTATCATGCTGTTTTATGACCCACTTTCAGCCAAGTTTTAGGCATTAGACAGGTAGCCTCACATTTGACTAGAATACTTTGGTACAAAGATGGTAAGGCTGGGCGATATGTAAAAATTTTCCAACCAACAATCGTCAGTTTAATAACCGACGATAGGCGATATATTCGCGCATGTGCAGATTTTTTGATGGCAATGTAATCATGCACTGACTGATTGCACAATGGAGGAGAAGGCGCAGATAGAAGTGGACTGTTACCTCAGCGAGGCGGTCGTAGACAGAGAAGAAGATCCACTGGCTTGGTGGAAAATGCATGAAAAATGTTTCCCATTGATGTCACACATGGCACGGAAAGATCTGCGTATACCAGCCACAAGCACACCATCAGAACGCGCCTTTAGCACCGCTGGTAAATTGTTAACCATGTCCAAAAACCAATCAATCAATCAATCGCTCTTGTAAAAACGATCGATAGTCAATATATTTGTCCAATCGTCCAACTTTAGTGCACGGTCTACTCATTGACTTCAAGGTGCCCAAATCATCACCCCTACACCACTGTGCTTGACAGCTGGTATGAGGTGTTTGTGGTAAAATGCTGTGATATGCTAGCAAACATCTACACTTTGGTCTCATCTGCCCAGAAGTTGTTGGGAAGTCTTGTTGTTCGATTATATGCAAGTCTGTTAAACCTAAGCCATGTTTCCATGTTAGTTTTAGAGCGAAGAAGCTTCCTCCTGGCAAACCTTCCAAACAAGCTATACTTGTTTAGTTTTTTCCCTTCTTCTTTTTTTCTTTTTGAGTCTCCTTTACAACTCGGAGCCATGATGGTGACTGTAGAGAGTTAGTAAACCATCCAGCTACTCATAATGAGCATTATGTTGCCATGTTTGTCAGCCTGAAGCAACTTATGGACACGCAAGTGGATGAACAGAAATATAAAATTTAAGACAGCCTGTGCTTCTGTTCCAAGGAGATGGTTGCTTTGATGGGTTTTATGTTTCCAATTATGTACGGGTTACACAAACAAGAAACAGAGTATTAATTAGACAGCTTTAGTGATAGGCATATTTATTCAGTGTGTACATGCATCCTTAACATCTAAGTAGGTCACTAGCTTTAAAAAGATGAAGAAAACCCCATTATATTGCAAATCATTAGCTCTGTTTTTACCAGTAATTTATGCACACATGTATGGTGTATAAATCAACAGATTATTAGCCATTTTCTGCTGATGCATCGTTTCATTCCACACTACAAGTTTACCTCAAATTGTTCAGTCAGTGATAAGTAAGATATGCCCAGTTTATTTGATTCATTAAAATCTGTGGCTTACAAAAGCACCACTCGAGGGTCTGTTGTGTTTTCACAAGACACTGCATATTCATAGGCGTTTGATTGCACAGATGCCATAATTAGCTCGGCCGGGAGAAAGCATTCTGAAGTGGTTCTGCCCGAGTGTATCTATTTAAAAGACCTTGTTTTTGTATTGTTCACAGAGTTATGGATCAGGATGAAGTGATGTCAGGGTGGAGGAAAAAAGCCTGAAACATTTAGTCGATTTACTGTCTCGACCCGTCGTGGAAAAAGTTGCTCAAGCCAGAAAAGTAGTGGATTTGTCTCTGTTGTCTGCAGTGTGAGGAGTAATTTGCTACATTTGGGGAAATGTGGGATAATTTTTGCTTTGTCATGGGGAATGCAATGATTCATGCTAAAAGAAGCCCAACATCTGGCCTCATTAATCATTTCTTTTCAAGTCTGGGTTTTCAGGGAATACTTTTCTATTTTTTTTCCTCAACACATTCTCTCTATCTTTTTCTCCCTCTTTCCCCCCACCCCCCCATCTGCACTGCTTGTCATCTGTTGACATTCTGGCATGCCTCATCACCCATATCACTCCTCCCTCTTCATTTGCTCCTTAATTTGTTTAGATGGCAGGAGAAGGAGAGGGGCAAGAAGGAAAGTGACTAAGGTGTGGTAGGAAGATAGAAAAGAAGGATAGAGTGTGGGAAAATGAAGAAGTGGAAAGTTGTAAATCAAGTTTGATGAAATCCATTTAACAGTTAGGGAGTTCCTCATTACTCACTAAGCTCCCAGTGAATGCAGTGACACATCCACATTAATGCCACATGCTACGCTGCCCGGGGCCAACACAACACAACGATAAGAACAGTGTTTTCCATTCACTGTGATGTCAAGCACCCACACGCCACTCGTCACGCATTTACAGGGTTTGGAAATTGCTGCTTTCTGATAAAGTTCCCATGACCACTGTGATTACAGCTGACACATATGTTACTCTTTATTGCATTACTTTCATAATGTTGAGTGATTGGGTTACTGAAACTGAAAGATGACACTCCAACTAACTGCAAAGCACTTGGAAGGATGGAAGCGTACATTACAGTAAAGGAGCGGGTCAAAACATATCATAAACTGCAACTGAAATGTCAATGCTTTCATGAGAAAAGCATTAGTCACTGCAGTTTTCCCTAAAACAGGATATGTTTACACTCAAGAGACAAATTCCTGATGACTAAGCTCCTTTAAACTTGATGAAGCAGTAATTTAATTCAAATCACTGTTTCTTTATTCCTTATTTTTCTTCAAAACTATAATTTTTTTCCCAAGCCAGATCACAAGCCAGTGCTTTCATCCTGCTCAGAGGCTCGACAGATCATAGAACATTTCTTTCTAGAGGCCGAGGATGAATTATGTAATCAGTTGCTTAATATAACATACTTGGTGAGAGAACTAAAACAAGAAAGACCTTCTTCCTCGTTTTCTTTCAGATGGTATCTTTAAGAGTCGCCACAGCAGATCATCTGCCTTCATCTGACCCTGTCCTTTGCATCCTCTTCTCTCATGCCAACCCTCTGGATGTCCTCCTTCACTGCATCCATGAATTTCCTCTGCAGACTTCCTCCTACCTGGGAGCTCCACACTCAATTATTTGCCTCTCTAACTTTGTCTCCAAACTGCTCAACCTGATGTACTCATTTCTAATCTTGTCCATTTAAGTCACTCCCAACAAAAATCTTAGCATCTCCTGCTCTGCCTCCTGTATTTTGTCATTCCCACCATCTGCAAACCTTAGATCACAGAAGGTCTCACTACCATTTTGTAAACCTTCCCTTTCAATCTTGCTGCTTCTGTCACAAATCACCCCTGACACTCATCTCCACCCACTCCTGCACTCTCTTCTTCACCTCTCTTGTGCGCTGTCTGCTGCTTTGGATAGTTGACCCCGTGTATTTAAACTCATCCACCTCCACTACCTCTACACCTTACGTCTTGACTGCTACACCTGTCTCCCTCTCAGTTACACACATTATCTGTCTCGTTTCTACTGACTTTCATTCCTCTTCTCTCCAGAGCATACATTACCACCTCTCCAGGCTCTGTTTCACCTGCTCCCTACTCTCACTACAGATCATCTGCAAACATCATACTGCATGGACACTCCTACCTGACCTCATCTGTCACCCTTAGAACAGTAACTTTAGAAAAAACTTATGTTATGCGACAGGTTCCTTTTATTTTGATGGCTGTTTGTTTGCCAGAAAGATTATGCATAAATAACAAAGCCAAATTTCATGAAACTTGATGGAAAGATGGAGCATGCACATTATAATTTGATAAACAGGGAATTAACCTTGATGGATGATGCATTTTCTGAATGTCACTGCAGTTTTGTTTTGTTTTTTGGCTTGAATAGCTACATTGCAAGGTCAGCAAAGACTGACAGGCAGTAGAGAGTAGAAAGAAACCGTAAGTCACATTTTTTGTGTTACACCCAACTGAATGTAAATGAACAGTGTGTTACCGGTTTAAAAAAAAACAACATTTGTCCTTCATGGCTGTAATGTCAGTTGCACATCAACGTGCAAAGTGCAAATAAAGCAGTTCCAGTGAGACAAAGTAGTCTGTCTCAGAATTACAATGCAGCAAGTTTAAGTCCCAGTTTTTTAGTGTGGCATTATTTTGGCACTTTTCTTTGGCACAGAGAAGCTGCAGCTGCAAGGACAAGCTCACTGGCACTTACTAACAAACATATGCTAAACTCACTCACAGCGCCATCAGAATATAATCAAGATCTCTGTGGTGCAATCTGAGCACAGTAAAATTTATAAAAGCTGGGAAATGCGACAGAGCTGTCTTTAAAAAGGCCAGTTTAACTTTGAATCTGAAGTCTGGGGCAGCAAAGTGGAAAAAAGGTCACAAAGTAATAAGGTTTAGTGAGGTATTCTTGTGCTCTCAAATCACAGTCTTCTTCCAGATGTTTGTAAGATGGTAGAGCTGCGATAAAATGAGCATCCAGCTAAAGGGAGTCATTGATGTCATGGTTATTGAATAGGAAGCTGCACCTAGATTTTTTGCAGACAGTGATTCAGTTTTTGAAGAAAATACATACTATACATGAACTGGCTAATCCAGCAGACAGGGCAAAGATGAAAAACACATTTCTTACCTCATTTACCTAATCACTTAACTTGACCTCACTGGAAAATATCTTGAGGTGAAGGAAAATCGAGGAGAACTTCTAAGGACTTAGTACTGTGCAAAGAATCGGATTAGTCTTGCACCAGAATCTTCACAACGTCTGCCACACTAAACACTACATTGTCCAGAAGATGAAATATAAAATATGCATGTTACTTCACCCCATGTGTTCCTCTGGTGAAACATTTTATATACCCTATAAATTAAATACATATTGCTTTCTTTTTTCCTGCTGGTGAAACTACCCAGTGTAACTCCTTATTCTCTGTTTCGTTGATGCCGTTTGTGACTGAAGTAAATTTCTCATTCAGGACTAGAAGATCCTGAATGGATTAATGTTAATCCTAAAGGCTGCCAGTACAACAATGGACATATTGACTTATGCAAACTGAACCACAACGAACTTTAAATCAAGTTTGCTACATTTAACACCTTGAACAAAGCCTAACGTTCAAAGTTCAGCTGTGGGTGCAACAGGCTGAAAATTCAAAGCACATCAGCAACAAACGTATAATTAAGATTTATAAGATTTTCATCACTTTTCAGGTGTGTTATTAATGTTGTGTTGCTATGATTTGTGGGATGGCATTATCTCCTCTCCTTAAATAAAGGATAAGCCAGTGTATCCTGTGGTAAAGGAGCTAATAAAGAAGCTCTGATGTGGCTTTCCTTGGAATTCAACCAGCCCCTTTTATGGCTACAGTACAAACTTCTGGGTCATTTTGCTCAGTTAGGAACCTTCCCAGGGAAATTTGACTTCTCAGCCACACCCAGCATCTTGCATTGATGACATATTTTCTTGCTACAGTACATCAACACTTACAAGTATGAGGCAAAATGCGTCCCAAAGCGCTTCGGGAGCTGATTTGAGTGATCAGATGTCAGTAGATATCGGTAATAATTTACACTTTTATTTGGGCTGTTTGCTGTATCCACAAGATATATTAAACTACAAACTCACCCATGGAGACACTACACTACACTGCATCATCTCCGCATGTGCCCTTTAAGTGGACTCCAAAGAAGAACAGTTGTCTTTTCGTTGTCTGCAGGTGTCATGTAGCACCAGTAGAGGTGGGCTGTTATATGTAAATATAGATAGTATCACTGTCAATGTGGGTATTGGTATTGGATTGATACCAGTGTGATAAAATCGATATTTCATTTCTGCCCTCTAAGTTTAGCATGTGGACCACTGAACTGTGTTAAATACACTTTTTTAGAAATGAAAACATATACGCACTGTGAAAAATGCCTCAACCTTTTGGTTTTTAAGTTTATTGTATTTATAACCTATCACACGTTTAAACAACAGAAGTTGATCCAAACTGCTTTAAAGACCTTCCAGGTCTCCATAAAAACTGATTTTTCGAAATACACGAAAATCCGAAAGTTACGTTTTGTTCTGTTAACTAGCAATTTTGGAAAGTAAAAATCTAAGTGATTTAGCTGCCTTTATAAGTTGAAAATATAAGTATCGGTGTTGATATCGGCAATACCAGCCCTGTATTTACTTGGTATCAGATCAAATCAAAATGTGCAGTAGCGCACAGGACAATGCAGCAGTACTAAAAGGAAGTGAGATGGTGTCTTTGACCAAGAATGATATTTAAACCTCTGCTTGGCAATTATTTTCCTGAACAAAGACAGTTACCTCAGTACCCACTTTTCATTCTGCAAGGTCCTCAGATCTGATATCAGTAACGTCTATAATCTCCACGGACTCAAATTTTAAGCAAGTAATCCTACATAATCCTAAAAGAACAGCAATTCATACACGCCTGCCGATTAGAGAATTTATAATCGCATAGCTCACTGTAAGATATTACCATCATTTTTTTCACATATGAAAAAGCATATGTTTTTAATGAAACCTGTCTGGAAGCTGTAAAGAAATGCTCAGGTTTGATGCATGTGAAAACAATACAGTCTGTGTGTAAAAAAGTGTATGAAAGATGTATTCTTTAAAAGTATTACCCTATTTTCTGTTGGGTATACAGTATAAATATAAAAACTTACTACAAGCATTCTTTATAAATAACAAAAGTCTATTTTAAATCCACTTTGTTGTATATACAACACACACTGACACTAAAGCTTAATGTACAGACGCGCACTTAAGACTAAATAGGCTCAGCATCAATACAACCCATTATACTGAAATTACAGCTGCACAAAGGAGAGAAGCGGGCCCCAAACATACAAATATTCACACATACCCACTCACACAAGGACAGGGAGTCATCCAATTAAGTGAATTTAATGCAGTGTGCTAAACAATAGTCTACGTCACAGGGAAATGCGCACAATGAAGCCATATGAAATAACATAATTGTGGTGTGTTTGCCAAACAGGCAAAACAAAAACCCAGTCTCATGCGTGAGTGCTCTATAGACCGACTTCTATTCAGAGGATTTCTGCGCTTCATGGACGTGTCAGAGAGAGATATCATTAAACTCTCACGTACTGACAGGCGCAGCAGCTGAAATGATAAATTATGGGTTTGTCCACTTAGATCTGTAGATTGTCATGAAAACAGCATTTCAACAACAAAAACCAGCACTCTTCAAATCTCAAAACCTCAAAGCGGTGAAGATTAGGCCTCAACTTGTAACAGGACATGGGAGATTACCTGTTTTAAAGATGAACTACAAATATAAAAACCCTCCACCAAATCAAGGACAAATCCCAACTGAGCAGTTGTAATTTAGCATGGAAGATCTGTCAGCTTTATACTTCTTTATGTGTGGAGTTTGCATGTTCTCCCTGTGTCTGTGTGGGCTTTCTCTGGGTATTCTCCCACAGTCCAGAAACCTGCATGTGATTAGGTTAACTGGTGATTCTAAACTGGCTGTAGGTTTAAAAGGTCGTCTGTCTCTATGTGACAGCCCTGCGACATACAGGTGTACCCTGCCTTTCATGTGACACCTGGGATAGGCTCCAGACTCCCCGTGACCCTGAATTGGATAAGTGAAAGAAAAAAATTCAGCTTTAGATACTCATTTACACACTCAAAGTGCTTTTATCTACATTGCTCATTCACCTAATTAGACACACATTCATGCAGGCTTTTATATACTCCTAAACACTTTCTAACATTTGCACACACTCACACTCCAGTGGAGGGTTCAGTATCTTGCCCCAGGATATTTCTCCCTCTGTTCAAGAGTCGGGGATCAATCCACCAACCTTCAGATTGGCAGATGACCCACTCAACCATCTAAGCCCCAGCTGCCCCAGCATGGTGGGCATCACAGTGGTGCTGTGGTAAGCAATCCTGCCTCATAGCAAGAAGGTCCTATAGGTTGAAATCTAATGGCTAGCTGTCCCTCTGTGTGTGGAGTTTGGATCTTTTCTTCCACCTTCCTCCCAAACACATGCATGCTAGGTTTTGGCTGTAGGTGTGAATGTGATCATGAATGTCTTTATCTCTGTTACCCTGTGACAGACTGGTGTCCTGTCCTGTGTGTACCCTGCCTTTCACCCTGTGACAGCTGGGTTTGGCTCTGCCACACCATGACCCTGAATTGGATAAGCAGAAGAAAATGGATTCATGGATCAAACCATGTCATTCTGCTCTTTATTCTGTGGGTAATAGAAGGAATGTGAAGTCCCTCAGGTCTCTCTGTAGTCTGCTTTTACTGTCTACCTTTGTCTGAAATTCAAAGCATTGTTTCATAGCTCAGGATTCCAAAAGAGCCGTGCAATAGTGAAAACCAGAAAACTGGTGTTTATTTAAGTATATTCAAATGAAATAATGCCAAAAACCTCCTGTTACAGATGACAGTGTATTATTCTCTTTTTGTGCTTATGTCTCTTTATTCTGTTTTCTTTCGGTGAAAAACGACTAATTGATGATGGAAAAATAAGGAGAAACTATGCAAAATAGTCATTAATCCCTCATTATGAAAGCTCAAGCGTTATAGAGCCCCTTATCTCCAGCTGGCTTGGACACCGATTCCATAAGGGATTTCGAGCCAATAGTGCTTGGCAAGGACCAAAAACTACGCTCGAGAAGCTCAAGGACACCCCACTGGCAACCGACATCTAAGAGTTAGCTTGGTTCATCAGGGTCCAGAAAAATAAAGACACACAGATCAAGGTTTTCTCGGGCCAGTATTGTGTGTATATTCTCCAATTTGAGCTCAGCTAAGATAGAAGATTTTCAGCCTCTTGCTGTTTCATCTGTTCTGTGGAAGAAAAAAAAAACGGAGGGGTTTTGGGGAGAGGGTTAGCGGGGTCTTTGCACACTGAATCATCTGGCCTTTGTTGGCCATAAACCTTTGTGAAATTGGGACTCACCCAGACCTGAACCATTGGTGTTGCCTTTTATCAAAATGCCAGATGAAAATAGAGGGGAGGGGAGGGGGAGCAAGAAAAACCAACAGATAATAAAGCAACACGAAAGAAGAGAGAACACAGGGCGGAAGGTGGATGGATCTGAATATCTGGGCTGCAGCGTACACAGACGAAGCGGTGACACAAATGGCGTGAGACACAGATTAGAATAACTGCCATATTTTCTTACCGACTTCTCAGACACAATGTTTATAGCATATCTAACTATATCACTCATTCGTACAGTATTACTGTGGCACATGCTCATTCTATGCATGCATCACAAACATCACATGTTGTGGAGGTGGAGGACAGTGTGGGGTGGAGTATTCCTCTTTTTAAGAAGCAGACCCAAGGGTATGTTCTGGCCTCAGGGAGATTACTCTCCTCATCCTCTCAGGGAGGTACTTCGCCAAAGCAAAGGAGAGGAGTGTGTGCCATGTGCAATGTAAAAATGTCTTTGTCACGGTCTTTAAATTTTAGTGAAAAGTGTATGGGTGCTACAAAGATTTGGGAGTCTGGGTATTGGAGATTTAGTTGTCGTAGAGCCAGAGTGAGAGCTTGGTTTGCATTGCTAGTAGTGATAAAAACATGTTCCCAGTGGGTGTGGAACTTTATCACAGATGCTCTTTGTCCCTTTTACTCTTCATAACTTTTCTAGAATTTCTAGGTGCAGTAGAGGGGCACGTAGTTTGGTAGTTTGCAGCTGGGGGCAAATGAAAATCAGCCCCTCCAAGTCTGACGCCACAGTTCTCAGCTGGAAAAGAGAGGACTGCCTGCTCTTGTTGGCTCAAGTGGAGGAGTTCACATACCCTTGGGTCATGTTGTTGAGTGGGAGAAGATTGGAGCAGGAGATATGCAGGCAGATCAGTTCTCTGCTGGAGACAGAGAACCACAAGTGTTAAACCTAAAGCAAAATCAGTTTACAGGGTGATCTGCATTCTCGCATTCACCTATGGATGCAAACTGAGCAGGAACCCAAAGATTAATATTGGCGGTACAAATGATGGAAATAAGCTTCCTCGAAAGCGTGTCAGGTTTCACATTTAGAGAGGCTTAAGGTGCCTGGACTGTCTGCTTCTCAGAGTAAAGTTACTATTCCTCTGAATGGGAAGGAAGCAGCAGATTCCTGCCAGCTGAGGTGTTTTTGGCATGTCTAACTGGGAACAGGCACCCAGGGCAGATTCATCCAGCAAAGAGGTAAAGGCAGTGGTGAGAGAGAGAGGTCTGGGCAGCTCTTCTTAGACTGCTGCTCCTGCAACAAGGACCACGATAAGTGGTATGAAATCATGTTTGGAGTGAGGTCTGTGGATCATTTCCATCTTTTTTTTTTTAAACACAGCTGTTCTTTTAGTTGTATATTAATAGAATGCCTCTATAGATTGTCAGTAACATCCATTTTATTACTATTTCACTAATTCCAGATGAATTCAGTTTAAGTATTACAAAGGAATCCTACTGGCTTTAATAATCCCTTAATCTTACCTCTAGCACCAATAGGTGCCGATAAAGTTTATAGATACAGTTCAGTGGCTGTTGGATGGGCAGCCTTTTTATTGATTGCCATCACCAGGCAATAAATAAAACAGAGCACCAATTTTAAAACTGTTCATGACCAAATACATTTTCATTAAGTTTAGATTGCATTAAGTACAAGTTTATGAATGTTAGGATGCTAAATTTGGATATTGTTGCATAAGCTTATGAAGCAGAATGTGACAATTAGTGCACCCACTGATTCAGTAGCTTTTAAAACCACCTTTAGTAGCAATAATTTGTAGTTATTATTCTCTGTATGACAGGTATTATTTTAGGGTTACGCACAGCTCTCTTAAGGTCCCACTACAGTATTTCAGTCAGGCTGAGATTTGGCCATTTCATATGACTTTATGTTAGAGAATCACAAAGCCGCTGACATAGCTGCAGATGGTCTCTCCTTTAATTTTTCAAAGACGTGAGCAAAAAAAATTGCTAATGAGTTGGCTGATGGATTCATGAAGCAACTCATTTTTAATCAAGATGAAAATTTGACCAATGAAATGAACTTGATTTGTTTTAGTTTCAAAAAATTTACCAATATCAGGGAAGTAAGGTTAGTTTATGTACAGTGAGACACGAGTTAGGCGAGTCAGAGCAGGCATCAAAAGATATACTGGAGGAATAACAATGCATACAGATATTTCAAAAAAGATGTAAAAACTAAGTTACAATAACAAAACCAGCAAGGCAGTATTTAATATTTTGATAATCATGTTTTATAAGTGATAAATCGAAAAAAAACAATTAAATGGGCAACATGAAAATCTCCTGCAGGCTGTCATCATGATTAGAGCCCTTGGTTCTTTCCTCTTTCCTAATGACTCAAGAGTCAGAATTATTAGAGAACCAGTGCTTTTAATTAACTTGCTCTTCCTGCTCCTATCATATTCATCAGCGCTGTAACCCTAATGTGCAACATTAACACTGTAGATTGCATTAAGACACGCAACAGCAAGTGTGTCAGTGTTTGCTTGTGTGACGTACAAGAGGAGGGTGAGAGAAATATAAGAAATGGAGCCGGAGAGCGTTTTTAAAACACCTGGTTTGGGCTGTGTAAACAGACAAATTCACAAATTTGTAAGTGTCAATAACTTTCTGTAGAATGATTCTCTCTCTGTGTATATATATATATCTCCTATCAGACATGTAACTTTAACTACAGCACAGTTGCCAATACAAGTCTGTAAAAGTTGCTCTTTTTTTGTCTTTTCTCACTGACCCCCCTCCTCGCTTCACGCTACTCTGAGTTTGAGCTTGCCTGAACAGCTTGGCGTGCATCTCTGTGATACATTCCATCTTCCAACGGCTCCGGAAGATCATAAGAAGGATTTCCTCAATGATTTATTCCTGACAAATTGTTGGTACGGAGGTAATATGAGGCAGACACGGCTTTCGTGCATAGACAGTTTCAAAGTAGCGTTGTTCAGATTACTGTGCAATTTGTAGCACCCTGTCGTACCCTTAATATAAAGAAATTGTAAGATTTTTTGACTTATCCTGCTTTGTTTTGTTTTTACCCTTTTTTAAACTTTCAGTATGTGGTGGAAATGTGTAATGCTAAGATTTGCAGGTGAAGGATCAGAAATGTGGTTAAACGGATCCTACATCTGCACAACGAAGTAGAAGGGAAGAGAATGAAAGAAGAAAAGCTGTATCGCTGTATGAAAGCTCATAGTATTCATAGCGTGAATGCCTCGGGCAAGAGAAAGAATTACATTGGGAGGGAATGAATCTCAGGTTTTGCTTGCATTAAATGAGAAAAAACAACAACAACAACAAAAACATATTACAACTGACTTATGGTTGACTAATAAAGTGCAGAGCTGCACTGGATAGAACAACTTACTGAGTATTAGCAATTTAATGACCCTGTATTCTAAATTATGTTCAGTGTCATTCACAGGAAAATAAACACAAAGCTTATTATAGCTGAATTTGGAAAATTAAATGTAAACCGTCATTCAGTTAGTCAGCGATAAGGTCAGTTATTAATCACGAGCTTTAGATTTAAATAACATTGCAGCAAAGAAAGCAGCAGCAGGACTTTGCAGTCATCGCCATGTCTCTGAAAAGCTGAACTCGAAGTCTAAAAGCCACGTTCCCTCAATCTAAGTAGCTCAGAAATATAAAGGAGCTACATGCAACATTCAGAGCAACCGCTGTTGGACTAGAGCACCAGGATCTTTTATTCGATGCACCTCACCTGCCGCTTTTTCTTATATTCATTTAAAACAGGTTACTCAAGTTGTGAACGTTAGACACAGACTGAGTAACCTTATCTTCACTTCACCATTGTCTCTTGTCTGTTGTGTCCATTTCCTTGTGACGCACACACACAGTGAAACAGAAAGAGAAGCAGGGAAACAGCAGTAGAGCTTCTTAACGCTTAGCTGAAATTAAAGTAGTGCAATATGAAATCACAGGGGTGGGGACAGTTAGCTGAATGCTAAACTCCACAGTGCCATCTTGCAGCACAGTATGGGAGGTCACTGTCTCATGGCTGGTCACACTGACTACCAAAAGAACAAAGAAGACTGGATTACAAGTGATGATTTTGACTTAATTTTCTGCTAAAGATGTGACGCATTGGTTCTCTTGTCCCTGGTGAAAGTGTCTTTCTTTGCTAACGACATCATTACTATATCTTTACAGAGCAAATAGTTGCTTGCTGAGGCCTGTACCATGAAGCAAGTTCAACATACCCGGGCTATCTTTCTGTTATCTGGATTCACTTACCCTGACACTGCCAATAACGATAAGTTGTCAGAGGAAGCTGGTTATCAGCTCGCTGAGTTAACCCAGAGTTTCCTGGTGCACGTTCACATGAAAGGGCCAGTGTTGGCAGTATCTGACCAATCGCAGCTATCGTCAAGTGTATTTGCAGGAGAGTGGCTGATCTTTCAAAGGAAGATGGAAGTGTGCGATGGGGAAAGTATGAAGAGGTTAAACACACAAAGCAAAGACTGAAAGCTACACAGCAGGATGTATGAGAGGAAAGGCATTGTAGAGTAATAAAAAGTTTGAGCTTTGGTCCGGAAGACTGGAAAAGAGTTACTGTATTAATAAAGTTTAATCTATTTGAAGCTTGGAAAGAGAGACGGTAAAAATGCCAACTCTCTAAGTTTACAGACTGCTCAATATCACAGCTCTAGCATTAAGATACTAGAGAATACTGTGGATTATTGAGTATTGGAGTATTTTATTAAATTAATGATAAAAAGAGTGTTTTAGTTTTTATTTCAGCTGGAACATCAGTGGTGTTTTAAGAGTCTGATAGTAAGGAATAATTATAAAATGTAGACTTAGTCTACATGCGAATATGATAAGCAAAGACAAATCATTTTAAAGTTTTAATAAAGCAGCCAAACAATCTATAACTATCTATATTCAATACTAATGCTCATAACAAGACACTTTTAAGTAACTTTAGACCCTCGTACTTGCTGCACAGAGGTCCAAGGAATGGTGACACTATTTTCTGGAGAACTCATTGGTCAGCAGAGTGATTTCATACATGTTCACCTCTAATCTAAAATATAAGATGGTCCAGAGGAAGTGAGGGTGTCACCTACCCCAGTAAGAAGCGATCAACCCTCATAGTACTTGAAAACCTGGGGTTAATACTGAAGTCACCTGGAAAAGATGAAATCCTGCTTCACAGTACAGGCCTCTGCTGCAGTAATACCATATACATTGTCTCATAAAGAAGGTTTAAAATCAGAGGGCCAATTTCAAAAGATGTATGTCCTTCATATCCGTTACATTATGCCGTGGCCTAGGGGAAACCAGAGCACAACACAGAAGAAGTGACTCCCCTGCTTCCCATTTCTGAGTCTAGAACGCTGCCACTGTGAAATTTGCTCTCCAAACTATTTTAGCTTATTTATCAGTTTTCTGATAGAAAAACATCAGAGTGGGCACGGACAAAATAACAAAAAAAGAAAAAAAAAAGGTCCACTAACTGACCTGTTATTACAACCCACAATAGATAAATAAATAAACACAAACATAAATATTTCCTAAGAGAAACTAGAGAATAAGGCTACATCCACACGTACACGGGTATTTGTGAAAACCCCGATTTTTCTATGCACTTGGGCCTTTCGTCCACACGTAAACGGCATTTTGGGTCACTGAAAACTGAGATTTTTTAAAAACTCCTGCCAGGGTGGAGATTTTTGAAAACTCCGTTTTTGTGTTTAGGTGTGGACGAAGAAAACGGAGATTAAGTCATGCAACGTCAAAGGTGTGCACCGTTTTTGACGTTACGCCGTGCGCCACGTTATTGTTTACATGAGATAAATTTCTATAATAAAAAATACTGATGCTGTTAATCTTACTATCTGCAGTTTTTAGATGCTTACATTTACACAGGCAGTTACTGTCCATCATTTAGAAAGACAGAGGAGTCCGAGTGAACTTCGGATGTGGCTTCTACATTCAACACAGAGGCTCTCACAACCCAAATCCCAATGTCGGTTTTGAATGAATTTCATAAAAAAAAAAAATACATTTATTATTGCTGTATGCATTTTGTTCATTCCTAAGTTGTGAGTCTACACCAGCCAAAAATACTGTCTGTAATTATTAACATAATTGAAAAGTAACACAAAATAAGCTACCTTTTCTGAAAAATTTCGTTTTTGGTAATTACATGTGGATAGAGATATTTTTTCAAAGCTGCAGGTGTGGACGGGATTTAAAAAAAAAGAAAACGGAAAATCTCTGTTTTCAAAAATACCTACGTATGTGTGGAAGTAGCCTAAGGTTGTCAAAAACAAAAAAAAGATTCCCAAGATTCGAAACCACTTTTACTTCTGGGTGTGTGTTGCCAGGAGGGAGCGTCAAGCCAATCTTGTCAGGCTTGAGTTTCAAGGTGGTTCCTCCAGTCTTTCACCTATAGATCTTACGTAATTGGGAAATTAGCTCTAACTGTAAGGCTTAACTAAAAGCAACAAAGGCAAAACAAGTATCTTCCAACAAAACGTCACTTGGAAGCTTGTTTCCACCACTAATTTTCTTTTTTTTTGTCTGTCTGACAGTTAAAATTTCAAGTTAGTATCTCAAAATTTGAACTTATTGATTTAGGTAGTGAAATGTTGATTTAGCATTTTTTCTTTCTTCTACAGTGGTTGAAAAACATTTCCATGAGTAACAGTTGAGGATGTGCTACTTTTTGCTACATTAGCGTGTAGCACTAGCATTAGCTTGCTAACATGGTCACATCGTATAATATTTACTTATAATATAATGTTACTATAATAATACTAAAAAATATTTTATTATTTATTATATATTTATTTATTATACTAATAAACCTTGCTTAAAACTTACTTTTAAAATATAATAGTAAGTATTTACTATGTTCTATATCTTAGCATTTTAGCATGCTAATGGGAATTTTATAATGCTTCCAAAGCCAATTGTAGACATTTTATTTGTTATTATTATATCTATGAATCTAATTGAAATGTTAGATTTATCCAAAAGTTTGCAGACATTTGAATGAAAAGCAAATATTCAATTCAATTGAGTTTTATTTATTTAGCACCACACCACAACAGAAGTCGCCTCAAGGTGCTTTATATTGTAAGGTAAAGACCTAACAATACTACAGAGAAATATTTTTATATTATGGCAGGTCCCATACTCAGAGTGACAAGGATTTATCACCTGCCTCAACAGCGATGAGTAAAACAAAACAAACAAAAACCATATTTCTACATTTCTGGGGCAAATATTCTTGGACATGGTCAGATGCCAGGTGCAACATCACCCTGCTGTGTCTCACAGCTAGCAAACTAAAAGTGAAGTTTTACATATTTGTGGCACATCAAGGTTTTGCCACCTAATGGTTAAGCAGGTACAAGCTGACCTACATGTGGTAAATAGAGCAGTTCTTTGAATCAGCTATTAATCAAAGTGAGTCCTTACAAACTACTGTTGTTCTGCACAGTTAGACGAGAGCAAAGGCAAACGCTGTATGCATCATGTCAGCGTTATATTCCTACTGAGGATTTGTTTTTGAGTTTCTCCCAGGTAGGAGGGCCCTCAGGTTCTCTCTGCATTACTTCTGTGGGAAGATGATACGTAACGCTTCATCTCTTCCCGTCTTCCTACCTGTCTGTCTTGACATGCTAGCTACAAGCAACTGTATCCATTTACTGTAACTGTCTGTCAACGAGTTGGCCCACCTGCTTTCTAGTGTCGTTTTTTTTAAAACAGGAACCACGGCTTTCTTCACCTGAAATGAATTCATTTCACCCATACTGGACTCGTGCCACTGCACACCCTGCTATGGCTGTTGGTTGTGTTATTGTTTCACTCAGCTGTTTTTTTTTGGGGGGGGGGGTGAACCTCGCTAAGGAATGGTACATTTGCACAAGTGCTGTCAAAATACATGACTGTTAGTCGGCACAAATGTGTGGGTGGGCATGTGAAAAATGAATGGCATTTTGAGCGAATGCATTCTGTTGTGCATAAGTATGTATCAACGCAAGGAAAAGTCCTGAAATGTTGCTCTAACCTTGCGCTCCAGATGTTTTCATTTGGTATTCAACAGACTTTAATATTGACTGACTCCGAGCTGTCAAAACATATCAGAGTGATAATGCACATTGCAGTAGGCTACACTGTACTCAGTTCCCAGATGAGGCACATTTTCCCATGTTTTTTTGTTACGCTGGTGGAAATATCTCGGATGCTGACTAGCTGAAAGATCGGAGGTCTCTCCTGTTAAACAGTACAAAGGTCGCTCTTTGTTTCCTTCTATTCTTTCTGCTTTCCATCACCTTCTAGCCCCTCAGTGTAGAAATTTGGATTTCTTTGATTTTTTAAGTTTAACACTGCACTCTCAGTTTTGCTTTGACTAGTTTATTTGTAGATTGCTCTGTCTTATGAACCTTTCTTAACAATGCATGCACCTTTTGGTATCTGTAAAGACTATCAGAGAAAAAGAAGAGTCAAAAAAGGTAACATAGCGAAAGAGTACAACTTTATACTGGATATTCAATCTGATTTGAACTGGAGCTTGTTTACCAGCTCTCATAGAGTAGTGACAAATGAGGCAAGTCACACAGTCAGCATAAAAACCTCAAACATTCCACCTCTGCTGCCCCTGATTTACTCTCATTAACCTAACTTCCTCCCTCAGCGGCTTTCAGCTGTCTTTGACCCCATACCTTCAGCCTCCTGCTTTCCAGAAACCATGTCCTCATTTCTGGCTCCCTGATGCCTGAAACATCAACCTATGAAACCGATTCCTAAACTGCAATGTTAATGTGTGACTGCGATTTTAATGACTTGTTACACTGAGAGAATAATGTGGCTATCGTGCATGTTTGATCTCGACAAAGTTACAGCATTTGGGGTTAAATGAACCAAATATGCTAATCTTAGTAGCCATAATTTGCAAGGACATTATTATAAAGCATTAATCTGTGTTTTTCCTTTTTAAGAATATCTAACACTGAATATTTTTCTATCCAAAAGATAGGAAAATTGTTATTTTACCAAAGCGAATTGTACACTTTTTTTCCCCTATCTGTGTATTTATTCCACCACCCACTGACACAGCAATGGGGAGCAATTCAACAGATGGGTAACCTCTGAGATGAAAAACTTGGTATACCAGCTGATAAAATGTGTGGTAATCATGAAATAGAAACACATTTTTACCACAAAACTAATCCCATCAAACTGTTTGTATATATTATAGAAAAACATTTCAAACCATGCAGAATGTTTCTGATGCATTTTTTAGGTCTTAAAAAAACTAAAAAATCTTGTTGATTCTTGTTGCAAATAAATAAATAAACATGATTTTCACTTTCTGAAATATAGAACTCTGGCATGATCTTTTGGTATTGGACCAGCACACAGTTTAAAGGCAGATTTTGAAATACTCACAACACTGTATGTTCATTTTTGCTCATGGAAACAAATTGTTCCATTTTGACATTCTTGAAAGAGTAAAAAATCTAACTGATCTGCAGAGAAATGGTTTCTTTGAAGTTTCAGTCAGCACTCAGTACAAAAACAGCTTCACTGGAGGTTGCAAATGATCTTCTTATGGCCTCTGACAGTGAACTCATCTCTGTGCTTGTCCTGCTAGACCTCAGAGCAGCGTTCGATACTGCTGACCATAATATTTGAGAACATGCTGCAGGTAATAAGGTACTGCACTGCAGTGATTAGAATCATTGAATCATATCTACCATTTTCAATTCCATTAACATTATATATGTTTCCCATAGGCAGTATTATTAGAAAGAATAGCATACATTTTCAGTGCAAATGGTTGCAAACTTTATCTCTCCTCGAAACCAGATGATACACATGAATTAGCTAAATTAATTAATTTCCTGCTTCTAAATTTGATAAAACATGGTGTCAAGCCAGATATCTTCTGGGTACAGTTTGGATTTGGGAGTCAGACACCCAATCTACTTTTAGGATTAGGCTTAAAACTTTTCTTTTTGATAAAGACTGAATCAGGTAACCCTGAATCTTCTTTTAGTTAAGCTGTAATTGGCCTATGCTGCTGGGGGCTTCCATGTTCCTTTTTCACTCACCTCTTTTCACTCATTATATACAATATAGATTATATACAGGGGTCAGGGGCCAGTAGTTATTATTAATCACTGGCTCTCTTCCACAGTGTGTCTTTTATCCTGTCTTCCTCCTCTCACCCCCAATTGATGGTGGCAGATGGCTACCTCTCCAAGCCTGATTCTGCTGGAGGTTTCGTCCTGTTATAAGGGAGTTTTTCCTTCCCACTGTCACCAGGTCCTTGCTCATGGGGTGTCTGTTTGTTGGGATTTTGTCTGTATTATTATAGGCTGTTTACAATATGAAGCACCTTGAGTTGACTGGGATAAACAAATGAATTGAATTGAAAATGACACCAACAGTGTCCTCATTCAGAGGTTGTGGCAGCATAAGTCAATCACCATTCACTTAAGAGACTGTAGTCTGACACCAGTTTAATCCCACATACATTCTGTTTTCTTTATTTCTCCCTCTTGGTTTAATATTTACTTTGGTTTTCAGTTGTGGTTTGGCTTCTTTATTGGTGATTTTCCTGCATTTTCCCAAGAAATATATCAATTTCATTGTTATACTGACCACAAATAGGGCAATAAGTATCCATTTCTTCTTCTTCTTCTGGCTGCTTTTTCAGTTGTTACCACAGAGGATCATCTGCATCCATCTCACCCTGTCATACCAACCCTCAGCATGTCATGTCCTCCTTCACTACATTCATGAATCTTCTCTGTGGTCTTACTGTTTTCCTCCAGCCTGGCAGCAGCTTCATAACTTCCACTATGACTATCCCTCGTCTGCACATGTCTAAACCATCTCACCCTTGCCCCTCTAACTTTGTGTCCATACTGCTCAGCCCAAGCTGTCGTTCTGCTACAGTGATTTCTTTTTTTTTCCATTTCATTTGAACAAAAAGAAAAAAAAAACATTTAAACAGCTCAACACACACCTGACAATAAGCAACAGCACCCCCTCGACAGTCCTACTACACAGTCGACAAAACCACAAAGGGTTAGTAAGCAGTAATAATAAATAAATGCTATAGTAATAATAATAAATAATCAAATAAAACAGGAAAAAAAATGCATCATCTCAGTCTACTATCTATATGTCTTTTTAGGGTAACCAATAAAAAGCGATAATAATGTGTTTTACAGATTGGGCAGAGGACTTCCACTCAGCAAAACTGTTTCCTTTTAGAAGCAAATTTTTCAAGTCCGAGGATAGATAGTTTAAAAAGAGTAACCAGACCCTCAGGAATGGCTCATAATTTCCTTTTATAGTAGCACACAATCTTTCATGCAGGAGGATATTAACAATTTTCCCGGTACCACAGGGTAACACTAGGTGGGGAAACTTTGATCCAGTTGTGTAAGTTACACTTTCTGGCAATTACAAGGAGCTTCTCCAGCGGTCTGTAATGTGGTGCAGGTAGGTGGAACTCTCTGGAGCGCAGGCCTGAGAGGAAAACACCGGGACCTTTTTACATTTTTATTTAAAGTATTCCACTAAGTTCCTCTGAGATAAATGTCCAGAACCTGAAAATTAATTTTCACTCCCAGAAGGAATGAAAATATGTTCCCCTATCAGAATGGCACTTAATGCACGGCAAGAAAGAGAGCGATTTATCTTGTGCAAAACAACAGGAGTGATAGGCAGCCTGTGAAGAATCTGATACCGAGTCTGTCTCGGTCCACTCTATGTAAAGGTGGATTTGATCAAGACTACAGCTCCCCGCCAGTTGCCTTCAATATATTTTATATGTAAATCATTTTCCTCATTTATGGGCAAACTTTGTATAAATTAGAAGTACAGTACCAAGAAGTGAAATGCATTTTGATGCTCCCTGATCTTCAAGCTCATCACCTTCACAACATCTTCTCCTTTCATCTTCATTGTTACATCTGTTTTGCTTCTACTGGCTTTTATTCCTCTTCTCTACAGTGAACAGTTTGTGTCCACGTAGGTAAACAAATAGATCACATATCGTCACTATTTCCATTACTTGAGCACAAGCTAAGTGGATTTCTCAGAACAATGCCATATCCAGCACATAGAGAGAAACACAAACATTCATAGTCTTACTTTTTACTATGGTAATTTAAATTGACTGCTCTTTAAGCTATTTTTTGGCCTCTACAAACTGGTAAATCACCAAACTTGTTTGCCAGGTGAGTCATAAAATTTCTCCTCCTGCTGTTAGCTACAGGGCAGCAAAAGTCTAAAAGAGAGAGCTCAGTAGTCTAGGGCTTAAAGCTGCTTTAAGATTAAGCAATTAAGACACTTGGATGAAGATAATGAAAAAGCAAGCGCTGATTGCATCTTCGTCTGCCATCCTGCATTAAAGTCAGATGTGCTACACCCTCATCATCACACCCTTTCATTTCACCTTTCCAGATTAAGTACTTACATTGTTTTATTTGTAGTGAACAGAGGATCAAAACAGGGGTGAGTGAAATTGCGATAACTCTAAAAATATACTACAAGCCTAATTTAACACAACACAAAACTACTCAGATTACACACAGTGACACATAAACTGTCTCTCATCTTTCTGTCCAATCCTACGTGCCCGTGTTTATACATGTGTGTGTCTGGAAGTTCTAACTTGGTTGGCACCCAGGTCCCAGCTGTCGCAGTACAGAGAATCTGCGCCAAGCCGGATACCCACAGGGCACAGTGGAGCCAGAGGCTGCCAGCTGGCCCACCACTCCCAACCCTCAATGACTTACATACACACACACATACCCAATCCTCACACTCAAAACCTCTTCCACGGACCTCTCAAACTCACCCGCTTCCCCCTCCTCAACACACACATTTAGACACACTCGGGATGGGCAAACATCCAAATCTTGGCATGTCGGAGCCGTAAAGGCGACAGGAGTGTCAACAGCATCACGCTGCTGATACATAATCCTGAGTACACCAGCACAGTCACATAGCCTCAATCAATAAATCAGTCCCCTCACTCAACACGTCTTAAGGAAAAAGAGGCGGGGTAATTGCTGCTGGGACATGAAGTGACGTCATTTTTAATTCTGGCGCTTTATTTATTATGGTAATGCAAGATCATAATAGCTGAGATTGAGAGGCCGACTTGGAGATAAATGCGAGAGTGTAATGTTCGAGACAGAATGTAGGCCAGCGAGACAATCAAGACATTGAGCTGTAGCTGAAGGATAAGAGCTGAGAGTGACTTTTGTTCCCCAAATTGTTGTTTATTCACTGTTTTGTTGCCATAGATCTTAAACTGCCCATTCATATTGAAATGGTTATTGTTCAGAGCTATTTCGGCCTACACATTATGCAAATCTCGGGCAAGCCAATCAGCTGAAAATGCTCCACAGTGCTGGTTCTTAGAAATGGAAGAATACTTGTCATCACGGGTTATTGTGGATGGGAGGAAGAAAGCTCAGTGTGTTTGTTTGGTGCGAGGTCATCGTCTGAGGTGTGGACGGGATGTCATCTTTTCCTTTAGCTCGTGTCACTTTGTTCCAGTCTGTGCCTGGAAGTGCTCACAAGAATATACCGAAACACACATCCATGCCAACCTATGCACGCACGCACACAATATCAAAAATGCACATATGGTGGAAAACAGATACTCCTACTTCACCCATACATGCAGGCAAGAAAGACAACACTATGATTGCATATGCAAAATACACCCAGTCCCTGCAGTTCTGCTCAATTCTGACTCACTGACTCATATGCTGAGTGCAACATTAGATCAGTCAGTGCAAGGGTTTTGCCGAAATTGAATTTCCAAAAACACTGCATAACAAAAACACTGCAAATATACATGCATACTGTATAACATCTGTATATCTAGAAAGATGTATTGTGTGGGTTATTGCAAATAATAATAATAATAATAATAATAATACATATTGTTCATCTGTATGTCGGTGCAAAGAAAATGCAGCTCATTGAGATATAAGCTAGCTATGCAAAACCATTATAATTCTACAGTTTTTTCAGTGCTCACTGATGGGATATGTTGCTGTTACAGCCTGATAACAACCAATCCGGAAGTTTTAAATTGTTGCCATAAAGAAACCACTGGTCTTGTTGCATCACAAAGCCCATGTAGGGGGCATAGTCTTAATACAAAACATCACAATTGTTGTTTGTTTTTGCTTTAACAAATTCATATGAGTGTCTTGTAGTTTTGCATACCTAACACAATGCAAACAATGATATATATAGTTTAACCAGTGTTGGGTATAGTGCTTTCCCAAAGGCATTAATGTAATCACATTGCATTTCTAGTAACCTGGCAATGCAACAAGTTACTGTACTAAAAAAAAGTTATAATTATGTTATGTTGCGTTATAAAGGTTCTTCGGTTGTCTTCATGCCAGGTGGACAGTGTCTTGAAGAACTCAGAATGATATCCACCTCTAAAGTTTGACATCATCGGCCATTTCCGGGTCTAAACTCCTCTTCAGTTCCCAAACTCAAACAAACTGCAGCATCTCTGAGAGTTAAAACTGTCTGAAACAGCAGTGGGGGAAAAAAAAGTACAGTAACCGAGAACTTAATCAAGAGCATTACACTCAAGGTAGCGCTCTGCTTTACTTTCAAAACTGCTTCAGTCTTTGTGGGTATGGATTCCACAAGATGTTGGAAATATTTACTTGAGAATCTGCTCAGTGTCGACATAATTATAAAATATAATTTCAACAAATGTGTCGACCTCAAATTCATGTTGTAACTCTAACTTTGTCATACTACCACATCCTAAAGAGCCAGTGAATGGTGAGGGCACTGAAGCTCACTAAACCCACTGCCATGTTCATAAGAACAGTGTTTAAATGACAGTTAATCTATCGCTTGGTGCAATAGTATAATGGAAGTAGCTCAAAAGTTACATGTGGATGCACGTGGTCACCAACAAGAGGCTGTGGCATTCAACCAAGAATTGCAGCTATTAAGGAAATATCGCTAAAACCGCTTCTCAACACCACCACCAGCCCAAACTGTTGACACAAAGGCGGTTGGGTCCATGCAGCTGATACCAAATCCCAACCCTCAACAGATATTAAGGTTCATTTCTCCAGGCTAAAGTAAGGTTTAAAGTAAGTAAGGTTAAAATGTGCCCGCTGCAGCTTCAGATAAGAGTGGAACTTGATGTGGTCTCCTTCTTTTGAGGTCCATCAAGGTTTAACAAGGTGCTCACTCTGAGTTAGCTTTCTGCCAGCTGTAAAACAAACAGATAAAACATAACCAGCCACTGCAGACGTTCTCTACTGTGTGTCTATTGTGTCCGGCCCTCCTGCATGCTCTCCTCAGTCAGCAGCCTCACTCATTTCCAGAAGTCAGAATGTGTCAGATGCAAACAATCTCCTACTGTGTGCCAAAGTGCAATTTTTGGACAATGTTACAATCATATTATTCTGACATTTTCTTTTGTGCGTGCTTGAAAAACAGCTTTAGAAATTAATAACAATATATTTTTGGTTATCACCTTTGGCAACGAAATGCCACAAAGACAAAGAGACCCTTTCTGCTATGACTCAGAGACACTGAGCTTCTTTTCATACATGAACTTCTGACAATTTCAAGAAATTTCAGCACTGTTGGATTTTCTCACATGCAGCACACAGCAGGAAATTGTCCATCTTGCATGCGGCCACATTGTTGGAAATATTCTGTATGGAACCAGCATGCATGAGGCAGGACACAGGCTAGCAGTGAATATACTTAACTATTACCTGCAATATTTGGACATCACAGAGCACCACGTCACATGGACTTTATACTAGCAAGCTCAGAGCTAAAGGCGAGTTAATGTTCTCTCATGCACCTCTGCCAGGAGGCCTAATTCCAAGAAATGTTCAGTGCATATGCACTTCCAACTTGACAGAGTGATCATAAATTTAGTGCCGTTTAGGATCGGTGAGTGCCAAAACAAGATAAAAACTTTTATGAGAATAAAACCATGAATACACCTGCCTGAGAATTTAGAGATTTTGTTTTAATCGGATCCACAGTTAACCAGAACCCACGTCCAAGGTTGCACAACAAGGTAGGAGGAGAATTTGCTTTTGTTCCAAACATCTATCTATTACCTGCAGCTGTCATGATATTAGTATAGAAATATGCAAAAGGGGTCCAATTTTCTCTGAAAATAAAATGCGATTGTACAAGAGAAAATGGAAAGCATGAAAACACCACGAATAAATAAATAACTGGATAAAAAGTTCCCTCATGTGGTGGCTTTACTTGGATTTAGAAAGCTGGCCATATACGTACAATTTCTACTAATCATTAGCCTGAATATAAATATGACGGGGCATGTTTGTCATATTTAATTGCTTCTTTCTTAGTAACAATTCTGGTAAGAGAGCAATTTAGGACACTGATGTTAATCATTTACCAGGACACTGGAAATACCCTGACATCAAATATCTCTTGCCAAGGTGGGGAAAATGTGGAACAGTAAGCCTCTAAATTAATATTGACTCATACAGACAGTGGATGAAAGCAACAAGGCCATCAAACAAGCCTACACTTTAAACCCCTTAGGATACCCACACCACCACCCATTTTACTGTCCCAGTTCTGTTGCACAGTGAAAACAGGAATAGACGATTTCTCACCAAAGGCACCATGTTACATCATTTCTTCTGTTCTGTGTTTTTGTTCTTTTTTGTTTTTCTTTCCCCCTCTACATGGTATCATTTCACAGCGAAGTTGTCAAGCCAGTCACTCAGAAACCCGACAGATCAAGGCCCAGCAGTGTGAAATGTGTCGGCCATTTTGGCTCCGTCAGAACTGGTGGCACAGAGAGCAACAGCTCATTAGAAGGCAAGTGTGACAGAGCCTCTCTCCCCACTGGGTTCAACTTTCTCACCCAAACAGAGGGGGAGAGCAGAGGGAGAGGAGGAGAGAGGCAGATGGCGCAGAAATAGAAAGAGGAGCTGGAGCGGGAGGAGGGCTGGAGGGAAAGCGAAAAAGAGGGGGATAGATGGGAGAGAGAGGGCAAGCTGGAAACAGGAAACGTGCCGGCGGATATCATTAGGGTCGGGCGCAGGGCTGTTTAACGAGCAAGCTCACAGCACCCCTCCATCCTCTGTGGCGCCTGCTGGCTGGAGGCCCCCAGGTTCTGGCTACCCAGTAGGGGCTCTGGCATGTTCCATCACGGCTGAAGGGGAGTTTGGTGGGGAGCTCAGGGTGAGGATTTATTTTCTCTCACAACCTGTGGAGCACATTTACACACGTTTTCACAGACTTAAAAAAAAAGAAGACAAGAAACATTCACTGAGGTTCACACGCGCATCCTCAGGGAGGAGAGGTTCCCCACATGTGCATTCTGTCTCCCCCCCCATTCACGTCGGAGGTATAATTGACACCGCCTGAGACATAAACACAGTGGTAATAATCCTGGATTCTCCTTGATGTTGAGCGGCGGGTGCGCACAGCTGTGCAAGGTGCTGGGAAAAGTCATCAGGCAGCAGGTATTTGCTGTTGCCTTTTCAACTGTTTCATCGTGGTGCCACCATGGAGACTGACCAGAAAACACTTCCCTGTAGACCTCTATTAGGAGCCATTTCTTGTTTGAATACATCGATTCAAGGAAGGAAGAAAGACATGAATCGTGAGGCTGAGATGCTGTACAAGACGGTACAATAGCTAGAAAGATGACTAAATAGGCCTCTCTTGGCTCTGCATCATAGACAGACAATATACAAAAACTTAACACCTTTTTATTTGCTTTAGGTACAATTAGTCTGAATCATTCCTTCCAACTACAGGATCTTAACACATTAATACTCCAAACCTGATTGTGCCTAAATCACTGATTCAGTTACACTTCTATACATAGTAAAATGTACACCTGATACAGCTAAATTTATAATGGAATTTGGGTCAAATATGCAAGTTGCAAGTACCATCTGTATATGCATATGTCTGAAGAGACAGGTGGTGCACAGAAGTGTCATTTTATGCTAATATTGTTATCACTGATACACTTCCTGCCCCATGCAGCAAAGTTTGAGTATCTTGGGATCTTGTTCAAGAGTGATGGCAGCTCAGCCAGGAAGCTACGGATGGTAACCGAATGACTGAGACAATCGATACGAGTTCCTTCTGCAGCATGACTGATATCCAGAGGGGACTTTGGACACAGCATCTGCTAATTCAGGTGGTACAGGGGTCTGTCAGGTTGCCTCCTGGGTGCCTTCTTTCAGAGGTTTTCCAGGCATGCCCAGCTGGACCCCAAGTTAAACTTTCTGGAGGGGTTATACATCTCATCTGGCCTGGTATGTCATCTTGGGATCCCACAGGAGTGGCTGGAAAATATTGGTGGGGAGACAGAAGTCTTGAATACCCTGCTTAGCCTGTTGGGAAGAAAATGGATGGATCATTCACATGTCCTTACTAGAAAGACACTTTTTAAAATAAGGTTTTAATGTGGAACCATCAAATGTTGCCACAATCAATTAGTGCAGCCAGTGGGAATCTTGCCTTTGCAGTGTGGCTGTAGCAAAGATAAAACCCAATGAAATGAGACTGTTGAAAAGGGAGTCGACCAAATGGACGTCAGCTTGATCTCTACCGAATCAACACACAGCACAGGATGATAAGAAGGCTTAGCCAACTTAGGTGGGGAAGGGAGAGACTCTCCTGATGCCCACTTACCTGAATGCACAGCTTTCTGAAGATATGACATGCTCATGAAGAACACTCTGAAGTCTTTCCTTGCAGACACTGACACGTGTAGAGATAATGATACACACAGAGACACCGTACACGCGTCCCGCTGACATCCAAGGCTGATCCTCGCCGCAATGAGCAACATCAGTCGCTTTGGAAAGTTTGTATTGACAGGATCAGTGAGAACAGGATTGGGAGGGGGGGGGGGGGTGTTAGGGGAAGAGAGGGTGAGGTGTGGATGAAAGACAACAGAAGGATAAAACGCAAAGATCAAAAACACGGGAAAAAAGGAAAAAAAGGTGAATGTAATTTCAACAATGAAAGTGAGAAAATACAACAGTGAAATAAAGAGTTTGAAACAAAACAGGCTGAAAACTCAAACAAGTGGAGGAATATAAAATGTGCCGAGAGCCGGGGAGGGCATGAAAAAGACTGCGGGGGGGGGGATAAACTTTTTTTATTGGTTGAAAGGTTCTTGTTCCTTCTTTCCTTTGACCATAAATCATGAAAAAAACAAACATGTGATAACCCTCACTGCTCAGTGGGATGCAGTGTCAAGCACTAAGTAACACACACTGGCAAACACTCACGGTGTGTGGTCAGAGCCCCCTATCTCAGAACCAGTGCTCATCCTGACACTCCAAAGGGGCTCAGTGTGTGCACTGTCTAAGATGTTTAATTCATACAGCTGCCTGCTTGTGCTCGACACGAACGTGTGACGGAAGATGGGAACGCGGAGCATTATGCACAACAGCCAGGCTGGCGATGACGCAGAGACACAAAGCGGGGAGGCTACACAAACAGACAGGAGGAGAGAGGGAATCTTTGAAGAAGACAGAAGTGAAAGAAAGCCATGTAGGAGTGTGGCGACAAAGAACACAAGGATATAGAAATAGACACGACTGAAAGCTGTGAAGCAATAAAACGATGGTAGGGAGGGAGAGAAGAGAGGGGAACGAAGAGATGAGAGAGCACGTGTTTGGGATAGATTCTCAGTCGCTGGCATACAGAGAATGAGTGACGGATAGAATTAGAGCAGCAAAACTCAAAGAGCGAAAAGAGGGACAGGGCAAAGTGAGAAACCAAAGGAGGGAAATTTCCAGATACAAAAAAATTGGGGATGTCACACAGGCAGGTGGCGAGAGCCCAGAGTGCTGAGGGTGTGATGCGGGTCTCGGGAGAGGAAGGCAGGGGATTGAGTGTTAGCGATTTTCTGTCCCCTCTCTCGGTCTCTTCATCCCTCACGCCTGCTGTGCACCTCTTCTTCCTTAGCCCGCCTCCACAATGCAGCATGGCTCTTCTTACAAGCACTACAGCATACAGTGGAGCAGTTCTAGGACATCAGTTTTGTTTGTTTGCAGATCACATGATTTGTAATACACCGGTATTCTTTAGTTTTTCAAAACTTTTCCTATGAAACCTGCACAATACTGTCTCCTTCTAATGCAAGTACATGCCAAAACCCCTGGTACAATAATACAGTTCATACCCTACAGCAAACAAGCTCACATTCCTCTATTTCCTCAGAAGCCATTCTTAAAGAAGTAATTTTATTCATTATTAATCAATAAATCAATCATCAGGCATACTAACTTTCCCCATAGAAAACATATCAGATTAAGATGCAAATTCAATTAAATCTTGGCCTTTAGGAAAAAAAAGTCTAAGCCTGTATAAAAGTAAAATGCAGACACTGACTGAAGCTCTCATTTTTGCAAGAAATACCCAGTAAAAGGTTGTGCATACTGCTAACAGTGGATATTATTGTATGGTGCTCAATGTTTAATCTTCAGACACTTTAACTGGTTAAAATTTAGATTTGAAATTATTATAGTGGTGGCAGAGGCTCGTGGCTATTGTAGTATTCTCTTAGTACAGAATTGAAGAAAACAATGCTTTACAACTCTATACAAAGAATGATGGTGAAAGCAGATATACAGATTAAACAAGGCCCCCAAAATCTGCTTGCAAAGTAACCAAGTAAATCAAACACCTAGACACAAACACGAAGTCTAAGTTAGTATATCTTGTAACATTAATAAATTAATTTAATTTTAGGGGTTATTTTAACTTCACAATACAGAATAATCTTTTTAGTAATAATCAAAATTCATCATTCACTCATTCGCAGTTTCTTAAAATACAAACACCGTATCGCATCCATGAAACACGGCTTCATTATTTTACTCTAAATATGATCATGATTTAGTAATTGAGCGCCATAATGTATCAAATAAAAGTTAAATCTAGTGACTGACACGTGGAATCATCAAGAAAGTGTTTAGTGAGGGCATAAATCAAGCAGGCAGTGGGGCTATTTTCTCATAAACCTCTGTACAGTTTGACCAGAGGAGTCGCCTCCTGGTGGCCATCACAAAGAATGCAGGTTTAAGAAACTACATTGGCTTCATTTTTCAGACTTGGAGTCAGTGCTTTTCTTTTATAGCCGATATATAGCAACGTCCTATCAGTCAGCCCACAACAGTAACAAAAGAATCACTAAACCTAAAGCGCATGAGCTGTACACACTCACAAAAACACCCAACCTTGCACAGTGTAAATCAGTAGGTGGAATAAACAGAGAACACATAATACATCAAGATTAATCTCTTTATTATGTACACTTATTACGATATCAATTCCATTATCATCCATCATTAGGCACCTTATATGTAGATAGATTGGGGGAAGAGACTTCGCTCACATGCCTGTTACAAAAGCACTCGGAGCAGAATTGAAACATGCTATCAGCTGGGCAGAAAACAAATCTGAGATTTGTCCTCTGTTTAAATTCTGTTTGAGGTGTCATTTGTTTACATGTATTTACGCATAACTAATGTGAAAGATGTCAGCGGCTGTGACTACGCTTCCTGTTAACTGATGTGTGCGCTGCTTGCATTGTCACTCTGTGTATGTGCTTGTGCATTTGTTTAAGTCTGTGTCCTTGAATGGATTTTACACGTGTGTCAGCATGTGTGAAAGTGCTTGTGCAATAACTGTGTGTGTGAGGTTTGCACTGGGGATCTCTTGTGTAACAGTGCACTGTGTATCAGTGTCTGCGAGTGTGTGCCAAAACTCTTAGGGGCACTAGAAGTCTGTAAGGCCAGTTCAGGCAAGTTCCTAGACACCTTGGTACAGGTGCCACAACTCAAGCTGGTTATACCTGGAATATTAGAGCCAGCAAAAACTGTGGAAATTTTCCCCTCATGCCTCTGGAGTTGAATCTATTCCGTCGCTTCCCTCCCTGCAAGTAGGGAACACACCCTCTGGAGAATATCAATACAAAATCAATATTTTACTCCCTACACCCTGGGTTATCATAGTGCTGCAGTCTGGCATATGGAGCACTAAGACACAGTGCTACATTTGTTATGCAGTGGAATGCCTGCAAGCAAATTGACCCCATTTTTTTTTTTTAATTTGGGAAAATTCATTTCAAAGACACTTTGGAAGGAAATATATTTTGATATGAATGCTCTGAATAATCCTTTACAGCCACACTGAAGTGCTGAGCTGAAAGCGAGTTAGAAAGCAGAGTGCTTTCTTTACTGGACTACCATCGAAAATGATGAAATTCTATGCAACTGTTTCATATACTGGAAGATCAGAGAAGTCAGGGTTGATTTCGTTTCCTACTAAATTTTAAGAATGCCTGGACACTTGCCTTGTCAGGTTCTTGTGTGCTTTTGACCATATCCAAACATGCTTTTCCTTTCTTGCCAAGAGTTCTTGCCATTTCCTTCTCCTTTTTCAATTCAGGGCTGCGGGGGGAGCTGGAGCCTATCCCAGCTGTCGTAGCACAAGAAGCAGGGTACACCCTGGATGGGTCACCAGTCTATCGCAGGGATAACACAGAGAGACAGCCAACCATTCACACTCGCATTCCCACCTACAACCAGTTTGGAATTACCCAAATGTGCATGTCTTTGGACTGTGGGAGGAAGCTGGAGTACTAGGACATGAGTGCTCCCCATGAAAAACCCCACCCAGCGGATTCAAACCCAGGACCCTCTTGCTGTGACGTGATAGTGCTAACCACCACGCCACCGTGCTTCTCCCAGTATAACTCCTATGTCCAATAAAGATTAGCAAACTGGTTGGAAACTGGTACAGCTAGCTTTGGTCTGTGTGAACATAACAAGACCCACCTTCTTTCTCTTTTCTACAGATTTTAAAGTTTTTGAAGTGCTGGTATATAGATTCTGTTGTATGCTAAGCTAAGCTAACAGGTTGCTGCATGAAACCTTCTACAGGTAGACATGAGAGTTAAACTGATACAATAGTTTAACTTTTTAAACAGTAAGATATGTTTTTTACAATTTCAAGACTTTATTCTGATCTTATTCTGTCATCTAGTCTTATTCTTATTACAAGAAAACTCCTTAACTTAAAATGTAACCTCTTAGATTGACACCAGCTAGATGTTTGACTGGTAACGCTTTTTTAGTTTTTTTGCTATGCTGAGCTAGAGCTAGATTTGTACATCAATATGTGCTATGACAAAGATATCAGAGATACCTAGTAACAAGTTTGGTGATGCCTGTTTGATGCTGCTCACAAATGACTAATGATTATAGTATCATGAACACCCAATACCTCTCTAAGCTAACATGCTAGCTCAAAACCAGTGCTACAACTTAGCCACATGTTTCTACCTTTCCACTGACACAACAAGACCTTACATGTTGTACAGCTTGTTTTCTTTAGGTCTTCTAATCCCAAAATTGGTGATTTGTTTCAGTGAATAACACCTCCATGAATATATCACCCTCCACTGATTCTTTGACACATGGTGGCAGATCCGCACACCTCTACTCAGCAACTCTTTACCAATTCAAACCATTCCTTTAAGTTTGTTTATGGACATTTTCCAAAGAAAAGGAAATCAAGTAGTAAAGAAATCAAACTTAAAGGAAGCTTCAGCCCTCCTCTTCCCAGCTGTAGCCTTGACAGCCATGGACACAGCACCACCACCCAACCGTGAAATAACCACTTGTGTTTTAGCCCGAACAACTCCATTCCTGTGACTGTCAGCATCCCCCCCCCTCCCGGTTTTTGTAATCCTAGAGGACCAACTGTATGTCCCGAAGAAGTGATCAATACTATTCAATCTGCTTGCAAGTCTGTGCTGCATTAGGCCGTGCCTGCTATACAAACCATGCATGGGTGGACACAGAAGGACCTGTGTGCAAATGGAATTCCACTAAAATGTGATGGCTCTCAGGGGTCGACCCTGTTTTTGTTTTTTTCCCACCCTGTATTCTCCTCCAACTGCAGCTGCTATTTTTTTAATGTGCCTTTGATTGACAGAGCCCGTCCAGGAAAGAAAAAGATGTTGCCGTGACAACAGCTCCTGCTACACCAGCGTGGATGCGAGCTTTTGATAAATATCACTCTGATACACTGAAATCAGCGGCTAACACTGAGAGGTCATTATATTGGCTACAGATTTTTATAATGTCTTTACACCCACAGACATAATGAAGTGGTCCAAGTTACAGCTGTTTTGTTTCGTTACAGACAAATGTGCTTTTAAGTGCTGTTAAAACGTCTATAACATCAACAGTGAGTGGCCATTATTCACATTGACAGTAGAGATTTGAGTTTCCCATCTGACATAAATAGGATGCGGTGTATGTTCCCAATATGACTGAGAAAAAACATTTCCATGTTGAGCTTTTGCACACAGCACGTCTTCTTACTACACTATTTTCAATATATCTCATCTAAAAATAGTTTCAAGCAGTGAGATGGAAAGCAGACAAAGCAATAAAGAGTTGGTGAAACAGAGGGGAGGAAATGAAAAAGGCTCCTCTTTTGTTATCTCTGATGTCTTTTCTTCTTTTTTTCTCTCTCCTCATTAGAGTAAAGAATTTCAAGTCAAAGCCCCTCTTTGTTCAAGGAGCCCTTTTGCTTTGCCTTCTTCTTCGTCTTTTTTTTCTTTCAGCCAACCCCCCTTTGGGTTGCCAAATTAGTTTACCTACTAGCACCATGCTTTCAGTGACACCGAGGGACTTTCCTCCTTGCAGTTCATCTCCGTTTCAGGCTCTGCTTCATCTCCATTGGATTGCTTTTCACAACGGTGTCACTCGTTTCAGGGAGCCAACTTAAGCGTACCTAATGTGATGCCAGGTTCAGTCTTTATTCTCCTACTAAATGTTATTTGTTTTCACAGTGAAGTTCTCTCAGGGTTACTGTCTACCCGTAGATATATACAATATAGAGGGCAGAGGGAGACACAATGGACACTTCACCGGGTGTTGTCAAACACTGTTCACAGGATCTATGCATAGAATGAGAAAGAGGAAGGACACTAAAGCACATACATGGTTGTGTGTGTTTTGGTGTTCTCCTCTTATGTTTGAGGAAGTACAATCTGGAAATATGGAGGAAGAAAGGTAGAAAGGGAAGTATAGAGTAGTATAATAGCAGTCCTACGGACAGTCTTTTTTGCTGCTTTTCTGAGAGTCCTCAGCGGGGTAGAACCAGGATCGGTAATACAGCACAAGAGTACGCACGGGAGAAAACACACATTAAAGTGCTACGATGAAGGAGCTAACATGCCACAAACAGTTCAGGACTTGTGTTTGAGTGATTGGAAAGTGAGTTATACTGTAGATGTCACTTTTTACTGTAGGGATAGATAGCCTTAAAAGCACAGACAAAGCAGAAATTATCTCTGTGCTCAAATACTTTTTGGAAACCTTGTTAGGCTAGAGTTTTGGGAGAAGAAGTGAAGAGAGCTATGAGAGAAGTCAGTGTGTGAGAGGTCTGGTGAAGGTTTGGCTGCAAAGGGCAGGAATGACTGGGGATGGGGCGCCTGCAATGGAAAATATTGGTCAGGCTCCGAGAAGCTGCGAGCAATTGTTTGAACTGCGAGGAAACAGCGAGTCAGAACTTGTGAGAGTTCACAGGAGTGGCTGGGACGAAGGCATGGTTTCTATCCAGATCGGTCTTTGGAGGAATAGAGGTTGGACACTGAAGAGATGGAGAGCTGCGATAGGTCCAGGAAGAAGTGTAGGTGGGTGTCGACAAGGCGATGCGTGTCAGCGTCCTTTTGCGGCTGGGAAGCCCTTCTCCATCAATCTACGGTGAAGACGGAGTGCACTCCAGAGAGGCTGCAGAAAATGAGAAAAAAAAGAACATTGGAAAAAGTTTATGAGAAAAAAAAATCTTCAGAAAACACAGTCCCAGCTGAGACGAGGTTGAGAAAAATCAGAAATGGCAAGAAGGAGAAAAATAAGATAAAAACAGAAGAGCAAAAACAGAAACGATGAGGACCATCTCTGGAGGAGCGGGGAGAAGGGTTCAAAACGAAACCAGGCAAAGTGACGTAGATGAGAGAGGAAATTAAGAAGTTGAGATCAAACAGAGAAGGAAAAAAAACAGAAAGGGCTGAGATAACAAGCATGGGCACAGTAAGGCATAAAAATGGATCTGGTGGGGTGGTGGTGGTGGGATGGGTGGAATTAGAAAAATAGAAGAGAGAGGCGCGAGATAAGAGAGACAGGATAAAAGAGAGAAAGCGGGAGAGCGAGCGAGGGGGAGGACGAATGAAAAGAGGAGACATAATTATAAAATGGCACGAGAAAATCAATGCAGTGGGCATCATTGTGCTTGCAGGAGCCGTACAAAGGGAGGTGGAGAGCAGCAGTGTGTCCATCAAACAAGTACACACCAGCACATGGTAGTGTCTCTGTCTCACACACACACACACACACACACACACATAAGCACTTCAAATGCAGAGTGAAGACAAGGAGGATGAGTCAGGCAGATGAAGCGGAGAGAGACAAGTGACATTTAGAGCTCACTCGGAGCATGTGAAGACAAGGCATAAAGATACATGCCAACCCTGCCTCTGACAACAGCTTTTGTGTGTGTGTGTGTGTGTGTGTGTGTGTGTGTGTGTGAATGCAGAGCTTGGTGCAACAGATTTGTGACTTTATACGTTACTCTTTTCAACAGTGACAGCTGAAGCTCAGGGCAAATAGCTAACACAAAACTGAGATGTATTTTTAAAACTTTTAAAAGTACAGTTCAGATCTTTAAAGTACAAAAGCCAATACTTTGATGTACCTTGACAGTACTCCATTACAATTAGAACCCGTGTATTATAATCCACTTTAAACAAATGAAAAAAGCAAAATGTAAGCAAAAGTACTCAATTTTTCACTTCCAACTATAAAATATAATTATATGTGACTAATCCTTTGCTTTACTTTAATAAAATATAAGAAGTCTTGTTGTTTTGTAATCACTTTAAAACTAAAGTTCTTCTGACTTGAGTGTTTTTGGCTTAAAAGAAAAAAAGTTGAATAAATGCTCGGGTCAGACTCTTTTCAAAGGTCACCTATTACTTATATTTCTAGCTCAATATTTTTTTAGATGCTTTGCATGATTCACAGGTTAAAATGAATCGAATGATCTGATACTGGCTCTTTGTACATCCACTAAGTTCATCACTGAGAAACAAGTTTCTCCCCTTTGTTCCGATTGGCTGTTGCTCACGCACAGACGGCTGGAGCCGTTTACCTCAGATAACCATATAAAGGAATAGCCTCTGTCTTTGACATCATAAACATCCAAGAATAAAAAAAACAGTCTTAAACAGAGCAGTGTAAAGCCTGAGGTTTTGGCTCATAAGGAATACTCGTCCACATGCTGACACCAAAAATGTGAAAATCTGGCAATGTGTAATATGAGCATCCATCACTGTAACAGTATGCATATGGCAGGTTTAAAAAAAAAGGAAAAGTATCAAAGATCTGCTTTAAAGAAACAAGATTAACACATCAGCAGACTTCCCAGTGCGCGCTGTTTGACATTTGAATCTGTCATGAGAGTCTTCTTTTCATTGTATAAAAAAACCCCCAACAACCCAACGATATAATAGAAACATGTGAATCTGTTCATAAGTTATGGCTGTTTCTTTTCAAAATAATCCAAACAGTAGTATTTATGATGATGGTTTGTACTTTATCTGTAACTGTTACTGGATGCAGTCTCATGTATTGTCTTTCTCTGGTACAGAGCTGCAGCTATAAGTTCTTGTCACATTAAAAGAAAAACTACTAATTATTTTGCGTAACTCCAATTCCCACCAAAATGTTGTGTAACTATGTAGAATGTAAGTAAAAACATGTGTTATTCACAAATATGTTACTTACAATAGAACGCACATCAGATGTTAAAAGTGGTCACAATTTTACCATTTCATGAAAAATTATTAGCTCATATAATATTTTACATTTAATAGCAGCAGCACATCTCAAAAATGCTGGGAAGTGAGCAACAACAGGCTGGAGAAGGAAGTGGTACTAAAAGGAAACCGCTGGAAAAACATTTTGAAACTAATCAGGTTAATTGGCAGCGGGTCAGAAACATGATTGGGTATAAAAAGAGCATCTGAGAGAGGCAGCGTTACCAGAAGTAAAGATGGGCACAGGTTCACCAATCTGCAAATAACTATGTCTGTGACAAATTGAGGAAAAATTTGGTGTGAAATTATGAAGACTCTGAATATCTCATTATCTACAGGGAGTGCAGAATTATTAGGCAAGTTGTATTTTTGAGGAATAATTTTATTATTGAACAACAACCATGTTCTCAATGAACCCAAAAAACTCATTAATATCAAAGCTGAATGTTTTTGGAAGTAGTTTTTAGTTTGTTTTAGTTTTAGCTATTTTAGGGGATATCTGTGTGTGCAGGTGACTATTACTGTGCAGAATTATTAGGCAACTTAACAAAAACAAATATATACCCATTTCAATTATTTATTTTACCAGTGAAACCAATATAACATCTCCACATTCACAAATATACATTTCTGACATTCAAAACAAAACAAAAACAAATCAGCGACCAATATAGCCACCTTTCTTTGCAAGGACACTCAAAAGCCTGCCATCCATGGATTCTGTCAGTGTTTTGATCTGTTCACCATCAACATTGCGTGCAGCAGCAACCACAGCCTCCCAGACACTGTTCAGAGAGGTGTACTGTTTTCCCTCCTTGTAAATCTCACATTTGATGATGGACCACAGGTTCTCAATGGGGTTCAGATCAGGTGAACAAGGAGGCCATGTCATTAGTTTTTCTTCTTTTATACCCTTTCTTGCCAGCCACGCTGTGGAGTACTTGGACGCGTGTGATGGAGCATTGTCCTGCATGAAAATCATGTTTTTCTTGAAGGATGCAGACTTCTTCCTGTACCACTGCTTGAAGAAGGTGTCTTCCAGAAACTGGCAGTAGGACTGGGAGTTGAGCTTGACCCCATCCTCAACCCGAAAAGGCCCCACAAGCTCATCTTTGATGATACCAGCCCAAACCAGTACTCCACCTCCACCTTGCTGGCGTCTGAGTCGGACTGGAGCTCTCTGCCCTTACCAATCCAGCCACGGGCCCATCCATCTGGCCCATCAAGACTCACTCTCATTTCATCAGTCCATAAAACCTTAGAAAAATCAGTCTTGAGATATTTCTTGGCCCAGTCTTGACGTTTCAGCTTGTGTGTCTTGTTCAGTGGTGGTCGTCTTTCAGCCTTTCTTACCTTGGCCATGTCTCTGAGTATTGCACACCTTGTGCTTTTGGGCACTCCAGTGATGTTGCAGCTCTGAAATATGGCCAAACTGGTGGCAAGTGGCATCTTGGCAGCTGCACGCTTGACTTTTCTCAGTTCATGGGCAGTTATTTTGCGCCTTGGTTTTTCCACACGCTTCTTGCGACCCTGTTGACTATTTTGAATGAAACGCTTGATTGTTCGATGATCACGCTTCAGAAGCTTTGCAATTTTAAGACTGCTGCATCCCTCTGCAAGATATCTCACTATTTTTGACTTTTCTGAGCCTGTCAAGTCCTTCTTTTGACCCATTTTGCCAAAGGAAAGGAAGTTGCCTAATAATTATGCACACCTGATATAGGGTGTTGATGTCATTAGACCACACCCCTTCTCATTACAGAGATGCACATCACCTAATATGCTTAATTGGTAGTAGGCTTTCGAGCCTATACAGCTTGGAGTAAGACAACATGCATGAAGAGGATGATGTGGACAAAATACTCATTTGCCTAATAATTCTGCACTCCTTGTATAGCACATAATATCAGTCAAAGATGATGAAAATCTGAGCAATCTCTGTGTGCAGGGGACCAGGTCAAAAATCAGTATTGGACGCCCACAATTTCCGGGGCCTAAGGCAGAACTGGACTGGATGTATCAGTGCCTAAAGAATTGTCAGCTTGCACATCTGCAAAGGCGCCATCAGTGCTGAAAGGCTTATCCAGGTTTTAAAGCGCCATAAGCGGCATCTTTTTTTAGGGAAAGCCTTGGATATTTCAGCAAGACAATGTTACCCCATACTACTGCTGTTACAACAACATGGCTTCAGAGTAGAAGAGTTTAGTTGGTGAACTGGTCTGCCTGGAGTCCACATCTTTTACCATCTGAAAACATTTGTCTGGTTATGAAATGAAAACTACAACAAAGAAGATCTAGAACTGTTGAGCAGCTCGAATCAGGTGAGAATGGGACAAAATTCCTCTCCAGCAACTGGTTCCCTTAAGTTCCCAGATGTTTACAGTCTGTATTTAAAAGAAGACGGGAGGATACAAAGTGGGGAAACATGTCTTAACTTTTTTAAGATGCGTCTCTGCCAGTGCAAAAAAAGCAGAGATGAGATTCTTATCCTTATCACGAAGGAGGGGGTAGACTTCCCTAGCGAACTCTGGAGCTATGTTGTCAAGGGCAACATGGCTGCTGGTACTGGCTCTACTGGCCGGGTGACAAGCTAAACTAAGTATATTTCATAAGGCCTCTATGGAAACAACAACAACCACCTTGCTACCTGGATCTGGGTTCCAGGGACCCCACCCAAGATCCAGACCTGGGGGAGGGGTGAACTGCTACTGGTCGGGCATTAGTTCATGAAGTCAGGCTTGGCTCAACTCCAGTGAGCCACATGTGCCGGCCCTACTGCAGACCCACCACCCAAAGGATCAGGCAGCTGTGGAAGTTGAAGGCTTTGGCTTCCAATACCTGCTTACTTAAAGTCTTAGGTTCAAAGTTTTTTTCCTCCCACATAGTGAGTTTTAACATGCTACTAATCTAACCCTCAGCCATATAAATAAAAGCACTGCAGCGTTAAATACTGTTAGAAATGCACCTGAGACTGTCCGGCAATGATTAGCTTGTTTAAGGAGTGTAGGAGTTGAGTGACGCATGCTCAGAAGCATGTATACATCATGTCAGCCGGTGCGCACACAACTGGGTGCACACTCTTACTCCTTGTTAACTGCATTAGTGCCAGGGCTTATCGGTGTGGCAGGACCACACACCACAAAAGGCTGAAATTCATTACAGTCGTAGGAGGGCCCTGACAAGCTGTCAGCATGTTCGAAATGTTCTTCAAATCCCGCCCTCCCTTTAGAGGTTCGCTCTGTCTTCTGAGGATCGGGAGAGTACTCAGAGCTATCTGTTTACCCACACACACTCACGCATGCACACGTGCGCACACACACGTACACGTCTCCTGGTCTACATCTTAATTTCAAGGATAGTTTGCATTGTCACACGCAGAAGCAAACGTCTACATTTACGAAACAAAACGAAAAAAACCTCTTAATTTCATGGGTAGTTTACATTGGCCATCACACACACACACACACACACACACACACACACACACACACACACACACACACACACACACACACACACACACACAAATAGAGCACACGGTGTATGCAAACACATTACTCTGACATAGTGCTAAATGGAGAGCAGGCCCAGAGGTGTAGTTCAATGACATACTCTGTATTTCCAATTTATGTTGGTGTCACTGCGTCTCTATTGGCTGCCACCAAACACGCACACACACACACACACACACACACACACACACACACACACACACACACACTGCATCTCAATATAAAGGCTAGTTTGCAGTTATGACTAGAAAAACATTTCCCTGAATGCCACAGAGATTACTGTTGCCATAAAACCACGCGAAACAATAAAACCATAACTCCTCGTAGATCCTTTATTTTAATATATTTTCCAATCTACTTGAACCAGTAAAAAGCAGAGTTTAAAAAAAATTGGAGTATGAGGATCCTTTAGCTAGCACTGTTTCAGTCTTCAAGGACAGAAAAGGGCAAAGTACTTTGAAAAATCTTTTCTTTAACATAATTACTATAATCTGCCAAACCTAAATTAAACTGAGCAGCGTGTGAATGCCTCCCTGACATAAGTGTGGAGCATGTGTGTGTGTGCGCACCAGCATTTGACAGAAAATTATGATTTCGGCATGCGTCTGTGATGTGTAATCGCAAGTGTATGTGCGTGTGTGAGTGAATGAGAGGCAGAGAACAGTTGGTTTGTCTCCAGTTAAACTCACCAATTACAAAACCCACTTTTCATGTTTATGGCCCATACGTAGGGAAAACTGATATATTACTAATGTTCTGTTTCACAGTGTATTTCACACGGATTCCATCTCATGGCCATATGTTCGTATGTTCAAACATAAAGCTTGCAGGCCTACAACACATGCACACAAACTCTCTTGTATCGACAGCGGCTCGCTCTTCCGTGCCACCGGTATGAATGATCAACGTGATTTGCTTCTATTAACACATGAGCAGCTTTATAGAAACAAGGAGTTAAATGTCCAGATCATCAAATTTTCCCCATCTGTCTTCCTGCCACACTTCACTCACGCTGTCATTGCCGTCTTTTTCTCCCCCCCCACTCCTTCGTCTCCTCTGCAGCTCGCACCCATGCATTTGTAATCAGAGCTGTCTTGCTTGTTCAATCAAAGCACACCTCAGTGTGCGGCTTCATCTGCCGCCTCTCTGCTGCGTGCCGCGTCTCGATGTGAAAATGTAAACGAGGACGCGGTTGCGCTGATTCTGTCCGCCCTGCTTTGAACTATCTGCTCCATACGGGCTGGATCCTGCACCTGGTGCTGGTGTCCTGCTGCCGGGTCACATTAAGATGAGTTTTCAAAGGATTGCTCTTCATTATCGACAAATCCCACAGAAAGACGAATCCACAGCATCAAGTGTCATCTATGTAGTAAAAGTCTGCCGAGACAGGGGCTCCATTTATGTCCGCAAAACAAAAAAAATACAACTGAGCCACGGCGTTGCACTGACTAACAGGTTCCTTCATTACAATGAATGTGGGCACTGTAGTTTATTTTGAGCCAGTCCCACACACAGATTATTATTGCAACAAATGTGCATAAATGTGTGGCTGAATGTAGTCCAATGAATACACAAATACGCCAACAAATTTAACTCGGTTTACTCTTGTTGGAGTTATTTTTGCTACAATATAATTAGTGTCATGCACTCTATACCAAACACACAATCATGGTTAACCACATTTAGCTGAACATCTGTCTTCTGTGGCCTTCAACTGAACACCTTTGGGAATTAGATGTTTTAGATGTCCACCGCAAGCAAAGCAGCGAGTGAGGGAAAATCATTTGGAGGAATGGTGTTCAGTCCCTCCAGCAGAATCCGAGAGACTTTTAGATCAATGCTGGGGCTATATAAAGAGTTTGGTGGCACCTTACTAGTTCATAGTGTTTTTTGCTTGAATTTATAATCCATTAATTAATTGTGACCTGTTAAATGTACCAATCGATGATTTTCTTATTTAAGATATGTACATACTCGAGCCTCCGTCGTGCTCAGATAAGCTTTATGGAGCCTCGTCTTCCAGCATCTGTTTAAAATAGGTCATCTTATTCTGCGAGTCAGAGCAAGCATGCCTGCTTCTCTTCCTGCCCTGATTTCAACAACATAAACAACTGACGGGATGTTTCCCCTTCTCCGTCTCTCCATCTATCTCTATAAAGCAGAGCTCCTCATCAGCGTAACCCAGAGAGGTTAAATAAATAAGTTTATTTTATGCAGAGCGAGCGAGAGGGGAACGGAAGTCCTCAAAGTGCTTGTATTTTGGTTTTCTAACTCGTGTCAAGTTGAATTTGTTTGCTACTGTGCCTTTTCCAGTGCCACCTGCCAACACATACAGTGACACACACTCGCACTTTGCACATGCACAGACCTCGCCTCCATGGTTCGGCTTCCTTCAGTTGCTCAGCAGGGCACTGTCAAACTGAGCTCAGCACTGTGCTGCTCTATCATGCAGGATATCTCTACAGAAACAAAGCTGTCACGGTCGTCAGGGCCTTAAAAAAAGTGATACAAAGAAGCAAAAAGTGAAACAGTAAAAACAAGCTTTTCATTTATTTCAGAACATCTATGCTGACATTTGTTTGTATCTATATTTTTAAGCATGTCTATGTGGGGAAGTTTGTGTAGATATGCTTTTAGATCACTGACTCCCAAAGTGTGGTCCACAGCCCCCTAGTGAACCATTAAGGCACAGCAGGTGGGCCACGACATGCCTTTTACAATAAATAATTAAACAGAACCAATGAAACAAAGCAATGGAATTTAAATGTTACACATTATTCTGGATTTTCTGATATTAAAGAAAGCAGGTTTGGGGATCTCTACAGCACATCACCCACATGGACCCCAGTATGAAGGTCCTAATGTTTGGTTTTGTGTACTTTTTGCAACCTCTTCAGGCAGGGCTACATCTAAAATTTGCTTGTTTACTTGCTAAAATGAGACTCAAGTAAGAGTAGATCATTATGATAAACGAAAAATGACATATAACTCTGAATGTTATATTCCAGTTCTTGAAATGGTTTCGATTGACGGAATCAAGGCGGAAACACAACAGACACTCGACAATTTGTTACTTCTAGAGCTAAAACAACAATGAAATTAAACAACTGGGTCAACATTTGGTTGTTGTGATTAATACCAACTCAGGATGCTTACTGCAAATGGTAAGTGACATTACTTATCTTCAATTTTGCAAATAAAAACATTTGCAAAATTCAAATTTGTCTCAATTAGTGGAAGCTGACACGGATCCCTTACATATCTAAAGTTATTTTTTTGAGCATTGCAGGCAGTGCTGCAAATTAGTGAGCAGATCTTCATTATCTATTAAACTGGATTCAGAAGACTGAAGATGTTGGTACTTATTTTGTACACGAGAAATATTCAAACTGCAGTTTTTTGGTTTTTTTTAAATTGCAAACTCCTTCAGAAATGCAGCTATAGACTGTAACAGAAAATCTCAAGTAACTTTTCAGGGGATTTCATTCACATCTTCATCAGAGTTTTGCAGTTCCATACATACCAAGGAAGTTTGCCTTTAAAACCTACACATTTTGGTTGAAAGCTGAACAGCTTAAATCTCTTAGTCTGCCAGTCTGGTCAAACGTGGTTAAACGTTACTGATTTTGCTAGTCAGCCCCAGGTAGAAGGTACTAGTTGATTATTATTATTTCATTATTGTACAGTGAGCTTGCTCTCCCTGTGAGGAGATGTTGTAAATGAGTAGATTTGGAAAGTAAACAACTGTGCTAACTAGCGTTGTTCTGCAATTCTTTCATGTAATGTTAAAAAAAGTCAAGTTTGTCGAATAAACTGGAACATAACAAGTCAGATGAAGCCACAGGTAACAATATTCTACACCAAGATGTTCATGCTAGCATGGAAGAAACCAAGGCTACTGCTGCTAGCAGTGCTAAGGTTAGCCAAACCCTAGAAACTCCCAACACTGTGTTTGCAACATCACGTACAGCACAAACGGCTGCAACATTCAAAGCAGGATTTTATTAATGAGGAATGTGATCAACGGTTTCATATACCACTTAATGTATTTGTTTGCAGGACATTTTCCATCCTATCCATGAATTTGAAAATCATCCCAAACAACATAAAACATACAGGGAGTGCAGAATTATTAGGCAAATGAGTATTTTGTCCACATCATCCTCTTCATGCATGTTGTCTTACTCCAAGCTGTATAGGCTCGAAAGCCTACTACCAATTAAGCATATTAGGTGATGTGCATCTCTGTAATGAGAAGGGTGTGGTCTAATGACATCAACACCCTATATCAGGTGTGCATAATTATTAGGCAACTTCCTTTCCTTTGGCAAAATGGGTCAAAAGAAGGACTTGACAGGCTCAGAAAAGTCAAAAATAGTGAGATATCTTGCAGAGGGATGCAGCAGTCTTAAAATTGCAAAGCTTCTGAAGCGTGATCATCGAACAATCAAGCGTTTCATTCAAAATAGTCAGCAGGGTCGCAAGAAGCGTGTGGAAAACCAAGGCGCAAAATAACTGCCCATGAACTGAGAAAAGTCAAGCGTGCAGCTGCCAAGATGCCACTTGCCACCAGTTTGGCCATATTTCAGAGCTGCAACATCACTGGAGTGCCCAAAAGCACAAGGTGTGCAATACTCAGAGACATGGCCAAGGTAAGAAAGGCTGAAAGACGACCACCACTGAACAAGACACACAAGCTGAAACGTCAAGACTGGGCCAAGAAATATCTCAAGACTGATTTTTCTAAGGTTTTATGGACTGATGAAATGAGAGTGAGTCTTGATGGGCCAGATGGATGGGCCCGTGGCTGGATTGGTAAAGGGCAGAGAGCTCCAGTCCCACTCAGGCGCCAGCAAGGTGGAGGTGGAGTACTGGTTTGGGCTGGTATCATCAAAGATGAGCTTGTGGGGCCTTTTCGGGTTGAGGATGGAGTCAAGCTCAACTCCCAGTCCTACTGCCAGTTTCTGGAAGACACCTTCTTCAAGCAGTGGTACAGGAAGAAGTCTGCATCTTTCAAGAAAAACATGATTTTCATGCAGGACAATGCTCCATCACACGCAGCGTCCAAGTACTCCACAGCGTGGCTGGCAAGAAAGGGTATAAAAGAAGAAAAACTAATGACATGGCCTCCTTGTTCACCTGATCTGAACCCCATTGAGAACCTGTGGTCCATCATCAAATGTGAGATTTACAAGGAGGGAAAACAGTACACCTCTCTGAACAGTGTCTGGGAGGCTGTGGTTGCTGCTGCACTAATGTTGATGGTGAACAGATCAAAACACTGACAGAATCCATGGATGGCAGGCTTTTGAGTGTCCTTGCAAAGAAAGGTGGCTATATTGGTCGCTGATTTGTTTTTGTTTTGTTTTGAATGTCAGAAATGTATATTTGTGAATGTGGAGATGTTATATTGGTTTCACTGGTAAAAATACATAATTGAAATGGGTATATATTTGTTTTTTGTTAAGTTGCCTAATAATTCTGCACAGTAATTAATAGTCACCTGCACACACAGATATCCCCCTAAAATAGCTAAAACTAAAAACAAACTAAAAACTACTTCCAAAAACATTCAGCTTTGATATTAATGAGTTTTTTGGGTTCATTGAGAACATGGTTGTTGTTCAATAATAAAATTATTCCTCAAAAATACAACTTGCCTAATAATTCTGCACTCCCTGTACATTTAAGTTTGTATCATTGTAAATTACACTCGTTCTGAGAAAAAGTGCAAACCTAGTTGCTGAAGACGTGATTTTGTTGATACATGAATCTTGATTGTTAAACCATTTTTTTTTAACATTAACATATTTCAAAGAACAGTAACTATGCACTGAAAGGTGTATCCCACAACATATGTACCATGCTGTCATTAAATATATTTAACTTGGAAAAGGAAGGGACAAATCCATAAGATCACACGGACAAAGAGGAAGGGACATAAACGAGCGATATGCTAACACCACAGGTGGACTGAAGATCAGTCCTCTTTGATACATTTTGTATTTTTTAATCTTTTCTGTCACTCTAACCAACACAACATACATATACAACATATCAAGAGAAAACAAATTCAAAGTTTTCTTATTTTGATCATATAACTACATTTAGCATTTATGTTTGATTTTCACAGTTACATTATATTCCACTGCTAACATCTTTGTCTGAGGCAGCACTAACGTTAGCGCTGATTTGCTATGCTGTTACCATACATGTAAAACAAAAATTACAAATAACATTTCTATAATCTCAAGTATTTATTTGCCATATTTATTTAATAATCTACAAATAAAGTAACATATCCATGCTATCTTGTGCAACCCTGCTCTAATTTTAACCATGTTACCATATCACTTTTATTAAAACAACCATAAATGTTTTTGTTAGGTCACAAGGGTTAAATCTATTGCCCTTGCAATAGTTTTAAATAGGTTTTAAAATAAATATCGAAATTACAAAAAATAAATATTTGTGTCTATTGAAAAGTTGGACAAGGTAGATTTTGAAAGTTGGTTAACTTAATAGAAATTAAGTCTTATCTAAAATCGAATTAGTATTCAGTATGATACTGATTACCTTTAACTTAAATGTCAATGAAACAGTATTTTTAAACAGGGTTGTGCCAAGCAAAGCACAAAGCAGCTAATATATCTCTCATAAAGTATGCCTTTAATGCCTGAGCTGGACAAATCTAATTTTGTCTTGATTTATTATTTGTTTTTCTTAAACAGACAAACCGAGGCATTCGACGATTTCACTAGAATCAATAAACTATTTGACAACTAGAGCTAAGCAGTTGTTTAGAGCAAGTCATTTGAAATACAAAATGACAGATAAAGTATATGGTGACAAATAATTTTCACAGTTTGGTATATTTCTGTTTTTCTTAAGTGATTTACTCAAAAGCCAACCCCTGAGGAGAAATGTAAAGGAAAAAAGAAAGGCTCTAGCACTGTGGACTAAAAAAAGAAAAGCTTAAAACACGTGAGTAGAGTCAATGAGAGAACTATATGAAGTACCCTCAGCTCACAGGTTTCTGCTGACACTGATAAATACCTGAGGAATGGGACACAGTCGAGAGGTTGGCTATGCCGTCATTAACCTTGTAAAACCTCAGCTTGTGCTCGTGATTAACGATGCCCCATTATATGCTGCTAAACAGCAGCAGAGGAGGGTTTCGTCCCCCATACCAAAACACCACAATACTGCTTTTCAGGCAAAGTCTTCCTGGGCTTGACAACGTTGTTCTGCAGGGAACTGAGGGTTTAAAAAAAAGGCCTAGCATTTTAGCATCAGCTAAAAAAGATTAGTTGGCAAGTTACAGAATGACCCACTGTGTCCTAATATCCTCTGACTGCTTCTTCTTTGCGTGCCACTTACATGTTTCCCCTCCCAGTCTTGTTCAAAGGTCTGTTATTGTTTATTACAATAGACCTCAGTGGAGTCCCCGTAGAAAGCTCAGTGATAAGCAAAATACTCTGACACAGAAAAGAGGCTTTTACCATATGAAAGGCAGGGAGAAGAAAAAGGAGAGAGAGAAACGGGAAACAGATAAAGTGAGAACAGATAGAGGTGCTGGGATGGGGCGACAATGTGCGGAGTGAAGGATGCATGTGGGTGAGAGAGTAAAAGTAAGAGGGAAGAGAGTGTGTGGCGGGCGGGATGGGGGAGATAAAGGCAGAGCTGTATTCCCCGATGTGGTTTCTGTGCATTGCTCTTCGCAGCTCCTGCTCCAAGGATTACTGCATTTACACTTCAACTTAAAAATAGCCCCTGTGATAATTTATTTAGCTTGAGCACGCCATCCAGCATTGTGTTTCCTGAGAATAGACTTTTCCCTATCCGAGTCTCTATGAGATTCTTCCTCACTTTTTCCCCCCTTCACTATAGTGATGATATTCTTTTTATCTCCAATTCCCTAAGAAAGTATCTCTCGCTAAAAAATATATATAAAAAAAATCACATATAAACACACTGGCCATGTTTGCCCGCACAAAACTTTAAACTAGCTATACAATACTTTTACATAAACCTTAGATATACAGACTCAGTGCAGTGGATCAATACCTCTCAGCTACACCTTAGCAGGTACCACACAGCTATGTGTTTGTGAGTTTGTGGACACATTTTTTAATATTATCCCTGCATAACATGACAACTGATTGATTACAAAGAGTCTCGTCACGAGCCACAGACCTTACATTGCTGTTGACAAGAAAATGTCCTATAATAGCGGATGCCACTCATATCACCATCCTTGGAGTCTTCATGCATTTGATCTTGGTGTTACTGGATATACATGTTGTGCAGTGACACGAGCCTCCAGACTTTGCACCCAACATGCACCTAACTTTGTTTTTTGCACTTTATTATATTCTTTAAGCAGGAGAGAGACAGAAGTAAGTGAAACAATAGAAACAAACAAGAAAATAGACCGAGCCCAAGATGCCGATTTGGACACAATACAATATAATCACTATTATTACCCATTGTGTTTGCCTGCGTTTATTTTCAAAATTAAAGACATGACAGAGCTGCAAAGGATTAAGATACAAGTAATAGTCAAGTCAATAGTCAAATAACAGCTCTGCCTTCAATACAGTTCAACCCCACAAACTGGTTAATAAACTAAGCAACTTAGGACTCAGCAGCTCACTGTGCAGCTGGATACTGGACTTCCTGAGCAACAGACCCCAGAACGTAAGAATGGGAGAGCACACCTCCTCCACCCTCATTCTGAATGTGGGTGTCCCACAGGGGTGTGTCCTCAGTCCCCTCCTATACTCACTTTTCACCCATGACTGTTCACCTATCCACACCAGTAACATCATTATAAAATTTGCTGATGACACCACTGTCATAGGACTGATCGACAACAACAATGATTCAGCGTACAGAGAGGAGGTTCAGCATCTGAAGCAATGGTGTGACGACAACAACCTGCATCTGAACACAGCCAAGACCAAGGAGATGGTAATCGACTTCAGAAGAACAAAGCGATCTGAGCACTCTACCCTCTACATTGATGGGGAGGAGGTAGAAAGGGTAGAAAGCTTCAAGTTCCTCGGAGTCCACATCTCGGCCGACCTTACCTGGTCCACAAACATCTCCCACCAGGTAGGGAAAGCGCAACAAAGGCTGTACTTCCTCAGGAAACTACGTCAGGCTCAATTACCCCAAAGACTGCTAGTAAACTTCTACCGCTCCACCATTGAGAGCCTTCTGACTTACTGCTGCACACTCTGGTTCAACTGCTGCACTGCGGAGGACAAGAGGAAACTGCAGCGGGTGGTGAGGGCAGCAGAGCGGGCAATCGGCACTTCACTAACTCCCCTCAGAGACATCTATACTGGCAGACTTCAGCAGAAAGCCAGCATCATCATTAAAGACCCCTCGCACCCTGGACACTCACTTTTTCCCCTTCCCTCTGGTAAACGCTACAGGTCCATCAGGTCGAAGACAAACAGACTCAACAGAAGTTTTTACCCACAGGCTGTCAAACATGCCCTACCTCCACCCTGATTGGAGGATAACTGCACTGCCAACACTCATGGACATTACACCTTATTTATAAATCATATTTCTGTTTATACTTCAATGCAACCAACACCCTTACCTCTTTAAACTGTATTTATTATAACCTTATTTAGTATAGTTCCAACAGCACCCCCCACTCAATGTGCAATATCACTGATCACACTGCACCTCTCAATGCACCTGCTAGTTAGATGGCATGTATGTGTATGTATATAGATGTAAGCGTGTATGTGGAAATATGTGTGTGTATGCATGTACGGATGCAAATATGTATATATACATATATGTATGTATGTGCGTGTATGTTTGCAGGTGTATGTATAACTTGTACATATCTTTCTTGTGTAAATGTAAATTTGTCATTGTGTAAATACTTACGCTATTGTGTACTTCACACACATGGAGAGATGCCAAACTGCCTTTCACTGTTCTTGTAACAGTGACAATAAAAAGCTATTCTATTCTATTCTATTCTATTCTAATACAAATTACGCGATGTCCCAACGTAACACTAGAGCTTTGGTTGACAAAGCGATACATAACCTTTATTACACAATAATTTCTAGCAATTTCAAAATAGATTTGGCTACTTTAGCTCTTCAACCCAAAGTATAAGCAATGAAAGCGGCATAAATAGTTTGTAACACAAAGAGTAACCTCTGTATGCTTACAAAAGCAAACAAAGAGGCTAAAAAGTGTAATATAATGTAAAACTGTACATTTTATTCATAAATGGGCCTTTGCCTGGCAGATTAAAGATTTCTTTTGAGATAAATTCAGCTTAATAATCTAATGTAATACAATAACCTTTAATATCACTGAATCTTTTAAAACTCTGCTTCTGAGGTGTCCACGTTCTTCATTAATAAATATCTGGTTACGGCATCTTTCTAAGGTCAGGTTCTGAGAGGGTTATACATGACTTTATCTCAGCTATTGTAATGGCCTTTTTATTGGTGCAACTGGTCCACAAAATGCTGCTGCAGGCCTCCTTACTGTAACCAGTAAAAGCAAGATCACATCTCCCCTGTTCTGACCTCCCTTCACTGGCTCTTTGCGCACTTCAAGATTGATTTTAACATTTTATCGTATGTTTTAAAATTTCTTAATGGGATAACGCCGCAATATCTTACCTCTTAACACTTTATGTCCCGTCAAGGTCACAGAGGTCTACAGACCAGTTACCGCCATCATTCTGTTCTTATTGTCTGACTCTTTTATTTTATGAATGTCATTTTGGTCAGCTCTACCATTTTAAATGTGCTTTATAAATAAAGTCGGACTGCATCAGTATTTTTTACAGAAATTCAGCTGTTATACGTGTGGTTTCCCAATATTGTGTATCCCATGCTTAACTTTCCCAGTCCCACCATGCTATCACAGCTCGATGTGTAGCTATGTGAAAATTCTCCATGGAGTGTAACCAAAGCCAATGGACATGAGAGAAATTAGCGTTACCACAACAATTCTGATTCTAGGACAAGCCCCTAAGCCAATGATATACTGCTCAAGTGAAGAAAGCAATACTATTACCACAGTGCTATCCAATTTGCCCTTGGGGTACGCCTTAAAATGTACTTTGAGAATACTTGAAGGAAATGATCCCACTCAAGCTTCTCAGTTGATGCGGCGCCTAGCTAGACTCAAACAGGGCATGTTCAAAGTCAACAGCACTTAAATATAAGATATGGGAGGGGGGCTTCAAATAGCACAGACAAAAAGGCTTGGTTGCTATTTTCGAACGGGGAAAGTGCTTCAGTAGCCGAGGTTAAAGGGGATCATCAGTCTTCGTGGCACAGTGAATCTCATTTTCCACAGAAATTTGATGACTCGACAACAGGGAGGATGGCCATGATGTAGACAGAGGGAGCAGGGAAGTGGTGCTCAAAATAAGGAAAAAACTGCAATGTGTTTCACTCAGCATTTTCTCTTTTCTGTCTGTCTCTCTCTCTCACCTTCTGTCTCTCACTACAGAAACCCTGCGAGCTGTTGGTGAATAATGATGACCTCACATCACCATGGCTCTGAAACACTGGCAACTCTTGTTTCCCTTTGTCACTGGAGTAATGGGATCTTATTTCTCAGTATCAGGTCTCTGCTCTTCTACTAACTGTGAACAGTTGTGTTGAAGATGGCACCGCTTGTTGCCTTCTGTTCAAAGTGACCGCCAATGATTGAAAACAAATTAGGCAGAGGAAAACAAAGAGGGATTCGAGATGCTTTAGCTAGCTACATCACCTTGTGGCCCAAATATGAAAAAAAATAATGTAAAACAGACTCGAGAGGTTTGACCATTGTTAGTTATTGTTATGCTGACAATGTTCCCATTATTGCACGGTACATAAGCCAATCTGTAAGCTAGAATAATGGCTACTGCTTGTGTTTGAGTTATGCTAGCTGTGCTATGCTAGCTTGGTCCAAGCATTTCCCTGTGATTGACTTTTAAAGTTATTGACCTGCTTTAAAATGCTACACTTTGAACAAAACTGGAACAAGATGATGATGAAGAAGCGACCTAATAGAAACACAACATTGTTCTTGTACTGCGGTGATGAACTAGTTTTAGCTTGTTAGCCTATATACATACTAAATAGGAGGGAATTCCAATCATTGGAATTTATGGTAATGGAAAAGCTTTTAGGGTTGGAGGACTACTGCAGCCAGATAATGGTATTTGAAAGGACTAATTCAGTGAGTAGATAGTAGAGGTGGGATGTAACGAAGTACAAATACTAACTGTACTCAAGTGGATTTTAAAAATGTTCTTTATTTTCTTGAGTATTTTTATCTGTACTTTCTACTCAACAGATGTAAGCAGGGGGGAAGAATAACACAAAAAAAGCATGCTTACCTTAAGTAAACCTCTAGTGTGGACCTCATATCACCTACTTTGAGCCAGCTCATCACAGTGAAGTCAATAACCTACAATTTAGGCAACAGCAAATACAGCTTTTTTTCTTTTTATTTGTGTTTGTTTTTCTGTTTTTCTCTGTTTGTGTTCTACATAACAGATGGTCAGGCTGACTCCACTAATTACAGTTATAATTTAAGTTGAAATGACATTTTTATTTCCTTGTATTGTATGTTGTTGTATTGTATGTTGTTTTTTCTATGTTAATTTGGCACATGGTTTAGTTTCCTGTGGACCAAAATGCCTGTTTCAAACACCCTCCAACGAATTACTTTTTCCTTTTAATACTTATATTTCAAATATACATTTCAAAGTCTGTATCTTTCACTTTTACATAAGTCATTAAAGTACTTCAGCTTCTACCAAAGTACTTTTTTTAAGTGAAGAACATTTGTACTTTAGCCACCTCTGTTTTGATAGGTGTAGATGCTAATAAATATAGCCTTTTTAAAAAAAATTAAATTATTGTTTTTTAAACAATTAATTTTTTACCTTTACCCAAGAAGGGTAAAAAATATCTTAAGAACAAGAGTACAATGAGAACAGTTAGAGTGGCCTTGTCAGGCTCTAGATGTATGAACTAAATGAATGAAGCCTATATCTTGAAATGGCTACATTATGCTAAAAGGTGTTATTTTCATGTGAGGCTAAAAAATGCCTGAGAAAATGACTTAATATAATATGAAGTGTATTTTGCGGTGTAATAATGTTTATCTAATGTAATTGCACATTTTTTTTTTATTGTTGCAAGCATTCTGTCAGTTTCATATAACAACAAAATGACTTGCATGAAATTATCATAAGCAAACTGCTGAAAACCACAACCAAAGACATTTTCTTTGTGTTTTCCTCAATTCCCATTTAATCTGACTCATGCATCCGTTTTGTCCCTGAAGGCACCATTTCCACTGATGGGATCATTATCCTCTTTCACGCAGTGACAACGTAAAGAAACAGTTTTCAGCATTTGGTTGCAGTTACCAAAGGTGCACTATTGAAAATATACATTCTCTTGTCAATTTAGCCAGTGGAAGAGATACATTAAGGAAGTGATGAAGCTCTCGCTAGTCTCTTCGGAGAGGACGCTGTGTATACTCGGTAGATAAATCGGTCTGGTAGCGCAATAAAGCCTTCCTCTCAGCGACATAACCAATCACCATGAAAGAAAATTTCATTTTCCTCTCTGCTGAAAACTTTTGGAAGCACTTTAATTCCTCTTGAGTGGCTCTGGGATTTCAAGTTTAAACTAATTTGCCTGTCTTGTAATTAAATAAGAAATCAATTCTACAAACAATTAGTTCCGCTGGTGCATCCAAGCCAGTTGAGTGTGCAAATGCTCATGTGTGTGTGCATACAGTAGTGTTCATGCACATTTCTCAGGGTGTTTGCTGTGTGGGCGGAAGAAAATCACTTTCTGTGAGAGTGATTGCTTTCTTTGCTTTGTGAATCTGAAAAATGCAGGCATACCTTAACACGTCGTCAAGTTAAGAACTCTGTAATTCATCAGTATGAGACATCTGTAACAAACATGAATCCTGCAGACTGCTATCCGTGTTGTTGATTACCTAAACGAACTGCCCGGTTTAGACTTTACCGCTGCTCTCGCAATACTCTAGCAATACTCTAGCAATAATGCTCAGGACCTGTATCGAGTGTCACACAATTGTGAGGTATTTTATACAAAATAAAGTTTTGCATAGGCTGCTTTGCTTTTTCCATACACCTCCCACAATGTATTTGAACAGCCTGCAGACAACAGGTATGCATTCAGTTCGAGTGGGAGGAGAGAGCGATACAGATAATGATAGGAACATTATAGTAACTGCAATAAAACAAGTATCTTCAGGCAAAAAGAGGGAGCGCTACTTCCCCTACTAATTTTTGGCTGCATTTCCATGAGACATGTTTACTGTGAGTGGCAAATTAGCATCTGCACTCTCTTGCAGGGTTATCCCTGCACAATTGTTGCACGTCAGCACATAATGCTGAGCGTTCTTTTGCCTTAAAGCTGCACTAATTAATATTTTAAACAAACAAAATCTTCACGCGCAATGTACTCTGTACAATGCCTGCTGAAAAGCTAATGTCAGACACATAATTTTAGCAGATATCTGGAGAGATTTGTATAAGAGTTCTTATATAAGCACAGAAGCGCAAACAACTCAAAATACATGCAAATGTAGCACCTTAGGGCTGTTTGCTGTCTTTCTAATGTTGTGTTTCTGCCACATACAGTCTTTGTTTTACAAATTTCTGATATCCAAATTAGTAATTCAACACAAGCCGTAACTGCAATGCAAGCAAACGAGTTAATTTTGTTCTTGTTATACTTTTGATTGATGCAACTAATTACAGCAGAAGACAGCTCAAACCCATTTTTCACTCTTGTAATAACTGATATCAAAATAATGCAAAACCTGCTTCCACTGAACTCCTAACAGGTCACTGTGGATTTTCCTATATTGTAAGGCAGTGCTCAGTCTTCATGTGCTGACACCGAAATCTTCCCACCAGTCCCTCACACCCTCCCTGCTTCAAAATAAATCACCTGAAGTAATTGTGTATTCTGGGTACGCCGCCTGCCCCGCCTGACTCCGTAGCATTAAACGTGTATTTACCAGCTAGGGGTCTGAATACGTGACGAAGCTCCTGGTTTCCCAGCGGGGCCATACCTGCCACGACTACACCGCATCGCCCTTGAGCTAGACACTTTTAACCTTAGCAGAGCACACAGGCACATCATGTCGAGTAGACTATGTATAAATGGATATAATGTTGGTGTCAGGGTGTGCAGGTCCCAGCGGATACAGAGGAGGCCATCTGCAGGCAATGAAGGAACCATATGATGAATATTAATCATCAAATGTGCAGCATATCTGGGGAGGCTGTTGTAAAGAAATACATCGGGGTGGGAATTGAACATATACATTCATTACCAATCAATAGTGCCATACCTGCTGTTGCAACGAGGCAGTGTGCTCTAGCATGGCCTCCAGTCAGAGAACTGTAGTTAGAGCTTTATGTGTTTGTGCGCGCCCAAGTGTGTTCAAATTACACGCACATTACACCGCATGCGACAATGGTGGTCCTACTGTGCAGGGGGCTAGCGCTGCTCTCTGGTGTGTGTCTTTTTTGAGGCACACACATCTCCTGATAACACACTCTCCAGTGTCTACCTGTAGCTTCATAATATGTCTGGGTCAACAGACATTGGTAACGCAGAGGGAGGCTAATGTGAAGCAGACAGTGTATCTGCTTCACTGCTGGCAACCATCAGCATTGTTTGCTAGATGTATTAGACACAGTTGGTGAACAGCGCTAGCAGAGCTGCACCCATTTGGATACAGTTTGAGGCATCTGACAAACTTGAGATTTGATCTCCAACACAGAAACATGCATTACAACAACCTCCTGAACTTTGAATTTTTGATTTTTGTTGATTTTTTTCAAATGGACAAGCAGAAAAACGTGAATATCAAATTAGTATTAAGTCAAATTTGTTATTTTTCAGGGTGTCAAACAGGGCTTTTGCATGAGAAATATTATGCATTGGCATTATGCATGCACTTTGCAATGTAAGGTAAAGACGTCACAATATTAGAAAGAAATGCCTCCTACGAGCAAGCACTCGGTGACAGTGGAAAGGAAAAACTCCCTTTTAACAGGAAGAAACCTCCAGCAGAACTTCATGTTTTATTATGTGTGAAACATTGATTTCACCCCCCAACCCCCCCGTTTTTTTGCATTGTTTTGTCTGCTGATGGCTTAGAATGTAAAATATCAGAAGATTGTGCCAAAGGCCCCGTTGCATTCTCTCAGAGCCCTCTGCGGCTTCAGAAAAGGATTTGGTTTGCACACCTTTAGCATATTTGAAGTCAGATACTGTATTGCAAAATCAGGAGAGCTAATGAATCAACTGATGGCATAAAAAATACATTTGACCCATCAAATTCAGTTTTAAACAGGCTCATTAGAAGACTGTACAAGTTGTCCTTCAAAGATAAAAGCAAGACTGAAGTAGGCAGAGGATTACTGCAGGGTATGAAGGAGTCCACTATTGTACAAGCGAAACCGACTGCTTATGCTGAAGAACTTGAGTGCAATAGGTGTCCACTGTTTTTTTTTTAATTTTTAATTTTTTTTGAGACTGAAACTGGTCTCTTTGGGAAGTGAAAGTGAAGCGAGGGAACATTTGCACAAATGATGACTAATCGCCAAAGCCTTGTTTGCACACGCCCCCCACAAATAAACGTGTCACCTGTTTTCACCGCCTACTTGACACTGAGTAATCACACAGTGAGAGACATCTGCCATGTTACTGGATGGCAGCGTTTCATCCCACATCACTCCTAGCCAGTTTGAAGAGAGAAAATAAGTGCCACAGGAAGCACTGTGGGCTTGGGACTGACCCCTTAACACCAAGGGCCTCTATCAAGGCTTTTCTTAGCAGTGTATTAATAGGCAAGCTATAAAGGGGTTTTCTTAGAAAGTCTTCCACATATTGGGTGTGAACTCATACAGAAGAATACCTGCTATGGCCAGAAATAATATACTAACTGGTTATACTAAATGGGAAGAAGTAACAGCACAAAAACGGTGTTGCAGATGGAAGCAAAGGAGAAAGGAACAACCTAAAAACATGGAAACTATGGCTGGAACAAAGTACTAAATGAATGTGGCAAAGTGGGAGGTATACAAAGCATTTGAACAAGAGAGAAGACTCAGTATAGCTTTTGAAATGTCTTTGGCTAACATGTGTGGCAGATGGTTAGGGTAGAATTAAAACACAAGCAAAACACCAAACAGTAAAGAGAATCAAAGAAAAGCGTTTCAGAGTCTAGTTACTGCGTGTCCCTGCGTCTTCTTCTACAATACCTCTACCTAACCACACTATGTAGGTTCAAATACACACTGAATAATTTAGAAATGCTATTTGACCCTGGTTTGCAGCGACGTAGGCTATATCAATAGGATCAGATGAAATTCAGGTACGCTGGATATGAGCCAGTACTCTAATGAAGGGCTATTACATATCCTTCTGATAACAAGCCTGGCTTTTCTGCTTCTTCAAGTGTAAGGCTAAGACTGGGGAGAAATGACTGAAGTACAGAAAGAAATGCAAATTAGGGTTTTTTTTCCTCAAGCATCCACTTTATGATAATCACATCTCTACAAGAAATGAGATGATTTGAGAAAACTTGGGGATGCCTAATTACCAACCTGAGAAGAAAGATTAATTTATTTCAGAGGCCATGAGTGTGTGTGTCTGTGACACAGGTTACTGGAGACGCGCTATTTTCTTTCATTGAAATACATCTCGACACACTTACTCGCGTCTTTTGCCATTTGGGGTTGAGCAGTTAGCACAACACTGACACAATTATCTTGAGAATTTGATGCGATGAACGTGTCGCCTGTTTATACATTCAGTAGGCACGCAGATGTATTTGCATTTATTTGAGGCTGTGCTTGTAAGAAAAACGTAATTCAAATATTCACCTCACTTTTAGCTGTTTTTTTTGGTTTTTTCTTTTGGTTTCCAGCAATTCCAGAGAGAAATATCAGATTCTAAATGCTGCACTTCACAGACTAGATGCTAAGGTTGTCTACTATGCTGAAAACTGTTCCATGCTGAGGTGAGACTAATCCAAAACTCTGCCGCAATGCTATTTTGAAATATTCTAACAAACATATCTAAAATACAAAAGTATGTTTCTGCTGTTTCCCCCAAAATTTACTGTATGTTCAGTTACTCAATTTTAATTAAAAAAACAACAGGAAATCATATTCATATAATACAAGATGCGTAAATGGTGCAGTATATTAACAGCTAGAAATCTATACTGGTAATTACTGAGAGTATAAAAGTTAAAGCACTTTGCATATAAATAGAGATACCATGTAAATACTGCAATAAAAGTATAATCTGTTTTCAGAAAGAACACCATCACTAGATTCAGTTAGGCCCCACTCACACGGTCCGGTTGGCAATCAACTGACAACCACAGGTCACAAGGGGAAAATGTGCACTGTATTCTCCGACTGGTTGTTAGTAATTACTGGAAGTTGCCCTAAAACTGATTGCTAAAGCAGCCTAATTCACACACACCTTTAGACCAATCAGTGATCCTCCTCTAGCCTGAAAATGACTGCAAACACAGTGCTGCACTGAAAACCTCCTTGCAAGTGTTTGGTTGCTAGCAGTTGAAGCAGCTGCTAGTATTGCACTATATATGATGACTTATCTACCAATCCCTTCCCTAAGATGTCATGAAAGTGTGAAAAAAACAGAATGTTCGCCATCAAAGTAAAAGCCGACCCTTCTAAAATGTGTTGGATTGCACAACTTCTACTTTACAGGCAAATTTTGGGCTATTTCCCATTTGTGTCCCATGTTTCACTACAGTTTGGGGACAAGTGAAGACAAATAGGCGTCTTTTGTGCAAACTATGAGGAACTGCAGCAATCTGCAAGTGACCAAAGCAATCACAGGAGGTTTTTGGTGTAGCTCCCTCTTTATGATAATTTCATTGTCTGGGAACATTTCGCAGGTGCTGTACCAACTTTTACAATTTTTAAAGTTCTCAACAAAAATGGAACAGCTTACAGGTTTGAGGAGGCACACTCTGTTGACTGATTTGAGAAGCGCAGCCTGGTCCTTAAAACCAACAAGCCTAAAGAGTTAATCAAAGGCTTCAGGAGAACTGGAAGTACCTTCACATACATGGACAAGCAGTTGAGAGTGGAGAAACTAAAGTTTCTTGGACTCACCTTATCCAACCTCCTGACATAGACCTTCAACACTAGTAAAAAAAAAGCCCACCATCGACGGCATCCTCACAAACGGTATAATGGTGTGGCACAGGAGCTGCACACCTGCTGAGCTGAAGGATCAACACCGAATGGTGAAGACTGCACAGTGTGTAGTAGGGCTGGACCTCCCACACCTAGAGGATGTCTACAACAACCGTCTGAGGGAGAAGACAGCTTCATTTCAGACATGTCACACCCCGGTCACCCTCTATTTGAACTTTTGCCATCAGACGAATGATACAGACTTACACAATCCCACACAAACAGACTGAGGAACAGCTTTTTCCCCAGCGCTGTAGCCTCCATCACCTCTCACCCAACACACATACACTACAATAACTTGCACTGATAACAGCTTTCAGGACTTTCATTCCATCCTATCTAATGATTAGATAAATAATCTTTTATCTGCTTAATTATTGTTATTATAGTCTATTTATTGCTTTTTGTACTATTTGTACAAAATTTTGTTGTACTTGAATAATGACAATAAAGATTATTCTATTCTGTTTTTGTGCAGTTAGGCTGTTTTAGTTGCTTTTGCCTCTTATATGGTATACAGTGGCTTGCAAAAGTATTCGGCCCCCTTGAACTTCTCCACATTTTGTCACATTACAGCCACAAACATGAATCAATTTTATTGGAATTCCACGTGAAAGACCAATACAAAGTGGTGTACACGTGAGAAGTGGAACGAAAATCATACATGATTCCAAACATTTTTTACAAATAAATAACTGCAAAGTGGGGTGTGCGTAATTATTCAGCCCCCTGAGCCAATACTTTGTAGAACCACCTTTTGCTCCAGTTACAGCTGCCAGTCTTTTAGGGTATGTCTCTACCAGCTTTGCACATCTAGAGACTGAAATCCTTGCCCATTCTTCTTTGCAAAACAGCTCCAGCTCAGTCAGATTAGATGGACAGCGTTTGTGAACAGCAGTTTTCAGATCTTGCCACAGATTCTCGATTGGATTTAGATCTGGACTTTGACCGGGCCATTCTAACACATGGATATGTTTTGTTTTAAACCATTCCATCGTTGCCCTGGCTTTATGTTTAGGGTCGTCGTCCTGCTGGAAGGCGAACCTCCGCCCCAGTCTCAAGTCTTTTGCAGACTCCAAGAGGTTTTCTTCCAAGATTGCCCTGTATTTGGCTCCATCCATCTTCCCATCAACTCTGACCAGCTTCCCTGTCCCTGCTGAAGAGAAGCACCCCCAGAGCATGATGCTGCCACCACCATATGTGACAGTGGGGATGGTGTGTTCAGAGTGATGTGCAGTGTTAGTTTTCCGCCACACATAGCGTTTTGCATTTTGGCCACAAAGTTCCATTTTGGTCTCATCTGACCAGAACACCTTCTTCCACATGTTTGCTGTGTCCCCCACATGGCTTGTGGCAAACTGCAAACGGGACTTCTTATGATTTTCTGTTAACAATGGCTTTTTTCTTGCAACTCTTCCATAAAGGCCAACTTTGTGCAGTGCACGACTAATAGTTGTCCTATGGACAGATTCCCCCACCTGAGCTGTAGATCTCTGCAGCTCGTCCAGAGTCACCATGGGCCTCTTGGCTGCATTTCTGATCAGCGCTCTCCTTGTTTGGCCTGTGAGTTTAGGTGGACGGCCTTGTTTTGGTAGGTTTACAGTTGTGCCATACTCCTTCCATTTCTGAATGATGGCTTGAACAGTGCTCTGTGGGATGTTCAAGGCTTGGGAAATCTTTTTGTAGCCTAAGCCTGATTTAATTTCTCAATAACTTTATCCCTGACCTGTCTGGTGTGTTCTTTGGACTTCATGGTGTTGTTGCTCCCAATATTCTCTTAGACAACCTCTGAGGCCGTCACAGGGCAGTTGTGGAGCTGTTTTGCAAAGAAGAATGGGCAAGGATTTCAGTCTGTAGATGTGCAAAGCTGGTAGAGACATACCCTAAAAGACTGGCAGCTGTAACTGGAGCAAAAGGTGGTTCTACAAAGTATTGACTCAGGGGGCTGAATAATTACGCACACCCCACTTTGCAGTTATTTATTTGTAAAAAATGTTTGGAATCATGTATGATTTTCGTTCCACTTCTCACGTGTACACCACTTTGTATTGGTCTTTCACGTGGAATTCCAATAACATTGATTCATGTTTGTGGCTGTAATGTGACAAGATGTGGAAAAGTTCAAGGGGGCCGAATACTTTTGCAACCCACTGTATGTAGTTTTTCATGAGCTGGGAACCAGTAACACCCTCCTGAGTAATGGGTCATAATTCAAATAGCAAATAACATGAAGCGCTCAAGACGTCTGGAAAGTGTCCAACATTCATGTAGCTATCCATGTGGTTTGTGGTATCAAAGTTTGCATGTTTTTGTAAATAAGCACATCAATGTGCACGTGTTTCAGACTAGCAGCCATGGGGTAGTGTATCAAAGGCAAGCTAACAACTTATGCTTCAGTGCCTCTTTAAATTAATCATCTGTCTCGCTGAGAGAGCACAAGGCACTTCAGAAAAATCTACTTGACCTGCTCTATAAGAGCACGCAGGAGTAAAGACAATTGGGCTAAACCCACTGCTGCTGAACAAAAGGATTTCATTCTTCATTACCGGTGGAGGAGAAAATTAGTTTGTCTTCATGCACCAGTGGTGGCGAAGCAAGCAGGTAGAGTACAAACCGCCTTGCACCTCAGTTTGACAACCAAATAACCAGAACGGCTTCAGAAACTGAACCAAATAACACACTGATCCTATGCAACAAAAGGCCATCACTGGCAAGCTAACTGTGATTCAGACAGTTAGTCAGTTGGAGGGAGTTGATAGACAAATAAGCATTGCCGCCCTCGTCTCTTTATCTCCCCGTTCTGTTTAAGACTGCAGTTGTGTGATTGATGGCTGAATGCAGGCCTTAATTTGTAGGAGGTGAAAAGATGGGGATTACAATGCCTGACAAAACAGGAACAAAGGAAGCGGAGATATAGATTGAAGGCAGGAGGAAAATGGAGATGTGAAGATCCATTGTTAATCTTCAGCACAGATAGAGTGACATTTGTTGGCGCAGAAGAACAGCGACGCCTGGTTAAATACTGCAACGCATATATATACCCAGTGGCACTCTTTGAATGCAAAGCTACTTTAAAAAAAAACATTTTCAGCCTGTCACGATCGGCTAATATTTGAGATAGCAAGGCTTATATTAGGGTTGATGTAAATGCTAGTTGCCATGGTAATCAATGCCAAAAATCTGCATTCAAATGCTTCCTTTTATTGTTCAAGATTACGCCCGAGTTGTTTGACGTTTTGCCCTTTACTTTAAGACCCTTGCATTCATGCATCCAGGATGATGACTATAAACAGTACTGTTTATGGTCATCATCCTGGGTGCATGTATATTATATATTTACAGGAGAAAAGTGCAGAAAAGAAAAAGCTTTCTCCAGTTAAGTTCTATATTCTTCATACTTTCTTTTGAGACATTTCACAGCCTTTTTTCTGTCGCAAACGAAGCATACCTCAAAGAGATAAGTCTCATAACTCGGAAAATAGAGAAATGGACTTGTCAGAGGAGACTCATTGTCATCAGTTCCTACCTTCCATTGTAATTCCTCCTTTCACTCTAAACTACCTTCAGTTTCTGTTAGCATCTCCCTCTTTCCCCTTCATTAAAGACTTAATTGTTGGCCTTGTTTTAGCCCACATTTCACCAGAACGTCAATAACAGCTGTTTTGTGAAAGCCGCTGGCATCTCACAGATAGGTGTGCTTTGGCGTTTGGCTGTACGGCTGTGATCGTGGCAATGAAATTAAACACAGTGGGCGAACGTAATTCCTCAACACGCCGGATTACTGATTTGAAGTGCAGTACTCTAAACCTAACCAAGTAGTTTGTAGTACTTTTGTCTCTCTTGGTGAAATATTTTCCCTGCTGATTCATCTATGGAAACTGCTCTTTTCTATGATTGCAATCCCTTCTGATTCTGATTGATAGAATGGCAACTTTTTGATCCCTGCTATAAGAATATGCTGTTCCAAACACTATTAAACATTCTCCTCAAGCTTCCCTCCTCCCTTCTTTGCCGTACATTTAAGAGGAGTAGCTGGCAGGTAATTACATTCGCCTAAAGATCTTTATCCCAGTGTAAGCGTGATAGAGTCTCAAGTTAAGGTGGCTGTTTAAAGATAATTTACGACACACTTGTCATGTCACCACCGCAGAATCCGTGAACATGATTTGTTACACAAATGTGTAATTTTTTTCAATTTTTTTTTTTTTTTTTGAGCAGACATGCTCAGTCTTCAACACACGCATAATCACTTGCACTTTGCTTCAACCCACAATTACAGAAACAGCCACTTCAGGCAATTTGAAAGCAGCCACAATAAACGAAGGTGTTTACATCATCAGAACGCTTTTCCCCTTCAGGAGAAAAGAAGAGAGGAAATTAGTGTCGTTCTTCACATGTCAAGATTAAAGAGCGCTGACTTGAGTAAACACTGCCTTCTCATGTGATACTGATGGAGACCCTCTTTGGGCTTACTAAAGACATGTTATCACACGTAAACAAGTCAAGTCAGTGGATACTCGGTAAGTGTGCGTTAAGAAACAAGCAGTTGGTTTTGGCTTGTTCGACATGACAGGCCTGCATAGGGAGAATAGAGGGAAAACTCTGCGCAACAGTGTGGTAAAGCAGACCAGACACATGGCAAATTACTGCATGTTCGGCTGTATATCACCTGAAACGCAGTACAGACAAACACTGCTGCAGCAAGGGTGTGCTGTTAACTGGCTTCTGCTTAGTTGCAAAGCTTTAAACTGAATTTGATTCAACAAAGCTTTGAATTTTTGGCTTGCTTTTCATTTCTCCCAGCACTGAAAAACAAACAGTGTATGCTGCATTGTTCCCGTGTAACACTGGGCTGCCAGCACCCCTGTTTTATTTACAGCTATAAAAAAAAACAACCCATATGTTCTCCAGAAACCGATAGCAACTGGGACTGGTTTACTTACATTTTGAAGATATTAGTGCAAACTACCTTCGTTAGTCATCAGAGTATATTCTTAATCTTCCAAACAGCAGCTCGTATACCTGGCTGTCCAGAAGCTTCCACTCATATCATATAACCAAATGGTCTAGTTGGCATAAATTTGTGGACGTTTGGCTCTCACATACTTTTATACCAATGTGGGTAAAATATGCTTGAAAAAAATGGATGTGAACATCGATGTAAAGTGATAGTAAAGAGGTCTGACAATGCTGATAAGAATTCAGGTGCGATTGTTTTCTCTTCAACATTTCACACAAACTGAACACTGACACGTTATCACATTACTATTTAAGATATTTAAGATGAGTCTCCACCAACAACTTAGGGAGATATCTGCCTTTTTAGCTGCTACTTGTTCACTATATTCCTGCTGCTTAAATCACCATTTCTGAAGCTTTTGGAATATTTGCCATCCACTGACCAAATTTGGCTGTCGGGGTGGATTACTGAGCTATCATCTATAGAAACCTCCGCACATCTACTGACTGAGAGGGTGCACATACATGTAGAGCTGCAAAGTAGTGCTAATTAGCAGTACAAACATCTTATTGTGTATTAACTACATTAAATACATTCCAGAGTGCATACCAGAAACAAGTTTGAGAATGTTTAACTCTTCGACACGGCCTGAACTTTCTTATATAAACCTTTATCACTCCACAAGACCTGCTGCAACAGATTTTCGGTGCATTGTATCATTTGACATACCTCAGCCTTTTTTGACTTTATCCTTGTCTTTTATCCTGTAAGATCAGCTTCTTGACAGCCACTTCCACTGAGATCATTTCGGCCAACACTACGTGGTCCAACTGAAGGGTCACATGCATCTTTCAGGTCCTGTGTCAGCACTTTGCTCGTTTTTTTCTTCCTATTTCTTAAGGACATGACAATACTAGCAGTATTTCAGATACCGTTCATCTGCTGTTTATATATTTTTTTCTGTCACCTCTTCTTTTTTCCTCCACTTGCACAGATGCCTCAAAATTTTAAGAATGCACTACACACCCTGCCGAAATACCATGCCAAATTTCTGACTAATATCTCTTCAGGAATCACCTTGTTGGTGCAAAAATACAATACTGTAAAACCGTTTTATCTTTGGCATTTTTGTATATTCAACTAAAGAGGTGGGAACAAATTATGAGTTTCTGTGACAGGCTGATAGTTACAAAGTGCCTAAAGATACCGTTTTGCTCGTCTCTTATGCGTACATGCAAGACAGCTTCAGTCCTTGAGTTAGGTGCCTTTTTTCTGCTTGAATGATTCATGGGTGAATGCTAAGTGGCTTGACAAGCAAACAGCAACAAGAAAAAAAAGAGCATTCTTCTAAAATGGTCAGGTACAAGGACTGAAAGGGAAATGAGTAAAAAGGCATTTTTGACAAAGGCCACATCCTTTGTCAAGTATAACTTTAAGTCTTAATACAATTGAAACAAGTGAGATCATCATCATCACAAGTGACCGCTTTCCACTTACGGCCGTTTGGACTATCTGCTGAAAAATGCTTTATTATGTGTGTGAGGAAGTGTCCGTGCTCACTTTGCTGTTCATTATAACGGAATAAAAGTTAGCACATCTCTCCTCCACTGCTAGTCAGTAAATTTCTATGTAAATCACCTCATTACTTCAGTAAATCCCAAATCCTTTCCCTTTAAAGAAACTTGTGCCAAAATATAGCACCACGGGAATTATTACACTTACTTTTGTGTGCTAAACATTAAACTTAGTTTATGACCTCAAGAGAGAAATAGCGTCAGTGCTGATGCCATGCAAGAATCATGCAAACTCTCAGCCTAAGTACATTTGTTCCCCGGGAGATGGTGAGCCGATGTCGCACGACAGTGACATTTTGTACACTCTCTGAGGAATAAGCGGGCAAAAATGAGATGCCACTATGATTAATAACCCTAAAAATTTATGCACACAGTAGACTTCAGGTGGCAACAATATGGATTCTATCAAGCGAACAATGACAAAGTTTAGCAATTTTGGCTCCAAGGGTGCAGTCATGCACAACGTGAGGTAGCCAATTTTTATAAAATGTAATTTGCAGCAAATGCATGTATAGGCATTCGACTCCCAGTAATCATGTAGAGCTTCCTTCAAAACAAAACTGCAATCAAAGAGGATTCATAAGTGTGTGCAAGAGAGTCATCATTTGTGCGTGTGTGTGTGTTTGCTTGCAGACTGATGACTGCGTGTGTTTTTGTGTGTGCGGTACCTGCCTGCCTCCTTCACTATTTTCCATCAGGCTGTGTGCTGTCAAGCTGTGTTGTATAGCGTGGAACCATTCGATCAGTCTCAGGGAATAGAGTGTGTGTCTGCAGCGTGGCGATGGCCACCACTCTTCTCCCAGGAGTCAGTTCACTTTAATTGAAACTCCATTGAAACACAAGCCCGGGCAGTACAGTAACTCACACAACACTGTTATCTGCAGCATCTCTGTCTCCCCATAGAAATAGAATTAGACTGACAGCCCCTGGCCTGGAGACCTGCTTTGTGACCGACACACACACAGGCCAACACACACACATACACACACTGACAAAAACCACTCTGTCTTGCACCAAAATAAATTCACATACAAAACACAGTAACACAGTAACAAAGACAAAGGTGAAAGCGCACATACACACACACACATGCACACACACCCTCATATAAACACACACACAAATACAGTGTGCTGGAGTGGCTGTGGCTCTCTATCAACCAAGAAATCTCATATTGGTCTGCACTATATTGGTCTGAGCTGCCACGGAGGAGAAAAGAGAACACGGAGGAGGAGATGATGGAAAATAGAAGGATGAATTGAAGCAGAGTGAGCGATGAGAATGAGACAAGAGAGCAGAAACAGAGGAGAGAAAGAAGGCGACATTAGAGGAGACCAGAGATGGGAAACGAGTACACAGATGGTGGGTGTGTGGAGAGAAAATGAATAGTTACCTTCTTTCTGGGCTTCGCTATGCCTCCTTGTTTGAATTGGGTTCAGGCTAAAGTTTAAGAGCTAATGACTGTTTAAGCCTGTTAATGAAACCATGGGATGCAGATTTCTCACACAATATAAGTAACTGAATGAATAAATGAATAATGTCAGGAAGAACCTTTAACTACCAAGAACTGCCCAGGAAATATGTAATTCATAAATAGATATTTATGTATATAGAAGATATCTTTGCTGTGTTTCTAACTGTCTCGTAGCAGGAATCTGTATATTATATATACAGATACACAGATGGGGACGATCGTGGCTCAAGAGTTGGCAGTTTGTCTTGTAATCGGAAGGTTGCCGGTTCGAGCCCCGGCTCTGACAGTCTCAGTCGTTGTGTGCTTGGGCAAGATACGTCACCCGTTGCCTACTGGTGGTGGTCAGAGGGCCCGGTGGCGCCAGTGTCCGGCAGCCTTGCCTCTGTCAGTGCGCCCCAGGGCAGCTGTGGCTACAATGTAGCTTGCCATCACCAGTGTGTAAATGGGTGGATGACTGAATGTAGTGTAAAGCGCTTTGGGGTCCATAGGGACTAAATAAAACACTATACAAATACAGGCCATTTACCATATATGTAGCCACAAGGAACTCATGCTTTGCAGATCTACTGTGTTAATAGAAACCTTTGATAACACTGTGGCTATTTGTTGTGTTTGCAAATAATTGTCACGGTTATTGGGGAAAACCTGGTGTCTGCTTTGACGCCAGTAGACCCGTTATGCTGCATAAGTTCTGTAGGGATCAACAGTAAAATAAGCATTGTGCTTGGAAATAATTACCAGAATACTGCTGCAAAGTGATTCATTAATTAATTCTTTCTGGCATTAATTCAACACAGTGCTGGAACAATCCGTCAAATTCTGACCCTACCTATTAAATGTTGCAGCAGTCCTAAAAAATCATGAGACCAGGCAACGTTTTTCCAGTTTCCTATTGTCCAATTTTGATGAGTCCGTGTGAACTGCAGCTTCATTTTCATCTTCTTATCTGACATTAAGGGCACCTGGTGTGGTCTTCTGTTGCTTCACAATACCACACGGTGTGCATTCAGAGATGCTCTTCTGTAGACCTTGTTCGTAATGAGTGGTTATCTGAGTTGTTGTCATCATATCACCTTGAAGTGGTCTTGTCTGGCCTCTGAAGTGACACTGGATATTTCTTCCTTCTCAGAGCATTTGGTGTAAACCCTAGAGATGATTGTGGAGGAAAATTCAATCCCAGTAAATCAGCAGTTTCTGTAATACTCCACACAAAACCATGACACGTTCAAAGTCAGTTTGATCTGCAGGTCTTCTCCATCATGTCTACATGTCTAGAAGCATTGAGCTGATGCTGATTAGAATCCTGTATTAATAAGTAGTAGAACAGGTGTACCTAAGAAAATGGCAGGTGAGTACAGGTGCAAAAACACACACAGACACACACAGCAGTCAGTGTTGTGATTGCAGTGGAGAATGCACCGTCTCCTCTTCTCCTCAGATGCAGTCCACATGAAATCAGGTTAATGACCACAGAGAGGCCAGTAGAAGTTGACGTCGGACGACCAATTATTAGGACAAAAAACGTTTTTCAACTTTCAAATTGTTCTTTGATAGTTTGCTGACTAATCTTAAAAGTAGGGTGTATTTCCCTTTGCACGTTTATGGAAGGGAATACTCTTTTTAAATCCCCGTAATCAATAAATTATATATTCTGATATTTAAATTAAAAAAAACATCTATTATGTGGGGCTGTTACAATACTGTAAGATCTCCATCCAGTCACTGCATCAGTTGAAGTGATTGGATGGCTACCTATCTATCTACCTTCATCCCTGCCTATTAGCTTGAACACTCATCATCATCATCACGGGGGTTTCTTTGTAATCTCGAAACACAGATGTGTGTAGTTTGGCTTGAATGTGCAGAAATCACAAGTACTGTAATCTACTACTGGTAATGTAGCAATGATGTTGTGAGAAGAAAAAGGTGCATTTCTTGGCCGGCATTTCACCAAAGCTGAAAACTGAATGAAAATTTTCCATAATTTTATTATATTTAGACTGAAAAATTAGTCACGAAACAAAAGCTAAATGCGTATAAATATAATCCTATTAAAATATGTGGGCTGACTTATATCATGATGAATATGTGGATAAACGATGGCTTTTGGTAAATGTTTCCTTTGTTAAAAAGGAAAGCAGAGTTCACTATATTGTTATCCACTTTTCTAAACAACATGTAGAAATGTTACAGATTTGTGGGCATGTTTTGCTCATGGTAGATCAGCTTTCATTGATTTGTTATGCTTTTTGATTCCTCTCTCTAAAAAAAAAAAAAAAAAAAAGCAATACAAAAAAGAAAAAGAAGAAGTCAACTATCAAATATTAATTCGCCTCTAAACCCTTTGCCAGTTGTCTTGATCCACACCATGATCTCAGCTTCTGCAAGGCAGGGTCACATGGTACCAAGCAGCAACAACATTTTGAGAGGGTACTTCATCACCCTTCCCCAATTTAAAATTTCACACCGTTTGCTAATGCATCCCCACCATTAAGGAGCGCATAATGAGCAGCAGGACACTGTTTAGCATGCAGTAAACACCTGCTTGGCCCCAAATCATATTTCACTCTTTCTCATCGTCAGCAGCTCTTACAGTGGATAGTGTAGGAGCTGAGATGTAGAGGACAGGAGGAGCAAGAGGGGCTATTTGTATTCTACTAATCCTCCAGTACAGTGCTGCAGAGGGTAATGGGGGTTAACAGGACTTTCACTTAAACACACGCTGGACTCCCTGCTCTCAGGGAGATTCTTAGGGGCGAGAGGAAGGTGCACTTCCAGATACGAACCCTTCCAGCGACATGCTCACCTGAGGACTGCCTAAACTCTTTGATGGGGTCGTGAAACTAGGTGAATTCGCCCATCGGAGACAGTGGATGGCAAAAGTCAAGACAAGGGGAAATTACAGTGGTAGGGGAAGGGCACATGTGGTCATGGTAAACCATAATTGTGTCATTGGTCTGTTAATGATGCTTTCGTGAAGGCACTAGAGCATAAGCACACACGTAAGCAAATGTTTCCAGCAACACACACAAATCTAACATTGCCGTAGTTCAGTATTTGTGTAATGGGAGTAACTACAAACAGTGAGGTTTCTTGTGTTTTTTGTTGATTTAAGCACACATTTTAACTACATTTCAAAAGTTTGTGTTTAAGTCTTTCTAAATGTATTTCACAGCTATATAATATGATGGCTACTACATTTTACTACTAATGACACAGTATAAACTACTCCCTCAGTCACAAAGGGTCACCATAGTAGAAGGAGGTGCAAATTTGATTTGGTTGAGGTTTTTTCGCTGGATGCTCTTACTGATCCAACATTTCATGGGATTTGTATCTCTTCCCAGTCTCAAATTGGGAATCTTTTGCATGCTAGGTAAATGCGTTAACCACTACACTCTGAGCAGACCATTCTCACTCCCGAACCGACGATTTGTCACGTCCTGAGGTGTTCCATGGGAACGCAAACGCTGACCTTCCGCTTTTCTATGCTACGCTCCGGGTTGTGGATGAAATCCAGTAGAATGACGATCCCGCGGTAATAGACATTCCAGCCATGTATTCCAGCCCTAACCCTAACCTTATCCCTAACCTTAACCACCACTTTATTGACGTTAGATCGTGTTTTCCAAAGCGATTTAAGTAAAATAAACATACATTTGTAGATTCATTCCAAACAGTTCTCATGTTTCCTAATTTTTCCGATCTCATAATATAGGGACGTGTTGGGTGCCCGGAAGCATAATATACAGACGATTTGTCACCTACCGTAAAATGTTACGCTTTGGGAGTGAGAACGTGTTGCTCTGAGCCCTCTTCACTATCCCTCTTCTACACGTGTCCAAACAATCTGAGCCTTGTCTCTCGAACTTTTGCTCCAAAACGCTCAACCCGAGCCTTCCCTCTGACGTCTTCATTTTAAATCTCGTCAATTCTGCTCACTCCCAATAAATTCTTGATTGCCATGTCCAGCTTGGCCTCCTTTTGTCAGTGCCACTGAGTAAAATCACCTCCCCAGCTATATGAAGATGCTGCTTAAACATACTCTATATATGTTTGTGTATTTACTTCATCCATTTCCTCAGTCAAAGCAGAATGCTTCTCTTCTTTTTGTTACAGGGTGCTTCTAGATTTCCCTAACTAAATTTTGAATGCGCCTTCAAACGCTGCTCACATGTGGTCCTTGGTGCTTCCTGATCCTGAGTCTATATACAGTATTTACACAGTGAGGTATTCATCAATTAATCATCAATCCACTCATCTATTTCATGACTGTTTTTTTCATGTTTTGCCTATTCTGCTCATAGCTGCAGGAGACTGTCTCAGCATGAACTCTGCCTGGTCGCCAGGCAGAGTTCATGCATACTTAGAGGCATGTTAAGCATTTTCAATTCATCTATTCATTTGTATTATATCTAGTACTTATATTGAGGGCACTGCATTCATTATATCTTTTATTAAATATAAAGTAATATGAGATGCAAAAGCATGACTGTGGCAGAGACCAACATCAAGATGAATGCAGAAAAAGCACCTGTTGCTGCATATACATTTGTAAATTACTAATGCTGAATGCATAGAACATTTCCTCTCTAAATCATATATTAGTCTTACATTTTCACATTCCATTTGCAGATCATACAGCAGCTTTACATTCTGAATCCATTGAGTGGAAAACGATTTGACCTGAGGCTTGCAGTGCATCCATAAGGCTCATAAAGAAAACATTATCTCTAAGAGAACATGAAGTTCCAGTGCTTTAACTGAAAAGATGTGTTCACATGTTAATGCAGTCTGGTTTTTTGAGGCGTTTCAAGGCAGTTTTGCTGTAAAATATCATTGTAACCGCCTTTTATTAATGGATATTATTCAAAAATATTTTCGAAATATATTTGCTAGAGTACATCAATTGAAGCTACACATTTCAAACTACACACTTCTTCCTTCTTCTCCATTTTTTGACATTAGCACCTCTTTGTTGTCATATAAAAAGTGGACAGAATCCAGAAAAAAAAATACAAGAGGAGGAAAGTGTGTCAATTCCCTTTTAAATCCACTATGTGGGAAGAGAGGTGGCAGAGGGAGCGTGAGTACTATTCTCTAACTGGAGGACAAGAGGTCAGGCCCCATGGTTTGTAAGCATTCACTCTGCTGAAGTGTCCTTGAGCAAAGCAGTTAACAGCTGCTAGCTTATATTCTCTGTGTTACCCTGGACTCTGACAGTGTTGAGTGAAAATGAGAAGCCAATAAAATCTAAAACATTAATGTACATTAAGCACTTTTACTCACTGTCTTCTATTTAAGGCGACTGGACATCTGGCACAAGATATTACTAATGTTATCTGCTTTGCAAGATCAATTTATTTAGAATAGCTCACTAATCACCACACACAACCTTTAGAGATAATTTCCAACTCCATATTTTTATTCCAGACTCTTGCTCTTTGTGATCTACAAAGTTCAAAGTCATTTTTATTTATGTCCTTTAAGTCAACTTTTTATCTGATTGCCTGCCTCTCTAAATCACATGTGTGGGGTTTCGCTGCTCACAGTCAAAGCTGGGTGACCTAATAGGAACAAAATTAGCAGCTCTGACTTGGCCTTTTGATGAAGTTGCACATCACCCCAGTCAGTGTTAGCTGAGAGTGTTTCATTTGCCAAACAAAGAGTCTTAAAGCTAGATTAACTGGTGATTCTGGTTTGGCTATAGGTAGGTGTTCCTCTCTCTGTTAGCCCTGCAACAGACTGGTGAAATGTCCATGGTGTACCCTACCTCTCGCCCCATGGGAGCTGGGACCTCATCCTCATCCTAGGTGCTGGTTATTTGGTTAGAAGTGAAAACATACTCTTTGAACATATAATAAGTGTGTTAGCTAAAGGTTCAAACAGCTGGCGCTTATGAAAGATGAAACAAGTTTCCTTAATGGGAAAAAAAAAGACAGGAGCAATTTCTTTATTTTATTAAATTACATGTCCGCTACACTGATCATTAACTGGTGCAGACTTTTTGACAAGACCTCATTTACAAAAGTCACAGTTTTATACAACTGAGCTGTAAACGCCTGCACTTTTTAGCAAACCTCTTATATTCTAATTAGGTAGCTATGCTGTAAGTTAGCACTTCTGATAAAATCTCACAGTCTTTGGGCAAGGAGAATTAATTTTGTTAATTAATGTTAATGGAAATTTACCAAAAAAGAAAAAACTTTTTGGTGATAAATCGCATCTGTTATCCCCTCAGATCATCTGTAGTCTGTTATAATGTAAGATGTGCTGTGTTAGAAATGTGTTCCAACAATAAGGAGGGATAGTAGAGTAGCTGAGTATATGACAGAAAGATAAATATAATCTGTGATTTCATGCACATATACTGTATGCTTAGTGTGCCAGGTTTGCACACTGACTTTACTTCATCATTTGAGCAGTTCTTATTGGGAAATGAACAGTAAAGCAGTTACACAAGCAAAGGCTGAACTTTCTTTAACCTTTCTCCACTTGATTGCTTAGACCATAGAAAAATAAAATGAGGACCATAGTGGACTACGCGGCCTCAAAGAGCCCTCAGGAGGGTTTAAGAAACTTTTTAAATTAAACATTGTCTGCGGACATTCATTAAAATGAGAGCAATGTCAAAAGAACAAGGTAACTGATGTGACTCAAAGACTGAAAAGGTTGTTTTCAGAGTGTCAGGTTGGCTTCAAAGAGACATACATTTAAAAAACGGTTAGTGAGAAGGTTTAAATGAGACGAAAAAAATATGCTCCTTCCCAAAATGAAGAATACAAAAAGTATTCCACTTAGAACTATGAACCAACTTCTCAGATAAATGGCACCATAGTTTAAAAATACCGAACATCCACATGGAGCCTTTTATTCCTACTTTCTGCGACCCAGGATGCCACCGGGGAAAGTACCTGCAGGTATTTTCCTCAATGCTTCATCTTCTTCACTCTCTGTGGTCTGGTGAACCCCCAAGGTGCGCAAAAGTAGTCGTATGTCAGGCAATTTTCCGACAGACTTTGTGAAGCCACCAGGTATAAATGAACAACATCTTCTAGAACAACATTTAAACTGAGGTTAAACTGAAAACTGAACTTTTTATTGAACTTTTGGTTCTCATAGCAAGAAATAATTTGCTTGTATTGTTTCTTTTAATCCTCATCCAATCTTCAAACATTCAAACATTCTTTATTCTTCAAGTTTGTGCCTGTAGGTCAGCTGCAAGCTCTGCAGAAGTTCTGCAAAGTAAAGGCAAGCAGATGTGTACATCAGCCACCTTCTTCACTTGGGAACGTCAGCATATTCTAATTATGTTAGCCCGCTCTGCCTAGTTGCATGGCCTTGCTTTCCAATAAGTCACTGTTAATCCCATTTTTTGGTACTTATATATATATATATATATATATATATATAAAAATCTGTCTCTAGCTGCGTTCATGCAGCCTGAAAAATAGCAGGGGATCTGCGCTCAATATCTTTGTCCAATAGTATTGTAATTGTGTGGGGCTAAGGTGGCGGGAGCACAGCGCCTTGGTTTGGATATTGCCTGGTTAGATTTCCCTTGAGCCTGATGCAGTGTAAGTAGTCTCTCAAGGTCTCTCTTGCTCACATCTGTCTGTCCCCTCCTCTCTATTTAACTGTCTCTCTGCCTCCGTCTGGCTGTCGCACCCACTGCACCATGGGAGAGAAAAAAAGCATGTCTCACCTCTCTGTCACACATCAAAAGGAACATTTGAAATTTGAGTAAATGAAATGCACTGCTTCTGTGAATATACGGGCCTGAAGAAACAATCCTCAAATAGCGTGATAATTTTTGGGGACTTTATTTTGCATCTGTGACATTTTTCTGAAAGCCATTCCTGTCATCAAGCACTGGCTACTTTCACGGTTAGAGTTGAGCTAGTTTTAAGCAGGTTAAGGTTTAAAGATTTTAAAAGGAGGACTAGCAGAAGGAAGAGAGACAGTAGCATAAAACAAAAAAAGTGTGAAACCACGTGAAGGTAACGAAGCAGGCTTTGGTAATCTGGTTCATGGACAGCTCTGTAACCAGTTTAATCACTCACTTCCCACACCCTGATATTTCCCCTCTTTTTGCCTTTTTGCCACTGGGTTTCTCTTCTTGTCTTGGCCTCTTTACTTTTCTCCCTCTCTGACTCTCTGTTCATTTACACTTGGCAGGAGAGCGAACGGATGGCCCTTAATTCTTCTGCTGCAGCCTGGACGAGCTGGCTGGAGACACGGGGCCATTTTGAGAAACAGGATTAAGGGGGAAAAAGTTCAGAAGTACAAGAGGGGAATAGGACAGCGAGTGACAGCGAGAGGGAGAAAGCCGAGGAAGGGGGATTATGAAAAAGAGATGGAATGCGTGGGAAGTCTGACACGTCATCTCGTGTTCTTTCGCAGAAGGTGAAAAATGTTGTGTAAAGATGGGAGAGTGTGACAGACTGGCTTTAAATCCCTGCGCTGCACTGCCTGTGCTGCAAATATGGAGGTGATGAATAAGCCTGCGTTGTTGGCTGCTAGTCAGAATTAAACTATGCAGTTGGAAACTTTAATTTTGACACAGGCCACATATTTGATAAGCCCAACTTTTGATTGGCTAATGCATCCTAAAAGCTTTAGCAGTATAAAAGGTTGGGTGATGTTTGTAGTTTGAGAAAGACGATGTATATATATGTGTGTGTGATGACCTCTTGTCATAAAATGGTTCACTGCGATGAACTTTGAAGCATCTGTCTGACATTTTCCCAGCGTTCCCATGTGATGGTAAACAAGAATGGATAGCATCCAGGGCTGAACATAATAACAGCAGATGACTGCCATCTTTCTCGGTGGCGTGTGAGAGATGTGCGTTTCTGTTGCTCAATTTGTCAAACGATCGCATTCCCATTCTGGTAAAAATGACTAAAAATAGTTCAGTTCAAGTCATCAATAACGTTAAAAACTCAGTGACAAAAAGCGAAAATGAGGAAATATGATTAAAGCCCGACAGCTTCATTAAAACAATCATTCAAGTCTACATCCATCCATCCAGTTGTGCAGATGAATGTACAGAGAGGAGCATCTGTGTTGTTAAATATGTAAACGTTTGAAATGTAGTTATTAGAAATAACATCATCCGTCAGTTACTGTTTCAGTGTTTGAAATTCAGTCTCGCACTGATATTACAGAGGATTATTTTATTCTTTTTCTGCTCTTCTCCAGAGCTTTTAACAAGGTGGGAGTAAAGCAAGCCGCTTTCCTCCACCTCCCACTCTCTTCTCCTACATTACTTTCCTTCCTTTTGAGACAAATAACCAGATTAATATTTCAGAATAAAGAAAATCTAACAATCTTGATATGAAAACTTATTTTATGTTTAATTATTTTGTGACAATAAATCCGTATAGAACTAGCGATGCTTACAGGATCCGTGGGGCGGGTGGGCAATCTTTATCCAGAGACCTTCATCACCTCTCATATTCCAGTGGACCAGCAAATGTGGGTGCAGCTGGGCAATGATAATATCCCATGTAGCCACAATCATTAGATAAGCAATTGCACTTACACAGCACATTTTAATTTTGAATTACAATAAACCCGCCTGTAAGTCTCACCTTTTAATAACCTGGGAAATTATGAGTGAGAGAATCATAACCAGCTTTTCAGTCCAACACCTTAATTACAGCAGCCTTGCTTTTCCATCATCTGTCAGAGACACTACCAGAGGGCACACACACACGCGCGCGCACACACACACACACACACACACACACACACACAGACGATGCAAAATGTAATTGTGAGGCACTAGATAGGACTCAGCAGATCTGTTTAAAATGTGTAAGAATAGTATCATGTGGTTGAATGCAGGGTCTCTGTTTATCTGATGTAAATATCATTTAATTTACAGCCAACTGTTAGGAACAGGACATTTATAAGTATAAAATTCATGAGCATCACCACTACAGTCTCAAACTAGCACTGCGGCAACAAATTTTGAAGCATGTTACATTTAGAAATGTATGAAACAGAAGATTAGAGCACAGATAATGTGTTTCAAAGACTGGGAAAGAAAACGTGTATTTTGTTCATGTTTTTCATGAAAATATGAGCAAAATAGTTTTTGTGAAAATCTGTGAACAAAAAAAAAATGACAGTGTTATTCTGTAGCAGTTGTTTAAGGAGTTTCCACTTGGTACCAATATTAAGTGCACTGCAGCAGGAACTGTTTAGAGGCATTTTTAAAGCTCACAGGAGGAAGCATATAGATGTCACTTACTTCTTTTACAGCTAAATATCCTTTATGCAAATGTGGAGGTTCTTGCATTAATTTGAGAGAAAACAGGATTAGAGCCAGGCACCACTCCCACACTGACATTCTTGAAGGGCCGCTATCAAATGATAGATTCATTGTTATTATTGTTGTTGCAAATACATGGTTTGCAAAAGAATTTTGGAAATAACATGCAATATGCTTCATTATGGCTGAGGGGTACACAAAACGAGGATTAGCTATGAAATGTAGCCAGTTTTTATTTACTCAGAAAATACAAAACTAAATATAAACTTAGACAAAATGTGAAATTGTTATATCCCCACGGAGAGGAAACCAGGTCAGCAATCTAAGATTAACATTCTTATTCAGAAAAACTGAAAGCCTACTCCTGTGGGTCCACTTCCCCCCCCCACAAAAAAACAGATGCACAGATAAACAATGCACTCAACAAAGCAAACGGTGACTCACTCACACCCACATGTCAGTTACCTTCGCGCAGTTCATGTGACGGGGCGGCATTGTTGCTTCAGAGGAACCTTTTACTCTGCAAGGGTTAGCGAGTGTGGCGTAGGTGTAAAAACAGATGATGCTGCACCAGTGAAGTTTGTGTCAAACACTTAGCAAACAGAGCATCTTGTGTGCCAGTCAATATGAAACTTGCACAGGTCAAACCGATGTCGGGAGATATTTATGGGATCTCAGCCTGTGCTGCTAATTCCCATAAAAGCTGGGTAGAGCATCTCTTCTGGGTACCAGGAAGCAATGTGTGATGTCAAACAGATGGATAAAAGTCACCATGCCCTTCTTTGTGTTTTTTCCTCCCCATGCAAAAAATTCAAAGTTGCAATGCCCTGTAACTTCTGTCACACTGATGATGCTAAGCTTGTTCTGGTTTCCAGAGTAGTCTATTTAATAATGATGATGTCCGCCTTGATGTAGTCAACACAAAAAACCAGAATGCCCCCGAAAGATCACATAGCAGTTATGGCCTGAGAAAAGCTGCATATTTTCTACTGCAAAGTGTGTGTTAGAGTTAAATAGACAGTGCTGAAGTTAAAGGAACTTACATGGGAACTACTTTCAAGTTATAATAGTTAATAATAGGCAAAAAAAAAAGCAAAACCAAGAGTTATTATGAATGTTTTCAGCCTCCAGGGTCAAATCACACTGATGGGGAAAAAAAGGAAAAAACGTGTATTCGCCCTAATATTTCAACTGATGATTTAATGTGTGCATAATGAAAAATAATATATCCCCCATAAATATCTGCTGGGTAGATTTGGTGTCATGCGCCCCAAGTGTGCAGTGTATCATGATATTGCCGTGCCAGGGCAGTAAATGGCTGGCATAGCAGAGCATGGCCTGCCTCATTCTGCGTCTTATGGTTTCTCCGCGCCCATTTTATAGTGGCAGCACTTAAAACAGTGACGTGCCATAATTCTGCACTTTCTGCAGCCAAACGCTATAACACTGTGTAGAAAAGGTGGAGATGGGGTTGAGCAAAGCACAGAGGGGAGGAAAACTGTATAAAGAATGAGGGAACGGGCGCAAAGGGTGTGTATGTGTATGCATGCATACACGTGTGCTGTACATTTGTTTTACATCCAAATGCCTTTGTTATAAGCTCACTGCCCGAGGCGGAACAAATTACTGTAAATGGAACTATTAGTGAAACACGGAGGGTGAAAGGAGGAATTCAAATTAAAGCGTTGCTCGCTAGCCACTTGCTTTCCTTCAATCTGCATAATTACGGTTAGGACACCAAGCACTTGTGTATGCATGTGTGTGTACATTTGTACATTCAACCAGGCATTAGGGGTCACAGAGGTTTCCTTTGATTTGCCAAGGTTACAAACACCAAGCATGTTTCCTTTCATTATCATCACAGGAGCTGTTTTAATTACAAAGGAGGGAAAGCTGATGTGTCTCTGCACATGGAAGCTATTCTTTCATGTTTAGTACCTTCATCGTCCATATGTGCACAGATGCACAATCAATATAGAACAATGATGATATTTAGGTTAGAAATTACACCTGTGCTAAAATTAGGGGGTTGTATCAGCTCAATAAAAAAGAAATCACTACATAAATGCATGAATGTGGATTCAGAGCGCTGTGAAAAAGTATTTGCCCCCTTCCTGATTTCTCATTTTACTGTTATTATTCTTTTTTTTTGTTGGATTTCCTTTATTAAGGGAGAAAAAGCTGTCCAAACCAAGCCCGATGTGAAAAACCATAAATTAACTGTCATTAATCAAAAGTTTTGGAAAGCTGAGTTTAGTTAGTTCATCCCCGAATGCCGCAGAAATGTGGTGAGGTCATTTTAAATAAATTATTAGAATTAAAGTTAAAGTGATGCTGTTTGTTGTTTCAGGAACTCAGTCTGAACTATGATGTCTCGCCACTATGTCACAATGTGTCAGAGTAATGGAACAAACTTGAAGGTCGGTGGTAAAACAGGAAAACGGACACATTTTTTGTATCTGATTTAAATGTTGACTTTCAGCTTTAATTCAAAGGGTTTGACAAAAATATTGAAACTGTTTAGAAATTACAGCCATTATTGTACACACTCCCCTATTTTTAAAGTTTCAAAACTAATTGGATGGTTGACTGACAAGCAGTTTCATGGCTAGTTGAGGCCCGTTTCCTTGTTATTTCATGACAAGCTGGTGTAATAAAACTGCCATCCATATTGATCCTAAGTGTAGAACTTGCATTTTGTAGCTGTTCACTGGAACTGAGAGGTCCAAGAGATGAGGTCATCATTAGAGTGAAAAACTAAATAAACTTATCAGAGAAACAACAAAAAATTTAACATTCTTAAAAAGAAGGAACGCACTGACCAACTCATCAAAGCTGAAAGTTCACGGATGACACCTAAAGTGAACAATGACATAATCATTAACATGGTTAAGAAAAAAAACAACTTCACAACATCTAACGAAGAAGTAAAAAAACCTCCAAAACAGGCAGGTGTATTATTATCATGGTCTAAAATCAGCAGATGTGTAAATACAATTTACAAGGTGCAAACCACTGGTTACACTCGAGAACACGGAGGCCAGATTAGATTTAGCCAGAAAACATCTAAAAGAGGCTGCACAGCTCTGAAATAAAACTCTTTGGACAGATGAAACCAAAGTTAACTTGACTGATGGGAGGAGAAAAGCATACCGCATCATCGGTCAAACATGGAAGAGGCAATGTTATGGCATGGGCATGTATGGCTGCCAGGGTCTAGCGTTTATTGACGACATGACTGATAGAAGGAACAGTTATGCAACTACACAGTTAAAACGCTCAGATTCAGCCAAATGCTGCAAAACTGCAAAAGTAACCCAACAGTTTCTCAAGGTAAAGAAACAGCATATATAGCCAAGACAGTCACCTGATATCAACCCAACAAAGCATGCTTTTCAGTTACAAAAGACAGAACTGAAGGCAGAGAGAAGCTGCTGCAACAAAAGTCTGGCAGTCACAGACTATGAAGAATCTTCATCCAAGTATTATGGCCAATCCTTATTTTTAAAACGATGTTAGTTTGTCCAGTTAACTTTGAGACTCTCAAAATGCACGATTATGTATAGTAATGGGTATAATTCTTAAACCACTGATGCAATACTTTTTGTACAGGGTCAATTTTTTATTGTATAAAAGATGCAATATCCTCTTCTCCCTCGCTTCTCTTTCACCTCAAATAGGTGGGGCTGATGGCTGGCCCCTCCATGAGTCTGGTTCAGCCAGAGGTCTCATCCAGTTAAAAAGGGAGTTTTTCGTCTTCGAGTTACCTAGGGGATCGTCTCATCTCCAAGTCTTCTATCTATGTTTTATGCTTTACCTTATAATACTTGCCTTGAGATGACTATCATTGCCATTTCATGGTATATGAAAAACTGAATATAAACTTTTGAACCTGTAAATGTATCACAGTTCTGCAGTGAAGCTACCATTTATCATCTGATTATTTAGTTTAAGTCTGACAAACTTCAGCCATGTATTTTCATCTTCGGAGAGTGATATAGATCTCCGAAGATCTATGTGGTTTACTGCAGAATGAGATGCTAAGGTAAAGGCAATTTCCACATGTGAGTTTACGGTATACACCTAGCATGGTGTCACAGCTCGAGTTGTGCTGCTGCTTAGCATTAGCGTGCTTGTCAGCAAGAAACAAAAAGGACAGGTACAGCACTCGCAGAGTAAACTTATTATTTACTGCTTCCTGATGCACAGGAATGCAGCCGCAGGTATGAGATGACTGAAACAATAAATCAAGGTGCCAGCCAGCAGTGGGAAATACTAGGTGTCCCTCATTAACTGAAGCAGTAGCAGCGGCTGGCAGACTGGCTGCACTGGGGCCAGGCCATCCTCGGGTCAGTCTGGACGATAATCAAAAACTATGATTGTATCAGCAATGCCCCTGAAGCACAGTGACTGGCAGGAGGCAAAGGAACACCGACCAGTATCAGGCACAAAAATGCAGAAGATTCACTGACAGAAACACTGAGGAAGACAAAAAATACATAAATAGAGAGAAAAAAGGGACTAAAGTAAAGAGAAAACAGCTTTAAGAAATCACAGATCTCCAGTGGGGCAGACAATAAAAGATGTGAGACGCTGATGTGTACACAGAAAGTGTGAAGAGAAAAGAGTGAGAGAAGGAATGAGCGACAAGGAGTTTGGCATTCATAGCTGGTGTATGAAAGAGCGATGGGGGTGAAAGGTTGGGGGGTGGAGGAAGATCAATCATGTGGAATAGCAAAAAGACCTTTCAACAAACTGGCTTTAATCTTCTGACAATGAAACAAACTGGTCTTGATTTGAAACGTCTTCCTGGGGCGCGAGGGCCCCCGCTTCTAATAGCTCCCCTCTGTGAACAAGCTAAATCTTCAGCGGAGGGCAAGTTCAGCCCAGAACTTGTCTCCTGCTGCACGTACATAACACAGCAGAGGCACGGGAAAGCAAGAAGAAAACCCTACCTGTTCCAAAGAGAGCTTAGTGGGAACATGACCATTTATAATCAGGGCACTTAATGCTCATATTACTCATGTAGCACCTAAAACACCAAAGTGAAATCAACATAGAGAAAAAAAGATTACATAATGAGAGAGTTCTAAAAAAGCCTCATTTATATTTCATCCCTTAGGCAACCTTTCCTCTAAATATTTATTAAGTAATTAAAATAAAAGTTAAAAGCATCTGAAGCTTTAAGTCCTCTGGTGGTGTTGTGGATAAAAAGCTCACTTACAATTAGTTCTTTTGAAAATTCTAAGCTTAAACCAATGCCATCTAAAACATATCTGAGGAGTAAAGTACTCTGAAAAAGGGAGCCAGCTATCATGGGATCAATTAATGCTTTGCTTTAATGCTAATGGTGCCAGTGGCCACCTTCTACCGATATATAATATACATATATACCCAGCATTGTGGCTGGGTTGTAGGGGAACAATTACTTATTACACTCAATGACTCCAAATAAATTTATAACTTTTCTATAATGTGGGTTTTTTTTGTGATATTCTGTCTTTCACCATTAAAGTGAAATTACCATAAAAATTGAGACTGCCATCCAGTTTTTAGATCCCTTCCCAGACGCCTTAACGCCCACTCACATCCTGGACCTGTTGACCAGGAAATCACATGATAGGGTGGGGCTAGGTTTCACAATGAGTTCACCTGAAACCATGGCTACAACCATTTTCACACCTTGGCTCGTCTGATTAGGTAGAGGATCAATAGGGGGTCCATGTCCCTCTTGGGGGACACTCTTATAGGGCTTAAATCTGGGACTGTCCACCATTTGACCTTAGAACTGAAGAAGATTCTCAGATGAGAGGTGAAAGGATTCAAGCAACTTAAAGAAGTCCAGACACTTTTCTTTCCAAGCTCCTTAGACTACAATGAGCTGGGTAACTGAGAACCTTCACACTTCCTTTATAAGTAAGCAAACTTCTAAATTCAGCGAGGGAAATAATTATTATCTCCACTGTACATAAATAAAGTTATCAATAGTTTAGGAGTTTTTTTCTGTTATAAACCTTAATATTGGATAAATTAAGATGTTTAATTGATGATATGCCCAGATGAAATGCTAAAGGACCCAGCAGGCAACTTTCATGCAAATAAATACAGTGTCACTTAAAAACACTTTTTGCCACTTAAAAAAAATACATGCACAAACTAACATTAGCATCCCCGTGATGAAATAAAGTTTATATTTTATACAGTGAAACACTCACTGTATGAACAAAATCAGATGATATCCCTTTTAGTTGTTTTGTACTTAGTGTTGCTCGTCTGTACCATTTGCTGCAGACCTTATGGGTCTTTAAGGGTCCAAGCAGCAAAGTTATTGTAATGATTATTTTCTTTCCTCTTCTTCTCCTCCCTTATGTTCTCTTTTATGTCCTTACAGTGTTTGTGAGCAGGAAACTTCATCACATCGTCCCAAATTGGAATGTGTGATATCTAACACCCAAACTTCTCTTTGGTTAGAATAGAAACACTTTGGCTGTCTTATAGTTTAAAATCAAACTGTGAAAGACACCCCCAAAAATGAACATATGACATCATCGCCTCAGTTTATGAAAAGGTGTGCAGACAGCCATGCCTCCCTGATAGCGTGGTTAGTAAACCACCTTCTCTGGGGATACAAATGATGCAAAGACCCAGGGTTTAAACCTTCAGGCAGCCAAATCCTTCTCACTAATAATACAGCAGTTTATGCATGTGGTTTACTTTCAAGCGTGCACTAAGATCATCAAATGCTAATAGTTCCAATTCCTGCATTCTGTTGGGACGCTGCTGATTGTTGCCTGTAGCAATTGCTTTCATCATGACCCAAAGTGCAGAAAATGTGCAGTGCACAGGATGGTGCATGTGCTGATGTGCTCCGCATTTGGAAGTACAGTTTTCTAGACCTTCCATCAACAGGTAAAATGAAAAATATATATTTTTAAGTTTCAAAGTTTCCACTGAAACGAGTACACAATTACTTTTAATTACTCTGCTCAGAACAAAAAAAAAATGACAAGAGGGAAATAGATAGGCTGACATTTTGGCACGCAATCAAGCATGAAAAGACTAATGGCACCAATTACAAGTGACGTAGGGTGGGCTGATCACTGTGTCTTACTAAAGCGTTTGATTTAAACTTTTTGTGTGTGTGTTTTAAAGTGGATTACTGTCACTTTTGAGGGAAGAGTGGAAAAAGAAGAAGATCAAGTGAAGCACTCTATGGGTACAACAGCAGTATGCATAAAAATTATTCCTACAGAAACATATCAGATCACATGCATGCATGCTACGAGGCATTTGTACTGTACATTATGCATACTTTCAAAGAAATTGGTACACCACAATGCACATTTTCTGAGTGCATTTATATTTCAAAGCATGCAAAAAAAAGAAAAAAAAAGACCAAAGTCAAGTCGGGCATATTATAAAAGTTTGCTTATTCTTCCACGTGTCCTCCCGTTTTAGTGGTAATAGTTTGATAAATGATTGTCTTCTTTTCAGATAATGTCCAATTGCAAACAACACCTTTTTAAAATACTTTTTGTCACTTTTGTAGTAACAACAATTTCAACCCAAAGTCATTAACAGCTTGCCATCAATCATATCTGCCCCCAGAGTGAGAGATGTTACAATAATAATGGATGATCAGTTGTGATGCTGTACTCTTGCTAAGTACGCCGTCATAAATCCTTGATACACTAACCACGATCCTGTACTGGTGTAATATACATCATTTCCTTTTATGTACCTGCTCGTTGCACCCCATTTCCCTCCAAATGTCCTTGGTATCCCGCTTCCTTTTCACTTGACACCATTCTCTCGATCTCCTTTATGCCTGATGATTTTTCTTTGCATGTCTTTCAGTCTCAGTCCTGGCTTTGCTGTCTATAGACGTTTTCATAAATGCACCGCAGCTCTGAACTGTTCTAGACATAACCTGATGAAAATACATGTGGGAATGCAAACGTCAAACACAGCTGGAGCAGACATTAACTCTTTAAGGTCCCAGTCACACACTGACACACTAGAGACCAGTCAGCAACCATCTGGCAATCACAGTTTCTGAGGGAAAAATGTTCATTCCATGACCTGTTGGCGAGCAGTTTCTGGAAGTTACTGAATCAATAACCTCCTTGATTGACAGAGAATACAAATTTTTTCATAGTGACCAGGTGGATGCTGACAGACCGCTAGGCTTTTGTGATTGAGGTCTAACCTGCCAGTTCCCCAGTAAGGCTGTGGGCTGTTTACAGTAGCTGTGCCCTAATGAGAATATCACAGGTAATAGTGCATTGAATTCACAGCAGAGGAGGGGGTGTCATGTGTTTCCCGCCACCTGCATGGTGTACTCAGATACTCAGATGTCAAGCTCAGTATTTCCAGAAATAAGTGCATGTCAGAAGTGAACTTTCTGCTGCTGTGTACAAAGAAAAACAAAGGACAACCTCAAACAATGTCACCTTCTGATTCTCCCATCATCTTCCAGAGTTTGCATGTTAAAATATTTCATGCATGCTTGATGCTCAAATACATGGACAGCAATGAGACGCAAGGCAGCAAGCTTTCCAACGATTGCAGCAAATACAACATGAGAACCTCCAACTTTAAAATATTTTAAATGAACATATAAAGCTCTAGATGGTCAGACCCCTGCTTATAGAGCAACTGAGACCTTATCATTGCAACTGACTTCTTAGCTTTACCCATAACTTTTCCTTCATTAGTTAGGCTGTTGTTTGCTTCGCTTTGCATGAATTGAAGTGTTGTATGTTAGTATGCATGTCTGACTATATTATTGTACGATTGTGAGTCTGCATGCTAGAACGTGTACACTCAGCTTTTATTTTCAAACTGTGAAGCATTTTGCAAGTCTCTGTGTTTTGAAAAGTGCTATGCAAATAAAGTTCATATGTTCATACAAATCTCCATATTAGAAACATTTTCAGTATTCCCAATATTTCAGCAGTAACTTGAAAAAGTTACTCTACTACCAGTACAAAGTGCTTAAACCAGAGCACAGGTAAATGGAATTCACCTAAATAGCCCTTTCCTACCAAGCTGCTGCTAATGGACCCATTAACCCAAACAGCCATTTATGCTACATAATTTTAATTCAAGCATTGTTCTAATGCATTATGCGCCATCCTCTAAGTAGGCTGGAGACTTTCAAACACTGCAGATTCATCTTATTAATAAATTATCACAATTAAAGTACCATGGCACAGAAATACATTAACACATTGTGGTGTCTGTTCTTATAATGCATTAACCAATGGGCTTAACGCCACACTACCTCAAAGCTGCATAATGGTTGCCTTGACAAACAGTGGGCAAAACAGCTTCTTGAGTGGCATTTTCCTCTCTTCTCCATTACACATACGCACAGTAAGTCTGGAGCCAGTACATGGGCATGTTTATGGGTAATGGCTAGTCTCAGAGTAAAGTACGTGTCCTATAGCTATTGATCCAGGTTACTAAGATCATGAGCAAATGCTGGGAAGCTGAAGGCGTGTGCTCAGGAGTCTGGTCTGTCCACGCTGTCTGGGCTCCTGGATGTCCGGAGGTGGTCAGGGAGGCTGGAGGCAGCTGCAGACTAAGTGGAACCAGCCAATGCTGCCAGGCGACCAGTACAATGACTTCCTAATGGCTTCTCATTTTGCTTTAAACTAATGACTGCGGCTGTGCGCATTGAAACCTTACCCGCTACTTCTGGTTTAAAAAGGCATATAAAAGCAAACTATTGAGTGCTTGGGATTCATCATCTGCGGAGGTCATTTTTATATAGAGTGCAGGTTGTGATTTCCAACCATCGTACAGTTTACAGAGTACTTCTGCAAGATGCACCAACTTCATTAAGTTTGCGTAACTGCTGGCATCCAGACTCTGACAACATTCGGCCTTTGTGGTGCAAGGCCACATCTATACAAATGATATAATGATGGATTAACTCTCTGTAAATTTTCCCTTACAGCAGTCACGTTACGGGGCAAAAACTACCATAATGCTTTCAAGCCTTACTGGACGTTCGGCAGCCCAGGACTCTCTGGAGACTCTGTGCAAATCATATCATATGATGTCAGTGGACCTGTCAAAGCAATCTGTTTCCCTCTGCCATGGGTCAGATGGGAGGACACTGAAACACAGACAAGTGCACACACCACATCTGACAAGTGCTGATGCTGTTCCTCAGGCTTTTCCACCTTTTCCACCCTTTCCCTACGTCTTCCTTTGGTTCTGGGTACATCTTTCTTTATTATCTCTCTTTATTTCTTTTCATTTTCTCTTGGTTTCATCTGTTTCCTCACATAATTTGGAATTCCAGCAGTGCCCTCTTTCCTTCAGCTTCATTAAGAGATCTGCACATGTTGTTCATACTCGGCTGCATCCTGCTCTGGTGTCCTTGTGAGCCAGAGTTGGAGGTAAGAGCGGGCTTGGTGCATTTATGCATCTCTTGCTTCTCCGAGGGTAAAACTAGATGAAATGTGCCTTGCCTAACCTTGATTCTGCTCAGCTATCTGTGCTTTTTTCCTCACCCCCCCAAAAAAGAAGAAAAAAAAGAAAAAAGAAAATGGCCGACTAGCAGTCCAGTTTGAAGCGCTTCGAGGGAGGTGAAAAGGGAAAGTATGTAATTGGGGCCCTGAAAAGGAAGATTTCACTGCATGCCAAAGAGAATTATAGCTTGAGGTTATAAAAAATACTTTGAGGAAAATAGGCTGCACTGGTTCTCATTTTTCTTCTTTCTTCTTCTTTTCTTTTTCCTATCAAAATACAACTGAGCACTACTTGCTATGAGATCTCTGCTATACCTTGATTACACAACAGTTTACTCTCTGAGGTGTATTGCTATACAGTGGATGTCTGCCGCTGGGCTTTGTATCCCTGAGACCAATGGCATTAATGGCCAAGGTTAGGTTGCTCTCTGAATGGTGAAACCATTTGCTTCTAACTGACATTTCCCTTGTATGAGCTCAAAATGGCTTTTAATGTGGAGTCACCCAAGGCATCAAATTAATATTCAGAGAAGAGTAAAAATGAGTCTGCGAGACTTTATTAAGAGCGATATTGCCATACGCTCCATATATCTATATGAAAAAGGAAAAAACATGGCTCACTTTGTCAGACATAGGTATTCACTTTGCCTGCACTTTAATCACATCTTTCAGGCACCGCACCATAGATGGAGTCTCTGAGGGAGGAATCTGGGTGACAGGAAATTAAGGAAAAGAATTAATTTGACCTTCGCTTGTGGCAGGGAAAAGAGAGGGAGAAAAGGCAAGCAAGCAAGAGAGAAAGCAAGACAGATAGAAAGAAAGCAAGAAGAAAGAAAGAAATGGCATCAAGGGAGGTTTAAGGAGGGAGCGCCTCCACAGAGGGCAGAAGCCTGAGGAGAGAACTTGTATAATGAGAGCTCTCAGCTCTCCACACACTCTTGCAAGACATCTGATTTACTAAAAAGCCCAAAGGAAGGACAGTAGTCACCCTGAGCTCCTTAACTCTTCAGAGTGAGTGGTTTCAATAAAGGCTTTGGAGCGAGGATATTTTGTTCACTTATGATGGCCAACGGGACACACAGAAAACCTATGCTGCTGGCCATCCTTCACCAAAAGCCCTGGATGTGTTGAATTTGGTAGATCAACGTCGAAGAATAAATACGTTTTTTTCAGTTTTTAATTAAAAATGTCTAGATTTTTACACAGTTTCACCTAAGAAAATGTGCAAAACATCTAAAGTTAAATGTAGCAGATGCAAATTCAAGCATCATAAAAAGATGGACACTGTGACTTAAAGAGTTAAAAGCATAAATGTCAGTTACTGTTTTTCGATGAAAATCTTGTTCTTGGCCCATGGACTTGGAAGAAAAGTTAAAAACTTTTCAAGCTATTTTTATTTAGTTCTATTCGAACATAACTGGCAACAAAAATATGTCCAAACGTTTATAACTACAGTTTTAGAGTTGTTCGTAACTGCATGGTGATGATACAAAGCCTAGACTTTATGTATTAAATATTGAGGTCAGCCCATGTACAAGTAATTCCTGACTTCATTCTACTTGACAGTTTTTGCTGCTCTAATATGATGATATAGATGATATATAGGGAATACCTTTAATACAGCGGTCCCCAACCCCCGGTAGGCCTAGCGGTCTGCGAGTCGTTTGGTACGGGGCCGCGAGAGTTGAGGCTCGGGTGTGAAATTTATGGTTTTTGGGGTTTTTATCGTTTGTTATCGTTAACTCGGTTTTCCTCTGTCTTTTCCCGTGTGTTATGAATAAATCTTTTTTTGGGGTACTGGTTTAATGTGGTCATCTTAGGCAGATGTCTTGCAAGCGTGTGTGGAGTTCTTTCCTCTGTACTTAAGCAGAAATTTTATATATTTGTACTTTTCTTGAGTATTTATTTTTCGGACAACTTTTTACTTTTACTCCCTACATTTTTTAACAAGTATCTGTACTTTCTACTCCTTACATTTTCAAAACGGACTCGTTACTTTTGGTTCATTTAACGGGTCAAGAGGAGGAAGGGTGAAGGGAGTGACTGCTAATTTAAAATTAAATGTTTCTATCAGCTCAACAATCAGCAAACACACATGCTGTTGCCAGCTAAAGGTTAAGCTGCTGTGAGAAAAAAGAAAGAGAGCTAACTTCATTCTGAGATGAAGAAAGAGTAAAGCCAGTATAACCAGAGTAGTGTCAGTGTTGGGGGAATAAATCATCATTTTTGTGTTCTCGTGTACTAATATTTTATTATATTAATACAGCTAAATCTTCAGCTACCTTTGTACGAAAACAGTTAGTAGAATTGTCCTTCAAGGACTTCCTTTTTACTTTGAGTACATTTCTGAGTTTGTACTTTTTCACTTTTACTTGAGTAAAAAAGTTGCTTCAGTACTTTAGGTTTTTTTTCAAACTCAGGCATCTGTACTTCTACTTTAGTAAAGAAAGTCTGTACTTTTTACCACCTCTGATCTTAGACTCACAGCACAGGTATTGAGCACAGCAGCCACAACCACCTGCCGAAATCATTGTAAAGGAGGGCAAGAGGACAATGGGAGCTATAAAGGACAGTATAAGGTAAAGAAGGATTATTTTGAACTGTGACTCACATAGAGTCAAGAGAAAACGAATGGACCTGGAAATTAACAGACAGGTTCAGGAGTACAGCTTGGAAGCAAAAAATCTAAAAGATGTCTTAATGTTGTACATGATCACAGTGTCTTGCCACTCTTGAGCCAACCTCACAGTGTTCCCACTTTGTGCTTGTAAGCATTAATGTTATTGATTTGACTGCTTGTTATTCCACAATCACTGGACTGTAAAATGATGCAGTAATTTACTAGAGGGGGAATATGTGAAATTTGTTTTATTTATGGTTAGTAAAGTGTCTCTAGTTACTCGGAATCTTCATTTCGGCACAGTGTGCATGTCGAACAAGTTAAAAAAACATGGAGAAAAAGCCGGAGAGGGGTATCCTGTTACTGAAGAGATTTCCTCTATAAACCCATGAAGCAGGGGGAGATCATTCATTAAGGGGCCTGAAGCAAAGGAAACATAGGTCTACTAAATCACAACAGAAAAACTTTTTTCATTTACTGCCCTCGGGCCATAGTACTTTACAAAAGCTGTCAGACTGGGAAAGGAATAAGAAATTCAGGCCATAGTTTCAGAGATTTAAGCAAAGAAAAGAGACAGTAGCTCTTGTTATCTGGAAGGAATCACAAACAGCACTAACATTAAGGGATGTCTAAGATTTATTTGTTTACTTACTTCTGAATGTTTGCGTGCATATATTATGTCACTGATAAAGTATGGAGCTGAAACTACATTTAACATCTTTTTAAAAAGTGTTCAATACTGTTGATTCAAGCAAACACACGTGTCAACAACTGAAGAACAAATGTCACGAATCCAGTGGACAATAACAGGCACAAGTGCACAAAGTGAAAGAAAGTGAAACTGTCAAGCAGCTATGTCTAATTTCTTCAAAGTTGTCCTCATCTTCTCTTTTAAATGAGTCTCTGTTACAGTAAATGAAGCATAAGCAGTGAGCCTGTGTCTACATTCACAGATTAGCACTATGTACTCAGAAAACCACTTTCATAGAGCTCTGTCAGCTGTGTAATTCAAGTTTCTTTTAAGAGTGATGATTTCACAAGCCAGTAATAGCATATTTACTGGCATAGGGCTGTTATTGAAAACTCTGAAATGGTTATAAGCATGAAATTGAATACAGAAGAAGAGTAAAATGAGATTTTTTTTAAGAGGAGAAACACGATGGCTTAACAGCTTCCAATCTTTGTATTTGGAGTTAATTCGTGGAGATTCAGTGCACTCACTAGAGGGTTTTACACATAACTATCTGAATGGCTAAATGGCATTATAAAGAAAACAACCTAATTAATCATAACAATCTCATTCCCTCTTCCATTGTCTCAGAGTTTGACTTTTTAAGGTGTCAGAAGAGTTAATGTGAAGCCATAACTCACTTTAATTTGCTAGAGAAGGGCAGATATTTTTGTTTTTCATCCAGTCCTCCTCACTCTGCCTCAGACATGGAACGATCTTTTGTTTCTCTCTTAATGCCCAAAGTATGTTAGGGGAAAATATCAAGGATTTATACCTTAGATGAAGACATTTACGTTAACATGAATAGATGGGAGTCGTTCGGCTAATTGAATCTGTACCTGTCACAGTTCTGCTGAACATTTACCATCGTTCCAGAGCTTTTTTCTGCTTTTGTGTAGATCCAACACTAACATTTAATAAACCCTCAAATAAAATGTGACACATAAAAGGAAAAGCAACCTCTGTTAACACAAAAACATATCTGCCCTCTTAGTTGGTAAATCTGGTGCACTGATAAGTGCTTGCAGCTGGACTAGAAACACCCAACTCTGATTACAAACAGTCCTGCAAAGTCAAATCATTTATTCAGTAGATCTTTCTCAGAAGAACAAAGCTGGCTACAAAGTCTCACCAGAAGGACACAATGCAAGAAATGCAACAGAAATGCATCAAACATGGTAGAGCCAATGTTATGCAATGGGATTGTGTCCCTGCTAGTGTTTATTGATAAGACTACAATTCATCCCACTGCTTTCATGAGCAAAGTTACTTTTGAGCTGCTGAAAATGGGGAACAACAGTGCATCTCTCAGAAGTGGCTGGACTTCCACAAATCCTCCAACAATGTTGCAATAAGTTCTACAGAAAACATCCAAGATATTGCACCTCAAAGTTAGTCTCAAAGTTATGCCTTTTAAAAATGCATCCATGGAAATAGTTGGTAAACCACAAGAAGATGAATGGCATCAAGTCATCACACCTTTTTGGCAAAATGGTGTTAAAACTGATAACTTGAATATTGAACTCTGTGATAGACAGATAGCGTAAACTGGGCACAACTAAACAGAAAGAACACAATTGAGGCCAGATCAATTTATAATTACAATTCAGAGTAAATTAATTTATGCTCTCTAGTTCTCAAGTAGTAATATTTTATTTTTGTGAAAAAGTGAAAGATGAACGTTACCATATTATTTTTTAACTTAAGCAGATCTAGATTAAACGTGATTTCCATTCATGTATTACAAAAACCCACAGTTACTATAATATCAGATCAATTTGAACCAACCACACCAATTAGCTCGACCCATCTAGTTACCCGTGTACATCCTCTTTTTAAAAATGTTGTTAAAGTACATGTTTTTAGGCTCTAAACATAATTTGCTATTAAGTACACAGCACTGACAAAGCAAGTCATATTACTTTCTTAAAGGTGGCAGTATTAACACATATTTATTTCATTTATAATTTAGTGTGAATTGTTATTTACAGCTTATTTAATTTAAGATTAAATTGAGATTACATAACCAAAAAGGGACAAAAACCATATGTAGGCTTATATAATATTTTGTTAATTGTCAGAAATTATAAATCTGGTCGTGGAAGCACATTTATTCAAACATTGGAAGTTATACATTAAATGTGTGTGACAATAGTGACAGCATTAAATATATCATGAAATTAATTTCAGTGAATATTTGCAGGAAAAATATAACCAGAAATATAAGAAATATAAATATAAAACTTCAGAATTACTATTAAATGCATTCAGCATGACTGCATTTCTGGGTGTCTTGTTCTTACTATCCTGGTGTATCTGGCATCATTTATTTGGCTTCTGAGGGGGGCATCTCATAAAAATGTGAGACAATCAGTGAAAATTTCCCCCCAAGTTACTAACTTGTGTATATTTTATACTAAGGAAAGATTTCATTCCCACATATTACCATTATCAGGGTTTATGTAAACCTACAATAAAAATGTTCTATATACTTTTTTTTCTTATGTTTAGGGGAGCAGCTGTTTCACAAGCATCACAAAAGCACTGCCAGATCTATCACGACAAAGATAGTGTGTGGGAACAATGAAGCCAACACTACTTTCTCTGGTTTTCATGCCAGCCCCACTGAGGCTCACTGTGGCCAAACAAAAACACGTGAAGCCATTTCAAAATGTTTCTACTGGCCACGGATGCCGGTGACATCGATAACTGGGTGGGAACTCCAAAATAATATAACTGTTTTTTTTAAGATGAGGCTAAAAGTCATTTGTTAGAATTTTCTAATTAACAAAGGTGTTCATTTAATAATTTGAAATTCCCCTGCCACAACATTTGCTCAGGTTTCCCAGTACACAGTTTGTCAGGCAAGTGCTGCTACAATAAAAAAACAAAAAAACAGTAGAGTACACCCCAATAAAGGCTAGTCAAAGGTTAGAACCTGCAGTCAGCAAATCATAAGAAGTCACTTGGATGCTTGACCAAACATTTTTAACCATATGCAGATGAACAGTGTGGGATAGTGCTCAAAAATCCAGGTATGGCTGTCTTTAATTTTTATATGATGAATTGACTTAATATGTCTTTCTATTTATGGTTTCCCAGCCATTTGAACTGGTTGGAATGGATCTTACTGGAAAGCTAACAAAAACCAAAACTGGACATCAGTATGTTTGCGTGTTCATTGAATACATCACAAAATGACCACAGGTGTATCTGCTGAAGTCCCAATCAGCCATAGAAGTGAGAAACTGCCTGATTAAATTTAAATTAAACCTCAATCAGGATTTTTTACTTAAGTATTTTTATTCATCTTTTTATGCCTAAAGATGAATACAAACACTTGAGAAAAAAAAATCCTGATTGAGGTTGTCATAATTCATGCATGAAAGGGTTCAGGGTCCAGCTCGAGTCTTGACTTGATCCCGATACAGATTCTGTGAAGGTAGCTGAAGATTTGGGTGATAATAAAAAAGTATATCGAACTTAAAGGTCTTTGAGCTAAAACATGAATCCTCAAATTACTGGGTGAAGGTGACCAGTAGTTATAGGAAGGGCTTAATCATTGTAATGCTATTTTTTCTATTGATTATTGACGACATAAATATTTTTTATTATAATTTGAAAGATGGCTATGTCATCTCCTGTCCAAACAAAGTTTTTGATTTAATGAATAGAATTTTTGAATAGAACTGTATTTTGTTTTTCAGGTTACAGTTCAAACAGAACCATTATCCTGGTATTGATAACTCTGTGTGTGACATTTGTATGACTGGTATATGTTTTATCTCTTACTGTACTGCATTTCTATTTGCACTATGCTCGCAATTTTATTTTTGTAAAGAGACTAAAACCAGTGTGTTTTATATGTTATTGCAGCTCAGCAAAAAGGTGTATGAAATGTTGAATATATATTAGGAAAAAAAAAATCAGCGTTTGCCCCGTCATCTGCAAACAAACGGCTGGATAGTGTAGTGGTAAGACTAGACACCTTTGGAGAGGGATTCGCAAGTTTGATTCCCACCCATTATCCAGTAAGGGTCCTGACTAGACCCCCCATGCTAAAGGCCAAGCCCTGGAATGGCGCGGCTACGTCAGCGGTTCAGACACAAAACTACTGCGTGTTGTACTCTGTATGACTGTGTATGTGACAAATAAATTGTTTGTTTAACATATGACAGTCAAATATTTACAGTAAATTCAGCTCCATGACTAAATGTTTTATTGGTTTTCTTTTCAGTAATACATCAATGCACGCCATTTAAAAAATATAGCAACTAAAATAATTTTGTGTATTTTGCTTTTGAATTTGGTTTTCCTGTCAGAGACTTCTTGAAAATTGTCGGCGACCATCCGGAAACATGGGTTGACTACATTGATGCCGTGATTTTTGGGGTTCGAACATAAAAAAGCAGATGACCACCAAGTACTCACTTTGGCAGGGCGGCTCGTTAACCATCCAAATTTCCCGAACAGTATATGGTTGTTATTTTTATCTTTCTGTCTGTGACAAACTACTCGACAATCAAACACAATGCATCGGAATAAGAATCCAAGCTTCCTGCCGAACTACTTCAATGCATGCTATTTCACCACCTTAACAACACCAACACAAGGAATGTTTTGATGAATAGAAAAGTTGCCTCCATGTACATTAAATACAATCATAGATACTGATGTTAGTTTCTATATTCTTTTATCTCAAATATGTTTTGTTATATCCAAATTAGAGATTTCTGATTGAAGACAAAAATGCATGGACAAGATGTCACAGAATATTGCAAAACATAAACAGCTGTTGGAACTAGTGAAAGAGAATATTAGCAAAGCACAGGAAAAGACAAAAATCAGAATAAAAAGGACGACAACTAATGCTGCCTTCAAAGTCAGTGACAAGGTTTAAAGAGCCAACATAAGCAGCCAGCAGAGGAAAGGAGGAAAGCAGAAAGCAAATTATTTAGGACCATATGTTGTAACGGCTATCCAGGACAAAAGCGCCGACCTTCAGGATTGCACTGGGGTTATAATTTCAAAAGTAAACATCGACCATCTGAAGCTAAGTAAAGAACCCACACCAAGAGTGCCACAAACATCTGGGGACTATCAGCTTCAGCCATGTCACCTCAACCTGAAGACCCATTACCAGCCACAGCCGGCCCACATTTAGTTCCTACACCACAACCACCATTACCTGACGCTGCTCACAATGTGCAAGCAACACCTGGCACATCAAAAGCTCAAAGATAGCTGCTGCAGAAAGAAAAGATCAGAAGATTACAAAGTTCATCGTAATTTAAGGTCTTAGAGCTCAAGCAGGCGTGGTCAGTGATTATTGGCAAGAAAGACAAGAATGATCAAAATGTGGATTAATCACAATTGATATCATCATCACAATATTCCACAATATCGTAAATCCATGTTTTACTAGCGTTGTGCACCTTTTCTGAGATACAGACTCTCTATAAATTTTAATTAAGCTACAGTGTAAACCTTTGGTGTGACCACTTTTAGTACTCGGCACAGTCTGACCTCTTAAAAAGGCTGTCTTGTAATTACTTTAAGTATTACACATGATCATCTTTTACTGTTCTTTTACTGGATACGTTGTTTATGTAATGTGAAGGACACACTGTACACTATGCTGAGAAATGCAAAATTTCATATGAATCAGAATCACTATATAAAAATACTATCTGTCTGCCAATTTATATAAAATTCATTGGCTAATTATTTTGTGTTCACGTTATAAGGTAGTTATTAACATGCCACATTAGATCAAGCCAATGGAGTATGATGTCATTGTGGGAATAGTGAACGAACATCATCACTAGACCTTATTGGTAAATAACAAATTCATTTTAAATACTCATTTAAATCATTTAACCAAGACAAATGCTTGGCATGTGGATACATGGATTTTTAAGGGAGACATTTTGTTATCATTTGTGCTTCTTCACTAAACTTTATTTGAGGTCATACAGCCACGACAAAACAAGTCTCTGTAACTGGATCCATTAGGAGAGACAAAACAGGACATCCAGAGATGTCGAGAAACAACAAGGCAAGGACATCTGCCAAATGTTATTCTGTTATCCCTTCTTATACAAATACTTTAATATAAAAAGTAATATAATATAAAAATATATTTATGTTATTAATTGTATTATTTTTTTAATATGAAACAATTTGTATAATTCTAAAATCTGGCACCACAAAAGTTTCATTTTTGTATAGTTTAAAAAAATAATAATGTATTTGTATGGGTATTCTTTGTAGCTTTTAAAATACCTGTCCCTGTTTTTCTTAGTGTTTATTTCTACCCTTATGTCTGTATCTGATGATTCTTTCACAAAAGACAATACGGCAGACTCTACACTGTTGTTGAGGTGCAGCAGTAATGCATCACACCATTTGAACTTACCCATGTTACACCAGTGTGTTTTGCTTTCAGCTCCCTCTCTTTGCTTCTGAAGTGTAATATGTAAGATACTGGCTTCTACATCACAGATGAGGGCTAGATGTGAGAACCACAAAATTGCACAGTGAAAAACTACTAACAACAACAGTGCTTTAGATGTTTAAAAAAAGAAGTAAATTTGATAATTCACACAGAGATCGAGGAGAACTTTTGTAGATTTTAATGGATTGATTTTTGATACATTTGAGTTGACACTGGTACCAGACAAAGATTAAATTACCTAATCTTTTAATCTTTCCACACGTGGGATTTTTTTTGGTCAATTACAATTGGTTTTCAGGGCATTTGTGTGAAGAAAGGCATGCAACCTCTCCAGGTGGACTTGCGACACAGTGAAACATCCCAAACAAGTGGATGCTACATCGTGTAGCATCCACTTGTGTCCTAATCCTCATAACCTTCATATATCTATCTATCCAGCCATCCGTCTGAAAAGATATGAGTATGAAAAATGCTATTTTTCAATTAATATACCATTTACATTTTGGGTAGAAAATACTTTTTTAAAGGGACAGTATCTTTTCTCTTGTCAAAAGAAGCCATAAACAAACACAGGCTGCAAACTGCCACCTCTCTCCTTCTTAATACAGGTATGTAACACATCACCATTCGATTTTCTGACAATCCTAATATTTACATTTTTAACTACTGTTGAAATTAACTGTAGCAATAAATATATTCTTTGGTGGCATATGGGGTATTTTTTGTTTTTTTCTACAGATGACCTAACAAACCTTTGTCACTACTGTGGATAGAAAGAGCATAACACTGATGACAGCTGTAAACTTAATCATAAACTTGTTGTCAAATGGTTACAAGACATCCCTGGAAATTCTAGGCTGGCCTTAAATCTTGTTTTTTTACAGATTAAATGTGACAGGTGTATGTGATGGTGTGGAAAGCCCACCTATACAAGATATTTTTCTTTGTTTGCCTTGTAAATAGTTTACACAGTTACCGCAGGTTTGCCATGGGTACACCGAAGAGTATTTACATATGATAGGACTTATGTTGTTAACAATTTTATATTTTAACTAAGGAAGGGAGAAACTAAGATCACTAAGAACTGAAGGCTAGCTGAAACACTTGACATGATGAAAGAATAACTAAGAACCTAAGAGCTAGAAACTAAACAGAAACTAAACGATCTAATAACTTAGAAGAACCCAGCTTACAATATCATTTACAAATACAGTGGTCCCTCGCTATTACGCGGCTCACCTTTCGTAGCCTCACTGTTTCACAGATATTTTTTGTACAATTTTGCATGCTTTTTTTTTTTCCAGTGCATTGTTTTCTGCATCCTGATAGGCTTTAGACCATTTTCAATCAATCTCGTGCTGTGGTCCTGTACAGTACAGAATGCGTCCAGCTCATCAAATTTACATAAATCTTCGATCGCTAGCAGTGTGACTTTGAAATGCTCTGCTTTATGTCTGTAAGTTTTCTCCCCAACAAACACAACAATGTCGATATAAAAGTGCTTAATATCTGGAAGGTAGGTACCCCGAAACGTGATTTAGTAATACTCCTGTATCTTTTGCCAGATGGGAGAAGACTGAAGGTGACTAGCTTTCCTGGTGGCATAGTATGAAGGTATGGAAGGCACAATGCAACCAATGATCTTGGAGCCTCTATACACTAAAATAAGAAGAAAATAAGGACTTTCTGTAACAGCTTTGTAAAATTGGGTCATACCTTCCCGACTGACCCTGTATTTTCTCAGCTACTGGAAGAAGTCTCTGGTGGGCTTTACTCACTGGTGTTTAATTCCCATGATAGACTGGTGTATAGTGGTGCCCAGGAAGTGCTTGAAGGAGGAGACACTCTCAACAACCTGGCCAACATCATTACTAGAACTCCCACTGCTAGAAAATTCAGAGGAAGAACATCAGTCTTTAAGCTGAAAACTCACCTTAAGTTATGCAGCAGGACAGCAACCTAGCATAAGACTAAATCTACCTTTGAAAGGAGAAAAAAAAACGACTTTGGAGTGGCCTAGTCAACGAACACATCTGAAATGCACTGAAATTGGCTTGTGACATTAAACAGGAAAGAAGGCATGGTTGAAATTTCACCATTGCGATGTCGGAGACTTGCCTCAAGTTATCAGGCCACTTTGTAACAGTCGTTACTGCTAAAGCGTGGCACAACTCCGACCTTTGTCATCAATGCATTGAATAAACAGTTTGGTTCAATTTATACAAAAATTCTTACAAAACTTGCATTACAGGTTATTTTTGTTTGATGTTAAATCTGACAGCACAAATGCACATAAAAACAGGACAGGTCAAAATGCTAATTCATGCTAGCTTGGCACCAAGAAGTGTGGACTTCCTTGAAAAACAGAAAAGCGACTGGTAAAAGTAATGCTGAAATGATGCTTCATCTAGTTGTGACAATATGGTGTATTGAATCACCTTATGATATTCAGTTTTATTGGTTTTCGGTCATGGATTCACCTTAATGTCCTTCGTATTCCATATCTGACCCATTCATATGTTTAGACACTGTAGAAAAGCTGTCATTTGTTGATTTTATCTTTTATTCATTTCTATTCATTTCCTCCCTGCTGAAGCTGAAATATTAGCAGCTATATTTGACAGGTGTTCTCAAACTGACAAAAAAAAAAGCCTTATTTATTTATTCATTCATTTCTGAGGTGATATACTGAGGGCTTCCATACTGTTATACTAGTTTAGTAGTAGTTTTACTTCAGCTAAAGGAGGAAAAGTTCTTTTCTCAACTCTTTCAGCATGTTCACCCTTCAAGCATCAGAACTGAGGGGACTAAAATTTTCAGCAACACAAATTATTCTTTTGTTTACTCTCTACACAACTGCTGGAATAATCTTGTCAATGTAAAAGACACGATGTTGCACAACATTAATCAGATTCCTTCAGCTCCAGTGCTGCTCCACATTTCTCAGTCTGAACATACAGTGCATACCCCCTGCTTTGCTTTTATGCTACCACTGGTATCGTGCACCACACCACTTTAGATCAGTGTTATTCTGAACCCTGCTCTTATTCCAAAGTGTCTCTACCAGGTTGTACACTCTAAGGCTGCTATTAAAAGGCTGGATATACCACTGGATATCACTTTCCGTTTGGTGGACCTCAGCCCATCTCTGATGACTGTAGGGAATAAGTGGTCGTGAGCTTCCGCTGTCCTCGTGGCAAAGAGAGAAAGGGAGAGACAAAGAGAGGGGAGAAATCTAATTATTTCTCTCCCATGGCCCAGCAAGCCTTAAAGGTTAATCACTGTCCGTTGAGCTAATTCTGTCTGGGTACACTGCAGTAATTACAACACCTGTCTCTCGCTCTCCCTCTCCTGCTTCCTCTAATGCCTTATTCTGTCTGTTTGTCTATCTGTGTGTCTGTCTGTGTCTCTGTCTGTGTCAGTATTTAGACAAGGGCATAACTGTTCTAATTTGGCGTCTGTACACCACTACGGTGGACTTCAAATTATGCAATTAAGATATGATTAAACCGCAGACGTGTCAAGTTCAAGACAACACTTCTTATTGCACAACAAAAAAAAAAGCTCAGGCAACAGGACAAACAGCCTCAGGTGTTGACCCGGCTTCCAACCTCTAAATATCTCAGTCGAATGAAGTATATATTTGACAGACATAAACCGAGAGAGAGCGGCATGGTGGTTAACACAGTCGCCTCCTGAAGGTCCTGGGTCTGAAACCGCTCCCCAGCTGGGGCCTTTCTGTTTGCATTTTGTCACTGGTTTCTTTCCAGGTACTCCAGGCTTCCTCCTGCAGTCCAAATATATACACGGGGTTAGGTTAAATGGTGAGTCTAAACTGACCGTAGGTGTGAATGTGAGCATGAATTGCCTGTCTCTATGTGTTAGTCCTGTGACAGACTGGTGAACTGTCCGGGCTGTATTCCGCCTCGCATCCTATGACAGCTAGGATAAGCTCCAGCCCCACCGTGACACTGAACTGAAGTGGATAGAGAGATGTGTTTATATAGGTACAGAAAGAGAGATGTATTCATATCTTGCATCACATCTCTAAGTGAGGAGGGTTTCCTTTTCTCACCCCCTCTCTTTCTCACATTCCTCACTCATTCTTTCTTCTCACCGCCTTTTCTCTCCCGTCCTACCTTCTCGTCACCTACTGTCTCACTCCCTCCCCACTACTCTCAACGCCTCTCTTCCTCCTCCTTTCTTCCTCTTCATTATCTCAACAGCACTCAACCACCGTCTCTTTCTCACCTAATTTCTCTCTGTCACTGGCTCGGCTTCTAACTGTGTACAGCTGTATCTCACTTTAGCAACAGCTGAAGGAACTTCGCCCAGGGCCTAGAAATACTGCGCCATCTCTTCTCCTTCCATTTTTTTCCCTTTTACTACCAAAAGTATGTCCAGAAGCAACAGCTTAAGAGTACCTCTCACTTCCCACCAAAGTTCAGTGATATAAGTGCCTTAGATGCACCGCCTATGACTGCTGAATAGAAGTTGAAGCATGACCAGTGTTCTTGATATTACTGTGAATAAAAATTGCTTATACATACTTTAGAAAACTGCTAATTTATGCTTAGTAGACCTTAGAAGACCCTATTCTTATTAATTTCTTATCACACTGCCATACACAAAAAGAAGTTTTCTACATCCCCTTTCATCCTCTACTTCTTCTTTCTGTTTCCAAATTTCCTACAGTTATCAAATTAGTATTTTTGGTCGCTCTGTTTTTTCTCCCTGAGGCCCAGATAGGCTTCTCTAACAGGCTGCTCCCTGCTGAGGCCAGTGGCCTGATGCTGCTGAGGCTGGTGGGCTGTCATTTCCCATATCATCAATACAAAACAGAGAAGAATGAGAGAGAGAGAGTGAAAAAAAGAAGAAGACTGGAGAAGATGAGACACAAATCATGACAAAGAAGCTAAGAGTAGCCCTTAGCAAAGTGTCATCACTCAGACAATCTCCTTCCCTTCCACTCTGTCTTTATGTTTTCTACGTGCTAAGGGACCAAAACAGAAGCGGGGGATAGTGCCAGCTTTATCACATTCCAAATGTTTTCCAAGAATTTTGCGAAGTGACAAAGATCCCTAGAATTTGTTTCTTGGCCCCTGAGGCGAAGCGCTGCTTGCGAGTCTGTGCAGATGGGTGCTGATGGAAGCAGTGGTGATGAGGAGTGCTGCTGGTAGCTGGTGGAGGGAAGCTAGAATTGCTGAGAAAGAGACGAGGGAAGCTGAGAATTTCACAGGGTGAGGAGGAGAGAGCGAGAGGGGAGAAGATGGAAAACAACAGCACCTGGCTGGCTGTTATGCCTTCGCCAAGGAAAGAGTGGAGGCGGATGTATGTTTCCAGTGATGTTTATCTGTTTCCCTGTATGTTTGTTTGTCTGCAGGATTAAGTCAAAACTACCGAGACGAATTTGATAAAACTTGTTAAAAAGGTGGGGTTAGAGCAACAGACGAACCCAATAATTTTGGATCACTTTAGAATGTGTCGAAGAATGTATTGTGGAAAGTCAGATGAATGGTCTGTCGAAAGCAAAAAATGAGGCTGAAGGACAAACTGCATCTATTATTATTATTGTGCATGAACATAAATGGAGGAAAATGGTGAGCTTTTTGTAAGGCTGTTTGCCACATTTCTCAATTTCTTCCGTCTGTTTCATGTAATCCCCAGAGACTGTATATAAAAGAAAGCCATAACCACCATGAAGAGCCGCTGGTCTGAGCTTTGATGCTCCAACATTAGCATTTTGAAGCCAGATGGAGTGCTAAGTAATCAGCAATTAACTGCACAATGAGCTGTATTATTTGTCATATAACTGCATTCAAATTATGCATTTGTGGATGACATATACCATTATCCACTCCAAGAGTGCATCAACGACTCATCCAGGAGGTCACAGATTAAACCAGAACAACATGTAAAGGACTGCAGGCCTCACTTGTTTCAATTAAAGTCAGAGTTCATGATTCAAGAATAAGATAGACAACGGGCAAAAATGGCATCCACATGAGCGATCCAAGGAGAAAACTACTGCTGACTAAAAAGAACACAAAAGCTCGTCTCACATTTGCCAATAAAAAGCATCCTGATGATTCCCAAGACTTTTGGGAAAATATTCTGTGGACTGACGGGACAAAAGATGGACTTTTTGTGTGCTGTTACATCTGGTGTAAAACCAATGCATTTCATATAATGAACATCATAGCAACAGTCAAATATAGCGGTGCTAGTGTGATAGTCTAACACTGTTTTGCTGCTTCAGGACTATAATTGATGGAACCATGAAATCTGCTTTCTACGAGAAAATCCTGAAGGAGAACGTCCGGCCATCAGTTTGTGCCCTAAAGCTCAAGCACACTCGGATTATGCAGCGGAACAATGATCTGAAACAGGTCAGGAAGTCCACCTCTGAATGGCTCCAAAAGGAACAAAAAAACAAAAACAAAATGAAACTTTTGGAGTAGCCAAAACAAAATCTAAACTTAAATCCCTCTGAGCTGCTTTGGCATGACCTAAATGTGCAGTCGTCATTTTTATACCCGCTGTATTGCTCCTATACTGCATATTTCTAAAGTGTGTTTGTTGACAGTACATTTACTGCTACATGCATTTAGAGTAAGCTAACGCAGGTAAAGTAAGACAAAAACAGTTAAACCTTGGATATCAAAGTTATTAGAGAAAGCAATATGTTTAGTAGTTAAAACAGTCTAAGTTTATTTAATACTGCAATGTAACTTCTTAAGAACATATTCTGAATTCAGACAGCTCTACAGTATGCAGATAAACTGTCCACTTACAATTAAAATCGTACCTTTTCCTTTAGTGTTAATAAACTCAACATATTGCTTGCAAAACTGAAGGCATTTTGTTCTTCTGTCAGCACACGAGCATTGATCCTATGCCTGTGCTTGCGCTGGAGTGTAGCAGCACCCACACATATTGCTGAGATGAATGTCTGGCATACAGGTAGACTCTTTATAGCTATTCTGAAATGTTTTGTCAAACAACCTTACAGTGTAACCATATAAGTTATCACAGCCTGACCTGTGTAGGCAGGTAAAGTCGTAAATCTTAAAAGGCAGCGACGTCTGTGCGCATCTCTCTTTAGAGCCGTACATGCTGTAAGCGTAGTTAATATATTTTTTAAGATGTAAAGCATATGTAACGTTCCAGAGAAGCTTGCAAAAATCGCACTGTGTCTTAAAGGGTTTTACACGCTGATGTTGCATCTGGCCTTAAAGAGATATATACACTTATCATGCTCCACCAGGTAAATGTGGAGCAGGATAGCTCTAAACTACGCCTTTAACATCAACAAGTCATCATGTTTACCACTCTGAGCTTTCTGTGATCACAGTACACCAAAAGAAACCAAAAGAAACAATTTGTGCATGACTCTCTCAGTTGCATAATCATTTATGATTCACCACTTCCTGCAGGCTTTAAAACATGCAGTGATTGCCATGACTACAGATGGCATGTGCATAAATGCTGCACATTAAATGATTTGAATATTTATCAAAATGTGACATGCTGGGTTTATTGAGAAGAATTTTACATTGCTGACAGGCAGATACAATATGTGCGCTTAAAACCTAGATGCTGATGAAGATTGACAGCATTATGGTCCAGCGTATACACTGTGTGCAAAGGGTTCTGCTTAGAAGACCCAACCCCAGGGAGACCAGTGAAATCCTAGTGCCAGAACCAAGCCTGGATTAAGGGGACGGGTTGGGTTGAAAGATTCATGGATGTAGTGAAGGAGGATATGCAGAGGGTTGATGTTCGAGAGGATGCTAGGGATAGACAGGCAGATGAAGAAGAACAAGTTCTGCCTAAAAGGTACCTTGTGTGAGAAGTTGCAGAGTCCGGACTTCCTCCCGGACACGAAGCTGCAGGACCTGCTGCAGGATGTGCTGCCTCTGCGCTTCCTGCATGATGCCCATTCTTTCCAGCTTTCTGTCCGTCAATCTCATCAGAGCCCGCCCTAAACAAAACATGCAAAACGAATCTGAAGGTTAAAGGTCAGATGCCAGGGTGAGATTTAACATGCACAGCTGGAGACACTCCAAAAAGGGCTACCGATAACGTATTCGTGCCTGTGGAAGAGCAGAGTGTAAACGGCATTCAAGTGCAAATTCCTAAAGCTGTTCAAGGACGCAATATTTTCTTTTATAAAAGCATAAAGAGAAACTGTTTTACGACTCGTTCCTTTTTATGTGACCGTCACTTAGCCTGAAATTTCCAATTAAGCCCAGTGCAACTCACTGCAAAGCAGATTCGTCTCTGCATAAATATCAGTACTGTGTATCCCTTGAGCAAGGATCCCTCACAGCTCTTTCCTTAATTGCAAATCCTTGTATAAAAATCCATAATTTAATCATGCAATCAGTTTGTATGAAGGGGATTTAGGCTGCTGATAAAAAGCCATGCAGAATATGGTGTAATTATTAACGCTTGTTATGAGTGCCTTTGTAACATGTGGGATGGTAAGCAGATAGGATAATAATGCAGAGCAATTACTAGGCATTAAAGTTTGTCCCCAGCAGCTCCCTTTCCTCTTTCGCCCTGATGGCTGTCTGGACAAGAAAATCTGATTGGTTTTACTGCCAAGAGAGTAGCTCGGTCCTGAAAGCCTCATGGATGCTGGTTTCTCATATTCGTCCCCATCTTCTTTTTGCTCTTGTTTCCTCTGTTCCACGACTATTTCTGGCTTGATCAACAACAATGAAATGCGAAGCCTCAATAATAAAGATTTAATATAAAAATGTTTGCTTTTATTCAAATCCAGCCTGCCAGCAAAAAAAAGGCAGACTTTACAATTTCATGTCTCTTGACTTTCTTGGACTATCTGTCGTAGATTGTTTGGGCATGCCGAGCCCCGTGCTACCACTTTGCTACCACAGCACAAAAGGGAGTTTGCTTGGAAAGCTAAGTACCCTTAAGTGTTATTGGTAAAATGTTGACTGTGTTAGGCCAATTTTCTTCCGCCTTAACAAAAGAAGCTCTTGACTCTGCCCTACGGCCAGATGGGGGTAAAATGCCTAACCAAGTTAAACGCTTCAACTTAGAGTCGCACTGAAAGACTGTAGACATTACAAAAACACTGGGGAGCTAAGTAGAGTCATAAAGACTCAGAAGTAAGAGGAGCATATTAAATGGGAAGATGGAAAGACGAAGATTACTGATGTGAAAAAAGAGAGTGGAATCGGAGGCTGAGAGTGGAAAGTCGGGAGAGAAGAGTGAGACGTGCAAACTGACAGGAGGAAAAAAAGGATGTGCACATAAAGCATGCTGTTATGAGTCTATAAATATTGACCAGCCATCACTTGGCACCTGATCTTGTAACTGAAGATAGATTGGCATGGCAACAGAGGTTCGCTTTTTCTGTGCCTCTGTAAAGTCTACCTTAAACAACAGCAGAAACAACAAAGAAAACACATAATAATGCATGCTTAGAATCTTGATATGTTATTATTATCATCTTGATACTGTGAATTTGGAAAATTAAAATAAAACTATAGAGCAGTTGTGTCAAACTCCAGTCAACTTTTAAATGTGTCCTTGCTGCAACACACCTGAATAAGATTAGTCAGTCATTAGCAAGACTCTATAGACTGCATGCTGAGGTGGCAACCCCTAAGCCTACTCAAGTAAATGTAAATAAATGTAAGTAAATGCAAGTGTTTGGAAAAATGTACTTTTATTGCACCATGCTCATTCGCTTCGCTTCATTGCAACATGACTCAAATTGCTGAATGCCACCTCAGCTTAAAAGTTTCAGGACACCGGCCCTCGAGGACTGGAGTTTGACGCCCCTGCTATAGAGAAACTCCCCTTAGCTTTAGTATTTATTACTTTGCTAAAATTTGTTATCACAACTTGCCTATTGAAGCTTTGATGGGCATCTTTATTGAGACTCAGAATATCTACAAGACTGCTTTAAAAACGCTCTGTGTCACTTACTGTGATACCTACACTGATGTTTCCTAAAGCAATACTGGGAATACTTAAAAAGACTGAAACTAACAGTGAAACTAATAAAAACTAAACTAAAATGAAACATTTTTCAAACAATAAAAACTGGCAACACTCTGGAAAAAAATTATTAAAAGCAAAAAGTCAAAACAAACAAACAACAGAAATAAAAACTAATAAAGAAATATAAAATATAATAACTATGTTCTCCGCAACTCTAGTACCCACCCTTCACTATTTATTTGCCCACACATTGTTTGATCACCACAGACAGAAGATTAGGATACTTAAAAGAATCAAGGTAGGCTAAACCTCACATATCTTATTTCAGGTCAATAAGTTTAGGGAAGAATTATGATAGTGAAAGGAGGGCTTTATTATTATTTCCATTCTAGCATATGTTCTTACTTTGTAACATTCCCTTGCTTTCACCTGTTTGTGTGCCAGCTGAGGCTCTTAGTGTACAATCTGAAGGACAGGCTTACAGTCTTTTCCTCTGTTGCCATTATTATGTGAAACTGCTCTCATTGGACCCTGACATTACTTTGTTTGTAGATTGCTTGTGACTCATATGGCGTAGTAAGTGGACCTTGGCATGATGTTTTTAAATGTCTTTTTCCTCTTCTTTCTCCACAATGTCACCATCGCGGATGAATGATTCACCTGCTGAAGCCAGTCCAACATATAAGCTGAACAGTTGCGTGATAAATGGTTTTGATCTCTTCCACCCAGACTTACAGTTTCCCTGTTTGCTTATCCTAAGGACAGCTTCAACCCTTATTTATCTTTACTCCCAGATTTTTTATTATTATTATTTGATTGTAATTTTAACAGATTGTTATCATAAAGCATGACAACAACATGCACTGTATTGTATGGAGATTTTCCCCCCCTGGTTCTTTGTAGAACTCAGAACTCCTAAATTGATTCTACTTTAAAATCTTTGAATATATAAAGTGTTCCAGTTAGAACCCCTGTTCACACTGGAAGCGATTTGTGGCCTGTCACTTGCAGATGTCTGTTGCTTCGGTTGCCTAGGTAACTCTTTAATGTATTTACTTTCAAGTCACATGTCAATCAGAGGCATGCTGTCCCATCATCTGCAGTCACTTCAATCTCCCACTTTGGGTTTATCTCTGGACCCCCCATTTGGTTAATTCACCCGTAGTCGCTTGAAGTCGCTCCGTGTCTTTAGCTTTCAATGCTGCTGCAAATCACTTCCAATCTAAACATCTACTTAAATGGAAAAGGTGCAGGATTGAACTCCCCTCCTTCTAGAAACGTAAAGTTTAAATTCAACCATAAGCTGCACAGTTGCGATTTGAGTAAAAGTCAAGCTTTTTATAATGTCACAAATCTAGTGGAATATTGTGAATGCCTGCAACATGACAAGCTCTGCAATGATCATGAACAAGCTGCCAGTTCTCAGCGGTGAATGCCAACGTGCCGCTTCTTCCGGTCAGTGAGGCAGCATTAGCGGGGTGGAACAGCTTCTGTAAGGCGTCCAGGCTTTCGCTCTGCTTTCCTGCAGTTCTGAGCCATTTGCTTCGACAATCCCACCAAGACTCAGCTGGGAGTTTTTCATTCCACAATTAATACACTGTGCACTGTAGCGTGGTCGTGAGGAGAGGAAGAAGAGGAGAAGGAGGAGGTGGACAGCAGAGGAAATTGGTCAAGAGGAAATAAATGATGTAAGGGGAGGAGAAGATTTAAGAAAGGCTGAATGTAAGGAAGCGAAAGAAAAACAGTGAATCAGCAGTAAAAGGCCCCAGAAATGCAGAGGTGAGAAGAAAAATGAGAAAGGGCCTGGGCTGTGTGGACAGTGGTGCGAACAAAATATTATGTCGGCCTGGTGTTCTGCTGCTTGGCCAAGACAGTTACAGCACTATGATATAGCATGGCCTTAGTTCATTTAACAGGCCAACACATAAAGATCATGGCAAAAAGACAACATGACAGAAAACCATTAACTCATCATTTACTTAAAACATATAGTTTACACACTCACACTGTGACACTGTCATCCTTTCCCGACCTAAAAGCGCAACGTTTGGTCATGAATCTAGTTCTCAACATGTGCACAGTGACTGTCCTGTTACTGTAGGCAAGAAAGAAAAATGCTGGCTGTGATCCAGTCGCCACAGCTCGTTCTCTTTCAGAATATTGATTAGACAAGAAATTTCATCCGTCTCTGAAAACTGAAAGGGTTTACCCTCTTTCCTTTTTTCACCATCATTCTTTTCCATGCATCCCCCTTTCTCGCTCATTCCATTTAAACACTACTTCAGAGTTTTTATTTATGAAATTTAGGCAAAGATGACAACCCTTCGACTTTCCAATTTTGGCCCTTGAGGTGTTAAAGCTCTAGTCTATTTTCCTGTCCTCATTAATCAAGCACCAAAAACTGATGAATTGTGGCAAGTCATTGTTGCAAACACGCCATTTGTGTTTATCCAGTTAATTCATTTGTAGGCTGTGGCGATAAAGTGGACACATGAACCACCCAGCTGGACAAAACTGGGGACATCACACACACCCTTGTTTCTACTATGAGTGTTGGACATTTACCGTATTTTTCGGACCATAAGGCGCACCGGATTATAAGGTGCATTAAGCGAAACAAATCAGTCAGATAAGTCAAACTTTACTCAACTCATTCTTCTTGCTTCCTCCACTTCCGTACCATTGATTCATTAATGTTGAATTCTGTCACAGCTGCTCTATTCCCGTGTTATTGCAGTATATTAATGACTAACCTCGTATTGTTGATGGATTATCTAAGTTGTTCTCCTGACTGAAATTTGGTCCGTTTACAGCATCCTGCCATGCGACCGCATTTGTCCCTCCCGACTACGGCAGCCGTAATGCTCAGACAATCCATAAAGCAGTGCGGCTTCGTAGCATACCAAAGTGGTACGAAAACATTTTTGACAGATTTTTAAACGCTGTGTACCACATAAAATCGGTTCGAGGTCTGTAATCACAACCAGAATTTATACATAAGGTGCACCGGATTATAAGGCACACTGTCAATTTTTGAGAAAATTAAAGGACTTTAAGTGCGCCTTCTAGTGTGGAAAATACGGTAACCTACTTTAAGTGTCCAATAAGAAAGTCATAGATCTGAAACAGAAATTCAGAAGCTGCTCCACAAATAGCAGTTAAGTTGCAGCAGGATTTAACAGAAAAACGACAAAGGCCCTTGACAACTTTGCTTTTATATAAGAATATAACCAAAAAACAACCAATTGTTACCGGCAACGATTGCAACATGTTGGCAATCAGCTGTCTGCAATTAGAAATTTGCCTCATCTGTCTGGGAGTGAATGCAGTGAGTGTGAGACAGACTGCATTTATTTGGAGACAGGCTGTCTCCCATCAGGCAACCTGTGGACAATGAGCTGGTTGCTATAAATGTTTGCAGTTTATCACCAAAGGTGAAAAAATTCATTGCAATCACCGGGCAACTGGTGATTTTTCTTTGTCGCAAGGAGGTTGCCATCTTATTTTTACTTTGGTGTGAGTAAGCCATTAAACTAGTCGGAGAGACCCAACCCACCACCATCCAAAAAAAAAAAAAAAAAATACAAATAAAAACTGCCACCCGACTCATTCAGGTCATCAATGTAGTGACTTGAATGTTGAGAGGATGGAGATGATACCATAGTCCGAGGCAGAGTGTGTTCTACTCTGGTGTTTTTACACACAATTTGAAAATGTGTGTATCAGGCATGTCTGTAGGATGTTAAAAGGAAACATGAGGGTGTATATGTGCTGCTGCACATGTTCTACCTGCAACACAAATGTCTGAATTTCAAGTGTTGAACAGCAGGGAGATGAGGTGCTCTATTTTCATTATACTCTGTGTATTTTAACACACAAACCAAATAAGGGTACACATGTTGTGCACACATACTTCCTAGAAACACACCGACGTACACACAAACACATTGTCCCTGGGAATTAGATTAATGAGTGGTGGGTGAGCAGCAGTGTTGGGCTGAAGCAGATTAATCTGCAGCTATAGCGTGGCATAGTCAGTGATGAATGGGAGCTTAAAGTGCATCTGTACACACGCACGCACAAACACAAATACATATACAGACAAAGCACTCACACCCAGACACTGATCCTGCAGGAGCCCACTTCATTTTGCAGGTGGAGCTAAAACGCCATACTAATTATGGCTGTGTGTGAGGCAGCCATGTGTAAGGACAGGAGTACAAAGGCAGCAAATTAACAGTCCTCTCCCTCCAATTTCCAAAATGGCACTTTTCAGCCCTGACAATTTTTGGCAGCTGTGCTCAAAGCTTTCGATACGGTGTGGGAATGTATTCTAAGACTTTTCCTCAGGTAAGTCTTCCATACCAGTCACTCATCTCAAATCTCCTTCTCAGCTGTGCCCATATGGGTGTCCTCTGGGGATGAATGTCACCGAGCTGCATCTGGAAAACTGCACTCCAAACCCGCACAACACTCTGTCAAGCGCAGAATAACAAGCCATGCAAGTGTTGAGCACTGGATATCCAGTACACTTCTTGCTGCCATATGTGATAGGATCCCCCTCAAGAATAAAACCAAGATAACAGAATTGGATTCAACTAGCGTGCAGTGACAAAACTGTGGCAGCACTGGGCATATCCTTCACTAGTATTCACTGTGATGTGGCGCAGCTTGAAGTCCTTAAAGTCAATGGCAACTGATTGTCTCAGTCACGCAGCTGCCTGTAGCCCTGGAGCTAAAAGGCTACTAGAGCTACTGAGCACCTGTGATCCAATGCTAATGCTAATGCAGAGTGTAGGAGAAAAGCCCAGTTATAATCCTAGAGAGAACAAGGTTCAGTCTAAGTAATGAAGACAGTTCCACCAGAGATGGAGAGACACACAGTTACACGCACCCAGACAGATAATAAGCCGCCTCAATCCTCCACTTGTCACATCAGTAGTAGCCTCATGCTGATTTCACCATTACTGATGTATTCTAAGTTTGCCGATCATTATGCTGCAACTCTGTTGGGTAGCCACCGCTAACAACATGCAGACCGCTCACTTGGACTCTAACACTGTGGAATCCATCTAAATTACTGAGATGACTTTAAGTTTTCCGTGGCAATAACTAGCCGTCTTTCGATGGTCATTATGGAAGGACGATCGCTTGTCATTTTAGATAACTACCGTTCTGCGAGATGAAGTAGATTGCTGGATACACTTGTTGTGAGCCGAGAGAGGTTGTGATGACTCAGGTGAAACCTGCTTTGAATCTGTCATACCAACCTTGAATTCACCTACACTATCAAGTTATCTATTTGCTGTAGTAGGAAGAAGAAAGATATTATTCTAGCAACCTAGCAGAATTATATTTGGGTAATATTTACTTTTTTGGTGGAACACTGCAGATTTTCTGGGCCTCTGATGTATCTATATTGCATTTATTTATATGTGGCGCATGGTCATGCCGCACTTAAAACGCACTGTGAATTCGTAGTTTCTAAAATAACATTTTAGGCAATAAAAATGTGGCAAGCAAAATATGTAAACACATATACAGTCCTATGTGCATGGCGTTGAGGAAACCTTGTGAGACTAGTTTTACTGATGCAGGAAACATTTAGGAGAATCAGATGTCTTACACAAAAATATTTATTGCAGAGAGCTTGGCCCTGCTGAATAGATCACAGCAATACAGGCTGACACGTAAAAAAAAGCCAACATCCACTTAAGTGGCCATTATGATAACAGCCCATATTTACCTACACAAAAACAAGCCATTTGTGTAGGGTACACCACTTTGTGAATGAGATATTATATATAGGGCAGGTGTTACTTGGAAGGGAAAACGTGTAAACTATTCAAGGTGTTTCTAGTGAAGCCATAAAGATGGAGGACGGTAGGAATATGTGATTGGTTAGTTGGTCTGCTGAACTACCTATGAGAGACCCCAACCCATTGGAATCATAGCTAAGCGACAAACATCTTCACATAAACACACAGACAATAAGCATGATGTATACATATTTGGGCTGAAATACAGCCCAAATCAAGACAGAACCTAAACAGATGACTGTAGACACTGTTGTACCTTGCTCCTGACCTCTTCTTTACATACTGATAACAACTTGAACCAGATCTTTGGATTCATCACTCCATCAGACACATTGCCACTGATTTTGGGTTCGGTTCTTTTTCTCTGGCATACCTCAGCCTCTTCTTCCTGAATGGCTTCAGATAGCCTGGAGGACTATTTCTTAAGACCACTTCGAAATATTACAAGAAAGGCTAGCTCCTCTGAAGCAAAATGTAAAGAAAAAAGGGGTGGAACAAGAGTAGTGTACAGTTGTGGAACATTAAGATTTAACGGGTATCACGGTTTCAAGGGTAGCGCGTTTTCACGGGCAGTGCGGTTTCACGGGTAGCGCGGTTTAACGGGCAGCGCATTTTCACGGGCAGCGCGGTTTAATGGGTAGCGCGGTTTCACGGGCAGCGCGGTTTAATGGGTAGCGCGGTTTCACGGGCAGCGCGGTTTAACGGGCAGCGCGGTTTAACGGGTATCATGGTTTCATGGGTAGCGCGGTTTAACGGTTAGCGCGGTTTGTCACTCCCGTAACACTGTGCTGTCTATGAAGGGGTATGTTGTTCGTGAGAACTGACCATTTGAGATCCTCCACAGGATGTACAGCTAGGAAACGGAAGCTGTTCACTCTTTCCACAGCAGCGCCGTTGATGGCGATCGGGGTATGTGCTTTACTACACCTCTAGAAGTCCACTATCATCTCTTCTGTTTTTGTGACATTGAGGGTGAGATGGTTCTCTTAGCAATAAAGTTTAAAGGCACTGAGATCCTCCTCGTAACTGTCACCAACCGCTGTTGTGTCATCCGCAAACTTCACAATGAAATTGTAGATGCTAGTGGCCAGCACACCGTGCTGCCTGCACGGTTTGACTGGCAGCGCAGTTTAAGGCCAGTGTTTCAGCAATTCTAATAATAAAACTAATAACAGGTATAGATTCTCCTTCACTGCTAGACAATTAAACTATTTTAACTTTAAAACTCTGCTCTCTAAGATGGGCTCTTGGTCTGAAAATCTTTTGTCTCAAAACCCAAGTTAACATTATTCAAGAGATTCATAAATAGATATGAATTCCAATCACGTTGCCTACTCTTCATCATAACTCACAGGTAGGCTAAAGAAGTGGAAGCAATTTGGAACCAGGGTTCCTAATTCGTGTATATAACTAATGCATGTCATTTAAAAAAAGACAAAAAACAAAGTACAAAAATTAAAGAAAAAATAAAAATAAAATAAGAAAATGAAAAAAATGAAAAAAGCATGCGCATGCCTTCAGGCTTCTCTAAGGCGCTGCCTGCTTTCAGTCTTTGCTTCCATTGCTGAATCATACTACTAAAATACTTGGGCGACATAAGCAGAACAGTGTGACACGATTACTGTGCTTGAGACTGTAATCATATGAACACATAGTGGCAATGAGATAAGTTGCCTTTGAATAAATGTCCCATTTTCTCAAAATCGTTACAAAAGCCTCACTGGTACACGAGCTGCAATCACTTGGATATCTGAGCTTCTCTTTTGGGCCGAGACATGATTTTTTTTCTCTTTTCATCAATAAACGGATATCTCTTTTCAGTTTATTATTATATCACTATTTAACGACAAGTCATTCACAGTCTCTACAGATTAATTTTTAATTCTCTGTATGAAGAAAATTAAGAACACCATTTTCTAAACATGCAATTGGCAGGACAGTAATTAATTACATGTTACACACTGACATGAAATCGCCTTGCTAATGGTTTCATTAACCATGATTCCTTCTGCCTGTGGATCAGATTGTCCCCCTAAGAGCTCATCAGCAGCGAGCTGTGCAACAACAACCACCGATGGATCTTTTATGTGGCTCGCCACTTGATTTGGAGCCATGTTAGTCCCTTTGACTCATTTGCTGTGTGCATTCTCATCTATTACCTGGAGGCAGTCTGTAGAAATCGCTGCATTCATGAAACAAATGCTCGTTAGGTTATGAGTTACATTTATATGGTGTTTTTTTTGTCCTGATGACGATTCAAAGTGCTTTTCACTGCAAGATACATTCACATTTTTTAAAAGTATGAAACTATAAATATAAACAGATGGTAACTTTTTTTTAGGTGCATAATCATGATATTTTGATATTTAGCTGGTTTAGTTCTCTGCCTCCTCGAGAATAAAAAAAAAGCACCCTGTGAGTAACCCTGAGGCACACAAACACCACCACAAATACCCTGGCATATGCTGGTGTGACAGCGACCGGTTGGAAATCTCATCCAATCCTAACTTGAAAACTGTTGTATAAATGTGGTTCATCCTAAGAAAAACTGCACTCAAATCTGGACCCCCATCTTCGACAGTTTTCTAAAACCAGCCCCTGCAGCCAGCCTCCACAGCTGCTTCTAATTCAGTCACTGTACGCCCTTAGAGACGCTCTGAATTTCCACACTGTGATGTAATGGTCTCTTCTGACAGAAAATATAAGTTAATAGTGACTCGCCCATTTTTCCTCCTTCATCCTCTTTGCTTCTGATTACCTATGTCATCGCACCTTTTATGCTGATTACATCTGAAGTATCGGAAACGGTGTGTTTAACTAATTTACCATGCCAAGCTATTCTCTCAACCAAAAGAGCTTTGTCTTTGTAATTACAACGGATTAGGGACTAATATCTAATTATGCCTTAATATGCTTTAATGCATTTTTAATGGCAGCTGGGTGTTAAAGTCAAATTCGCTGCCGTCTCTGTTGGGGGTGGGAGGTGAAGATTGAGGAAGGGAAAGGGTTTCTTGGCAGCAGAGGCTGGAGGGAGGATAGGAAACATTGATTTCTTTGGCAGAGGTTAGAGGAGCCTAGAAGGAAGCCAGCTGCTGCATACTGAAGTCGCTCAACGTTAAAATGTTGCACCAGTCCTGATCCGCAGTAAAATGCATTTCCCTCGCCGCTGTTTTATGTCAGGAGCGGGAGGACACAAATGCCTGTTTGAATTATGATCTGAAATAGAGACCGTTTATTGATTTGCTACTTTATGAAGGGACGACTACGTTGCCAAGACAAGTGAGATTGAGTACCGCTGGCAGCCAAAAAGAGGGCTGACTTTTCTGTCAGAAAATACAGTCAAGAATTGCTACGGTCTGGAGACTCCGATGCTAAAAAGCCAAAAATCTATTCATGCACACACACATGCGCGCACGCACGCACGGTTCTGATTTTCAAGGGTCACAGCTCACGGCTGACAAGCACACTGAACAAATAGATATTCTCAAATGCATGCCTGCATGCTCTTATAAATGTATTCATACTCACTGTTTGTTTGTCTACGCATGATTGTTTTCCACAACAATATTCCATCATTTGTTTGCCCCTTGTTTATTCTAATAGAGTGTAGGAACAGAAAAATATCTGCATAATATTTCAAAGATTGATTGGGATGCAAATTGCCTCGTGAGCCCAATTGGTATGGCTTGGCCTGTTTTAATTGGGCTCTGTTAATTAATGCTCAATGTGAAGACAAACTGAATTACTTGCAGGTTTTGCGCATGTCATTATCTCCTAATTGTGCCAGAGTGAATGTGTGTGTGTGCGTGTGTGTACAATATGCGCACGAGTTTTCATTTGGTTAACCCTTTCCACACCTGTTAGAGCCTGCAAACATTATTACACCTTAATAACAAACACAGGTCATTAAGTTAATACACTATTAGGAAGCTAGGTTCCAGGGTTTTAATAACTGGGAGACTAAAAGTGTAATTAATTTACAGACTAACTGGATGCACTAGAATTGTTAGGCACACAGAGGTGTTTAATCTTAAAGTTAGATTAATTTTTCCGTATTCAGATATGGACCTCATGAGAAATTTCAAATGAGTGGATGGATAAGCGCTCTAACTGCGTGATTAAGAGTGTTTTCAGAGGCAAGCCCTTTAAATCGTCCTTTTATATTTGCCTTGTAAGTCATCTGAATCTGCAAATATTTTATTTAGCACACGAGCTCCGAATCAGTCCACAGAAACCAGAAGCTAATGTTTCACAAGTGACTTGTCAATACATCACTTTTAGCTTTTACCTTGAGTGAAAAGAAAACAAAATCTGCTGAAATGCCTTCGCCTGAAAACGGATTAAAAAAACAAAACAAAACGCAGCGGTGGTTCAGCAAGCGTGCAATGAACTGTGGATCTCTCAGACCTCTATGCTGGTGATGAGATATATCTGCAACTTGAGCTGCAAAGTGGCGAGATTCATATTTTCAGACCATTAAACAGAAGATGCTAAATCTCAAAATCCTCCATGCAGACGTATAACAGAACAAATGCATCAACGGGTGAAATGGGAGCGTGAGTCATTACACCACTCATCATGACCACCAAGTGATTTATCCTGCCAGCCAGTCACTGAGTCGAGGAGGTCCTCGACAGCAACAAATAAACATATTAATGCGATCATTCGTGCTCTGAGAGGTAGAGTGCGCGGCAATTAGCGCTCGTCTGTTGCCACGCGGGCTGGAGTGTCGTTAGCGTCAGAGTGACCTTGAGTAGCCTCGTTAGGAAGATGATTGACATGGCCGGCTGTTTTCGGCGGGAACGCTGAAAGTGGGAAGTGAGGGATGTAGGCCGGGTGGCAGGTGGCAGACAGTGGGTGCAGAGAGCACCTGGGATGTTATGAATGAGATCTGGTTTTGTCAAGAGCAGATGTGATAAATGTACCACTTTCATGAACTTGACTCCAAACCTCATTTAAAGAGAGATATTCAGTGATTTAATGTTGTGATATTTGTTGCATAGTGGTCAGTGTTGCTTGCACTTTAGCACTTTTTCAGGAGCAAAACAGATTTGCTTTGTTTTTTCTTACTTTCTTTAATTAGTTAGCACAGGTCTGACAAAGGTGGCTGCAAATATATCCAAACTCTTCACACATGCATGTTGCACCTTTTCTAAATAAGCCGGTAATAAGAAATTGGAGTTTACCAGGCAGGAAACGCTAAATGTTTAAATTCTACAGTTAGCTTAACCTCTGTGATCGCACATAGCTCTCAGGAAGTGAGGATCTCAGAAGAGCACTTATTTAATTACTGATATCATATAGAAACATGTTTGTGATGTTAGGTTAAAAGCCGCCACTATGCTTTCTACTAAACTGTCAACATAGCGATATAGCAGTTCAGTATCTATACATCCACTTCGTCTTATCCTGTTGATCATGAATGTGAATGGAAAAAAAATCAACCAGATTTTAAAAGAGCAACAACCTACTAGAAACCTGTGGATAATAAACCATAAAACCTCCTTAAATGAAGCCACTGTACAGGTGCCAGAACCTACCTGTGATGTCGTGCTGTTTGAACGAATCGCTGTAGATCTGGTGCTGATTGGGACAGTGTTTCTTCAGCCATTTGCACACGTCCTGTTGGGTCCACAGGGCCACTGGCTTGGACAGCTTCACATATCCTGTCTGTATAAGATAGAAACACAATAATAAAAAATGAGAACTCCTTCTTTTTAAAGCTTTTTACACAGTCACCATTTATAACCATTAATAAACCCTGATCGTGACGTTTATGGACTACCACTTACTTTTTTTGGTCAAATCGTTTGATCTAGAAGATGCAGGTAAAACACTGTTATGTGTCAGTGTTTTCCGTTATTTTGACCTGGTGGGATCATGCCACTTTCATTTCTTAACTGTATTTTAGTGTATCTGAATCTTTACAGGCTGCTTTGTGACATTTTCCCTTTTGCATCAGTGATCAATGACTAATAACTGATTTTTTACACTACAACTCCAGAAAAATGTTTAAAAAGACAGTCATGCAATCTACAGCTGGGAGCTCAGCACAAAGTAAAATATTTAATCTTGAATTACACACACTGTTATGTATGAATTAAACATATGTTCTCAACATATGTTCGCATTGTACAGCTCAGAGAAACGTATTGCTTGCGTTAAAGTTAAACACTAAACGGCTCATTTTTCCACAACAACAACAAAAAATCTGTATCTAAACAAACAAAAAAAATGGTGACTAATTGAGAAAGGTGGTGTTAATTAGTGCAAATCGATTCTGTGCTTCTCATTTTTCTCTCGCAAAGGGATCAAAAACATGGACTCGAAATAAGCAGCTAGAAGATGAACACCTTGTGATGTCGTCTTGTGATGTCCCCTGAATTACAACAGGAAGCTTAGAGGATAACTCTAAGTTTTCTATTTTGATTATTTGCTTTAACGCCTGATAAGCACGTTAATCAAAATTACAGATGTCAGGAACGCATGCAAGCTCTGAGCTCTGCAAATGTACCAAACCAGTATATTTCCACACAAGCGGTAGACCGGCCAACATCAACACCACCAAATGTCTCTGCACATATTAAACATATGTTATTCTGTGTATATCTTATTATTTATTGTGATTTGCTAGGCTTTCTTTTTCCTTTCATTGTACTACGTGTAATGGTAATGAAGAGTTAAACTATTAGTGCATTTTTGGGGGAAATTAAAAGTATGCCCCTTCAATTTTCCTGTTAGTTTTCTTGTTGACTGACTTTTGCTGTATGCTTGGAAGTCTTGCAGTGTTTTATTCTTTCTGTATGGGCATCTGAAATAAAAAAGAATAAACTAGACCATAAGAAAGACAGATATCATACTGTAAAAGCACAAGAGGACCAAAGCTTACTGCTCTCCAGGGCCAATAGTAGCCAAAGCCTATAATATTGTAGCTGCAGCCAGTTTTGACAGAGAACTACAAACGAGCGCTTGCATACACTTCTCTGTTTTGCATTGCAGCCTTGCTGCAAGACACCCTTCTTATTTAAACGCACTACTTCAACAGCGGGCTATGCAGTAGACTGCCAGCGGATTGCTCTTGAAAGTGCTGGCAATGGATTTGATTTTGATTGAGGGGGCTACTAAAATTACAAACACAGGGAGGTGATTAAAATTTCACATCCACTCCCCTCCACTTCAGCCTGCTCTCTTGCTGCCGTGTGGTGCGGCATAGCAATGGAAGCCCCCTCTTTCCTCCACCCAAAGAAAGCAGAGCAGCAGGTACTGGCAGCATTTCTCCCGGCTTTTGCCTTCTCGCTCCTTCCTTCCATCCCGTCTCATCTCTCCCCCACGTTCAATCTCACGCAGGCCCTGTCAGATCTATCGCGTTGTCTTTCTCACTTCTTCTCCCCGCATATTGTAGCCCTCGTCTCTCCCATCGCCCTTCTCTCACCTGTTTCTTATTATATGGTGCTACCTCACTCTTGCCTTTTCGGTGTCTTTTCACCGCTCCCTCCCACTCATCACGCGGCATCCCAGAGAGAAAGAGAAATTGAGGGATGTGTACATGCTGATTTGGGCATATGGTCTGTATCCCCTGTAGGTAGGCGAAGTGACAGACAGCCAAAGAAAGCAGGTAGGTATGTACGCAGAAAGGCGACGCCGCCTCTCTTAATACGATTGCTTGGCAGCCTGCAAAGGATAGGTGTAGAAACTGCAGAGAGGGGAGGGTGTGGTATTACAGGAAGAAACCACATTAACCATTAAACACAGCTCAACTCAATGCTAATTAACCCCGACTATAAGCCTGAGGCGACAAAAGAGAGAGGGAGGCCAGGATGTCGTAAGAGTGAAGGATGGAGAAGAAAAGAAGAGAGAGAGGAGTGTGTGTGTGTGTGTGTTGAAAGCATGTGAGAAAGTAGAGTGTAGAAAAGGAGGAGAAAGAAAAAAGAGAGGAGGCTGGGAGTGTGAAGGATGGCCGGACTGACAGATGATCCAGAGGAATGAAAAGCAAAAAGCCTAGTGCTCCATGGTAGACTCAGCAGAGTTTGACACAGGAGACTCTCTCATTTTCCATGAACCCATTTGTGAGTCAATGGCCATCTGTGTTTTACATTCTGCACTGATTTAGCCCATAGCTGTGTTCCCTGGGCCTGTACAATAGGTGAGCCGGTGCCTTTCTGCCTGCCAGCCAGCCTGCAGAGCCAAAGGGGGGGGAGAAAACAGAGCAGAGAAGAAAACAAGAGTACAATCATGCTCAAAGAGCCGTGTTCAAGAGACTCCAGGCCAATTAGAGTTTTGAGTGACAGCGCAGGGGTGAGAGAGGAAGCCCGCTTTATTTCTAAGTGGAATACGTCTGGGAACGAGCACACAAAGACGCACGCATTTATCCACATGTGCTGCCCGTTCGCACAAACGCGTTCACACTGGAAGAAATGCGCATAAATGCAATGCATACGCGGGCACGCAGCACATTTATATGACCGCCATCTGTGCCGACATGCGTACAGTGTTGTGCTGTCCTTGGATTTAATTGATATCTGAAAGCCCAGTAGAGCTCCCAGTATTCTTCACGTTACCTTAGCAACAGAGCAAGGACAACCTCAAAAATTAAAAGAGGAGGAATAAAGCCTTTTGGGGGGGAAAACGCACAACCCCGACACGACCCGGAGTCTGCGATAAACATACATTTCCAATCACACTGGAAAAACAACAACTATTACATACATAATGAAGCATGTAATCCCACTAACACTGATAAGCATTTAAAGATCCAATATGAATGCACTCAGCTAAATTAATCAAGAGGCAATCACATGGCCCCTTTGTGAGGACAGTATTGGAATACAAAAAAGAGCTGGGAATTAAAAAGCGCTGAAAAGCATTCCAGAGACAAACACCATGTGACTGGGAGAGTGAATTTGGCAGTGGTGTTGCACGGCAATAATTGTTTCTTAGGAGAACTGCAAACCCCCCCTCCTCCCCGTGCCGCGGTTTTCATTTTGCCTCCAAGATTGTCGGGCCGATTGCGGGGTCAAATGGCTTTTCACTCAATTAAAAATGTTAACTACAGCAGCAATTAGCTCATGTAAGGACATTGTCTTGTCAATAATTTGAATTTAGTGCTAAACTGACCACAAGGCGCTTATAAAGTGAAACAGATTTATTAGTTGGTCTGAGTTTTGCTTACTTACCAGAAATAACTCAAATTCAACCTCGGCTCTGGATATTTCCCTGGACAATATGAAGTGGCAGAGTTCATTTATTGAGCAAATGCATACAAGGGCAGAACAAATACTCGATAGCTCTTTAATAGCAAAATGCTGTTTAAAACTGTTACAGCTGTCTAGTAGCCTTCATTAGGCGCAGCGGTGTTTGTTGAATAAATCGTAGCTGATTCCTTTTTGTCCTAAACAGGTATGAAAAAAAATGGAAGTAATGTTCACACAGCGTTTCTTAATATTTTGCTTCTAAACAGCCAGACTTTGTTGTAATTTTTGTTGTCTTTAGGCTTTCTGAAGGTCTTTCAAAGTATTTTTTTGGACATTGGCTGCTTTTGCACTGATTTTCCAGCCTTTGTACTTGATCATTTTTAAAGGAATGGTTTTCTCTTTTCTTTGCTAAGCCACTTAACAGCACTGACCTATGAATCACTCAAGCATAAAAATGGCACTTTACTCAAGAGATGAACCAGTGTTGACACAAAACAGATAAGACAACTAAGCAAAAACACAATTTTAACTATTGTAACTGCAGTCAAAAAACCAAAAAACCAAAACATAATGTCTGACAGGCATATTGAATTTATGATAACAATTCCCAAAGAGCTATTGGGGTTTTTTTGTATGTGAAGTGACTGGCCTAGGTAAACAGTATCTGAAAGTCGTGTCCTTTTGCACATTACTGTACATGTAGGACACAAAATGAGAATCATTCCATTTTAGAGAGAAGTTTCTCAGTTGCTTTGTGTTATATAAATGCTTATTTAATGTGCTAGCAGTTCACTTCAAATAAATAACTATGAAGACTAGAAGATTGAAAAAAAATGCCAGACTGGCTCATAAACTTTTATAGACAATACAAGGTCCTGACAGCCAATCTGAACTTATTTTCATAAAATTATGGACGCCTCTAGTAGAAAGAAGAGAGCCTGTTATCAGTGTTCATTTCAAAAGTCACCAACACGCCACATTCACACACTCATTCATACAGAGGTTTATTCTATGCCTTTAAGAGCTTTCTAACTTTTATACACACACACAAACTCTGATGTTTGATCGCACAGTATCAGCAAAATATTCAATTTAGTGTTCAGTATTTTGCCCAAGGACATGCAACATGCAGACTAGAGGAGCTAGAGAATGATCTTTCAATTGGTGGATGATCCACTTTAACGCCTGAACCACTCATGGTGGTGCATGAGTGCACACGGAAACCTTGAACTACTGCGAGAACACCATTAATGCTATCCAGACATCTTTTCTTCAGGAAAAGGCTTTGCTTATTTTAGCAAGATGATGGAAACCTGCGGCAACTGGGATAGGATGCCCTACAACCCACAACTGGACAATAGATGGGTGGATGAATAACCCTAACCCTAAGGTAAATATATGATAAACTAGGTCCTAAAATGTTAAACAGTGCTGATTGTACATCAGTAAAGGACGGGAAAATGTATCTTTTGAAAATATAATTATCAAAACTACTGAAATACTTAAAGTGTTAAAAATGGATGAGGATGCAAGACAGTGGTTCTCTTAAATGTGTTGCTGACATAAAATTCAACGTGAGTGTAAACAAGTCAACATTAAAACCACTGTCTATAATACTGTGTGCAGTATTTTTTTTTTAAACGGCCCTGCCGGGGGGAGTTTGCATCTCAGTAACAACAGGTGGTCCGAGTAAAAACCAAATGAATGCCAGGAATTGAATTTCCCAAGCAGAAAATTGCATTGTAATAAAATTATTGGTGTTATTCACATGGCTAATCGGTGTATATTAAAAAAAACTCATTAGTTTCAACATTTCGATTGTTTTTTTATTTTTACTTTCAATTAAATCTACAGATTAAATCAACTGCAAACTTGCAAAATTGTATTTGTTTTTATTCTAGACAACATTACAGCCTATTTGGAAACACTGTTATAGCTAAATATACCAATATACTCACAGCTTCTCAAAAATGCAATCCTGTATTTACATAAGGCCTTAAAACAAAGTGTTACCACGTTATATTTCATTCTTTGTATAAGTTATAATTTTAGATCCAACTTCTCAGTAGTCAAATTTGAATCTAATCCTGATTTTACCTTTTAATTCCATCCCTCAGTTCTCAACAGCAGCGGGGAAACTGAAAGGTTGTATTAGACGCTTCCTCCATCCTGAGCTTCCTTATGTTACACGAGTCACATTCCCTGTTATATACTACCCTCTAGTGTCACCACTAAACACTGCCTCCACGTTTAACTGCAGACTGACGGAGAAGCACTAAGAAGAGCAAGGCAGCTGCCATTAATGTCATGTTGACTGAGTGAATGGGTGTCTGAGACACGGAGCCCTGTGTCGCCTGCCCTATCTCCACTGCACAGCTAATTAACAGCTCTGGCATGTTCTCTCTCGCTTTCTTTTCTTTCTGCCTCGCTCCATTTCTCTCGGTGAGAGCTGGCAGGAGATGAAAATTCCCTGTATTAATTAATCTGTTACATACAGGAATTGGGATGAAACCGTGATACGGGTGCGTGTATGTGTGCGTGGACAGGGTAGAGAGGAGTCCAGAGAGCTGTGGATAGCTGACAGAATAACACGCTGTGCTGGAAAAATTAATAAGCCTTAATAAGGAGCCTCTGTTTGAAATTGGATTTACAGGCGATGCCAACTTTACTCAGGCACATCAAAGAAAGCACACCAGATCCCTTCAGAGCACCTGACCTTGGGATTCAGTGGGGTCCATAAAGCATAGCAGGGCGTGTTAACACCAAACAAGATATATTCACCTTGGGCTTCATATTGATTACGACTGAGATGAGGTTATTTGCTATGGATGTTATAGCTATCCACAGAGTCTAAATGGCTGTTTTATGCTTCATGTTTAATCTATGGCTGAGCCTTGACTCGATTATAAATCCGAGCAGGCGCATGATTCAACTTTAATCCAATATTTAAAAATTAACGCCGCTGATGTGATGAACTGAAATGACCTGCTGTATGCTGTTCCACAGAATGGCACAAAGGTCTGGATTTATTATGTCTTCACATTTATTCAGGGCTAATTGATGGATCATTAAAACAGGTACTTACACTCCACATGAAAAATGAGATGAATGAGCCCTAGCATCAAACTCTCGCTCTTAGTCAGCAATCCTGACAAAATGTTGAGTTTCTCACCTGAAAAGCCGGTGAAGCTCGGTACGAAACCTTAACGTTTCTCTTCTATCAACTGAAATGTGTCTGTAGCGCTGAAAAAGCACTCGACTGTGGCACCAGGAAGTTTCAGTTAAACAGGATTTAGATTTCTCGGGGCGAGGTATCAATCACGAGTGCTGTGTTGACTCTAGAATTAATACAGACTCTCAGTTTCATCTGCGTGGCTGCTGTTATTCAACAGCCAACAACATTTGATTAGAATTTCTATGTGCAAGATATATGGTCCCTGGACTCATATGCATATACACAGACAAGCCAAAACATTAAGACTGCTCACAGATGTAGTGAATAACATTGATTATACAATGATGCATTTCAAGGTCTGGATTAATTAGACTATAACTGAACATTTGGCTGTTAAAGCTGCGCAAATGGGCAGCAGTAAAGAACTAAGTGACTGGCAAGGGTGAAGTAGTTGCAGCCAGATGACTGGATGGGAACATATCTGAAAGAGCAACACTTATCAAGTGGCCCCGTTTGGCACTGTCGAGTACAAACTCGCAGTGGTCTGAGGAGAGATAAGGCATGAACTGATGGCAAGATGTTTTAACTGTTCTCAGTTAAACTTGAGAGGCTTGATGCACCCCGGGCAGCAACATTTGTTGGTGCAACACTCCACACGGCACCTTCAATGGTCTTGCCATGGTGGGTCCATTGATTTGGCAGCACACAAAGACCAACAAGCAAATGAGTTGAGATGTTGCAATGAAGGGACATGACAATCAGGGAGTGCTGAAAAGAGATATATGGGAAAATTCTGTAACAGAGGAGCCAATCAACAGTGTAACCTGGGAACATATGAGCCACTGACGCCTGCACACAGCACAAATGCTGTTGTTAAGATTGTTGTAAAGATGCAGGAAAGTGTACTTTTCTTGGCTTTTCACCCATAATATGAATTAGTTATAACTTTAGTAAAACACTCTGGTGGGATCAGCTAAAGACATTGATGCTAAGGTGCTCAAACCTTATTTTGTAGCAAATAAACATCAAACGCCCCTTAGCTGCAGTATGATAGAAGACACTATGGCAGCGGTCCCCAACCCCTGGGCCATGGACCGGTACCAGTCAGTGAGTCGTTTGGTACCGGCCGCAAGAGTTGAGGCTCTGGTATGAAATTTATGGTTTTCAGGGTTTTTATCGTTAACTCTGTTTCCCTGGGTCTTTTCCCGTGTTGTAGTTGTGTGTCTTATTTTGAAAGAAATATTTACACATTACCATAGCGACCAGAGAGCATTAAGGGACAGAGAGGAGGATGTTACTCTCAATTTGTTGGTCATTTCAGGAGGATGCTGCTAATAAAGTTCGGCAATTACACAGTGAATTCGCGTTTATTATTATATTTGAAAAATACCCCAGTTTTTGTCTTGGTCGTATCATTTTATTTTGTTGTATTTATCCGCGACACCTTAAAGGCCGGTCGGTGAAAATATTGTCTGACATTAAACCGGTCGGTGGCGCAAAAAAGTATCACAGTACAGGATTTGGCTGCAGTTGCAGTTTCTATGCTCTGTGCTTTTACGATGATCACCCACTGCACATATAACTGCCAGGAGGCATTCCCTAGATGACAGCCGAGTGGTGAGAGTTGCACCTATGAGGACTTTGATATGAGGGAACGGGAGGTTTTGAAGCATCACCACGATTTAGACTTGGCAGTGTATGCATATTTATGAAATCAAAAATAATATGCCGCGCCATACAGAATGTGAAAGACTGTGGTCATATAATAGCACACATATGTAATATTAATTGAAGTTGAATACCATTTAATTAACCTCAAATCCTGTACTAATAAATACTATCTGTCCTGTGTCTCCAAAGCTTGATAGTACAGATTACTATGAGACATAATTAAACTCTTTATAGACTAGTCTACTTAGATTTTTCCAAAGATAGGAGATATTAAATCCAGCGCGCAGGGACAAGTGACATTGAGGCTGAAAGTTGTCAAATAATTTCTGCGACTTTCTGTTTGCACTCAACCAACCTTCAACCAGGCCAGGCTGTGTGTCTGTTATTTCAAAGAGGTTTACACAGAAGCTGGTGTCTGACTCAAAGTACTTTAATCTTCTTTCATTGTCATAACTGATGATCAGCAAAGAAAAAGAGCATATGGCAGTTTGCATACGTTGGAAGTAAACACTACTCTCCCAATCCGTCTATTTCTGGAGAGGAAACAACTTATGAGTCTTCACTGCTGTTGATGGGTCCTTTCATCTATTATCAGGGACACCAAGGAAAACAACAGCTTGTCTGTCACTGCTTATTCCACATTAAAGTTATTGTTGGTGCTTACAAGGTGGACAGAAACGTGAGGGGTTACTTTATTTACATCACTGGCATACTATTTTGTGCGTGGAAAGCAAAAGGATGTGTGCTTTCCACATAATGTGACCACAAATACCATCAATGTACCATCAAATACGAGTAATAAGTGTAGTTATATCACCACAGTGCAGTTAAGCATGCTATGTGAATTCCTTGTGAGATCTGAGAACTTGTGCTACAGTGTTTAGAGTGCTATAATTTTGTTTAGATACAATGGAGCATTTCATTAACTTGGTTTAGCCTGTTAACATTCCAGCATTTGCTAATTAGCACTTAAGAAAACACAGTAATTACGCTTTTACCCAGAACAAAGCAGCTAATTAGAGGGGTCACAAGTGTAAATCTAATTCTAAGACTTTCATCATTTCAGTTTTTAGTGCGCTCGAGGTGGCCTATATTTATTTTGGGCAAAAACAAAAGAATTCATTCAACATTTTGGACACAGACCAAGTTATTAATTTTTAAAGCAATTTGGACAACCTGGAGCTTGCTGTCAAGCCAGAATGTAGAGCAAACATGTTTGCAGCTAATCAGCCATAAGGCAATAAAAACCGAAATAACAGTCACCCCCAAGCAGGTTTTATTTCCAGGTTTATTGTTTATTTTACTCTAGATTTGATAGATTTACAACATTATGTTGAAAGGAAAAAAGATCAGGAAATAGCAGCTGAGACCAGAACTGGGCAAATTTGTTGAAGTTTTAGTCAAATGAGTATTAGGGTCCTTTTTCTCATAGACTTCTATACAGTTACACTTTTTGCAACCAGAAGAGTTAATATATATTTATGACACACTGAGAGCTTATATCCAACTTTTATGCACAGTCTGTGGACTTGATGGATTTTTCAAAGGAATTAAAAACCTTTTGAAAATTTCACAGTTAAAGATCAAACTACGACTCCCTCGACAAATGCAAAGAGACATTCTTTTTAAAAAGTCCATTGCAGCCCCGAATTTTTCAAAACACTACGCATCAAATGACATTAAACAGTCTTTACACCCCAAATAATATAAAAGATAATACATGTAACAGTTCAGTTTATTTAGTATTTACTAGCAACTGGTCATTCAGCATGCTGCCACCTGCAATACTCACACAGCACTGTCACCCAAATCCTTCCAGTCGTGAGAACACACTCCCCCCCACTATTTCAATTCTAAACTCATGTGTCTAACTCACAGACTTAATGGACATACATGTAATATAAATATTAGCCATTAGTCACCTGTTTTCATTTTTTTGATCCAAGCTTCTCTTACAGTTACCATGAGTCTGAAAATTGCAGACTCTGGCGCCCCTTAGCTGCAGTATGATAGAAGACACTATGGCAGCGGTCCCCAACCCCTGGGCCACGGACCGGTACCAGTCAGTGAGTCGTTTGGTACCGGCCGCAAGAGTTGAGGCTCGGGTATGAAATTTATGGTTTTCAGGGTTTTTATCGTTAACTCTGTTTCCCTGGGTCTTTTCCCGTGTTGTAGTTGTGTGTCTTATTTTGAAAGAAATATTTACACATTACCATAGCAACCAGAGAGCATTAAGGGACAGAGAGGAGGATGCGTCTCTCAATTTGTTGGTCATTTCAGGAGGATGCTGCTATTAAAGTTCGGCAATTACACAGTGAATTCGCGTTTATTATTATATTTGAAAAATACCCCAGTTTTTGTCTTGGTCGTATCATTTTATTTTGTTGTATTTATCCGCGACACCTTAAAGGCCGGTCGGTGAAAATATTGTCTGACATTAAACCGGTCGGTGGCGGTTGGGGACCGCTGCCCTATGGCACTATGGTGACACAGAGAGTACAGATTTGCCAAGAAAAAGAGGAGTTGGAGTTGTTATATGCTTGAAATAACAGGAGATTAAATAATTAATAATTGGAAAATTAAAAATTGAAAAACAAACCCAATATGCCAATGCTCTCTGGATTAAAAGAAAAATACTTCTGTTGTGTCGACTACTGTGCTGTGATAGATGTGGCAGAACAACTCTTACCCGGGTCAGCTCAGACTCGGAGACAGATCGGTGTGGCGGGGAGCGCCGCTGGTACCTTGGAGGGCTGACATCCTGATAGCTTGGGCTGTCGTCATCCAGCAGGACAGACCCCACATCCACAGACTCTTCCTCCTCCTCCAGCTGTGACGTCATATTCTCCTGGCACATCTGGTGGTCGATGCCATTCTGGCTCAGGTTGCAGTGAACAGCTGAGTGTGTCAGAGGGCAAACATTTCCAAGTGATTAGCAAAGGGTAACAGCAGACATTTGCTATAAATAGGACAAAAGTGTAATATTGCAATTTTAACTGGAGGTGCTTTACATTACATTTGAATCACTTAGGTTCAGGTATGTACTCTAGTTAATAAATTAAGATTGCAGTTTTCTATAAATGGGCCTTTTAATGCTTGTGTAGTACACAAGAGTACTATATTATTAATGTAATAGTATAACATCTTTTTTTTATTGTCTCTTTTTACGGTGCTTTTAAATGTTAGATTATTCGATTTCCTGGTGAAATTTCAAACCGTGAGCAACACATGTTGAATAACCAAAAGTCCTCACACACTGAACGCTACACTTCAGAAATTCCACAAGATGGCAGCAGAGAGTGACTTATGGTGAGTAAGCCAGTGAAAGTCTCAGTAGTTGATTGTAATGCAACCTGTCTCCTACTACCAGTCAGTTCTTAATACAGTGAACTGTTTGCAGACAGTTATCCAAAATCTGTATTAGAGCATAAATGATAACAGCAAAGTTTCAGGAAAAAGCTAAGTGCTATCTATTATTCACTAACATCAGAGAGACAAGTCCCAGAACGATTCTACATGATGAGAACAACCCAAATGTAAGTCATAAAAATATCTTCTGCAAACAAGAAGATGAGCAAGTTATGCAGGAGATGATATGCCCCCACAGAGATAATCTGGAATTTACATAAACAGACAGACATCCACAGAAAAACCGTGGCAAGTTCTCCAAAAAGACAACTTACTGAAAACTGTGAAAAAGCACAACAGCAAAGGAGTTGTCTAATAGATCAGCAATTTAGTTTTTCTATCCTTAATGTAATGACCCTTCTATGAATCTCATACTCTTAAAAGTAAAGAAGACAAAGAGAATTTTGTTAGTGTGGAACTACCAGCAAAGCCAGCGTTCAGGCATCCATGAGTTGAAAATAACAACAAGTTCAGGCAGGCTACAAAGTCGAGCTCAGCTGCCGGCCTGGCAGATCAGATGATACCAGAGCCAGCACAGATCAGCTAGTCTCTCAGCAAACTGGCAAATCTCATTACGTGTGTACTATTGAATCTTCTGTAGCCTGCCAACAGTTTCTGTAACAACTGCAAGCCGCTCATCAACCCACCTGACTTCATGTCGACTCTGATGTCACTGATGCCTGCTGTGCTGGATCATTTTGTTGCCATGCCACGAAATATAAATTACTCCAGATGGAAAGAACAATTTTCTTTGGACTTCAGTGGACCAAACTACATTTTTTACATGTTATACTTGCCTAAGACTTTCAGTTTTTATGGAAAAATATTGCATTGTAAATTGACGACATTCTCAGCATAACCCAAGACTGGCTGAGCACTACAGCAGGAGAGTTTATCTTTAGCCAGAAAAGCCTATTTTCTTCTGTTTTTTCCCCCTCAAAAATCCTGCACAGTCGATTGCCTTGATAAGAAAACAACTAGAAATCTGTGTAAAAACGTGTTACGACTGCCACAAATTGGCATTCAAGGACATGTCTCAGGCAGATGACTTAAAAAAGAAAACAGAAAAAGAAATTCCTGTGAATCAATTTGCATGCATGTAAGAGATGAATGATAATAGTCACATATTGGCAGAAGGCTTGTATTACTCTGGGTAAAACCGCATCGTACTACTTTGTCATTTCCTCCATGAAGGGCTTATTTTTAGTTGTGTTTTTCAGGAGGTGTCAGACTCTAACACTATTTTAGTCTCATCAGGCAGTGATGCAGGAGCAGAAGTGACAGCTAGCAGTGAGTTGTTAGGTGTCACTAAAATAGGCCATTTGTCATCATAAAACCTGGGCACTTGTTCTAAAAACACCAGCGTCTCATTCATGTGGAATGGAAGTCAAAAACCCTTTTCATCACACCTGAAGTCTGCTTGGATAAAAGGTCAAAAAACATGTTTTTCGAAAGCCGCACATTCGGCTTTACTTAAAGGTCTAAAAAGAGCAACAGAATGAACTTGAAAAAAGAAGAGGAAAAAAAGCACAACCGTGCAATGTCTCATATAATTGCCTGCAATAAATACATATTTGAATGTCCTTGATATCTCGGATAGACACATAGGCTTTGGGGAGGGTATAAAAGGATGACAGCTATCTGCTGGCCAAACAAAAATGCCAGTCTGCTTGTTGGCAGACAAGCACGGCCAGGAAAACTGCCAATTAGCGACTTATTTGAGACCACTGTCCGAGAGCAATTACAAGTCTGACACAGTTCAGACTGGACTGAAACAAAACAGCAACAATATCCGTGCTGTCATTCAACATACCAGCGGGGCCACCTACAGTAGGTTTCACTACTATAGTTCCTCCTCATACTGTAACATGCCATACATCTGGGAATTAGAGTGTGAACACATTTAAAATCAGGGAGAAAGTGCACTACATTTGTTCAAATATCTGACCTAGAATCACACCCTCAGTTAAAAATTTATAAAGAAGATACTTCTTTTTACAGGGGGACAGATTTGTTTTATACATATATAGTCACAGAGCACTTGAGCTTATACAAAAGTTGCTTGAATCACTCAGATTTTGTTGAGATTACCATTACACTGTCCAAATGCCAGAATACAGAGACCACTTAGTGCTTTACTTGCTTTTAAAATATTACAATGTTTTTGAGGACCTATGCAGTCACAATAAGATTCTTATTAATAATTTAAGTAACTTACATTTGGCAGTATAGCTCACTTTATGTGCAACGGAGGAAAAACTAGAGCCAGAGAACCCAAAGAACAAAGCTGCCACCACAGCTAACAACAGATCTAATATTTATTGAGCTGTACAGAGTATGGAAAGAAAAAACTGGGGCAGAGGCGGTTTGCAAAGCAGCTTACCGATGATTGTGGCCAACTATGCTCAATACATTGAATGCATGATATAGCTGTTGTGATGAGCCTGATGATAATTTGTTGTAATGTTAAAATAAAGGGTGCCACGCTGTAGGCATTACTTTTAAAAAGTTAAAATTCAATAATAAATTCAGTAATTCCAAAGGTTACATAAGTCATTTAGATAATATCAAATTAAAACTTAAAAGCAGAGGTGTTCATATCGTATTTCACCCCCAATAATATCAGTACAAATTTGTACACAATATAAAAGTGTCCTGTCATGATACCGATGATATATATAATATGCATTTATGTTCGCTAGTGCACAAATCCAGACTGCTAGAAAGCTGTTACAGATAAAGGTGGGAAAAAACCAACTCGAGGCAAAACCATCAGTACAAAGAGGAGACACGGCTGCTGAAGTGAAACCAAAAAGTAATCAAATGACTCAACCGAGCATCTCACTAGTTAGACTCTACATGACAGGAGGACCAAGTGGTGGATGGAAATTAGTGATGCAGTTACATGGCTTTAAGCAACTGGTTAAAAAGTCTGAGCCAAGATATAACATCTCAAGTTCTATTATTTGATAGTAATGTGCAGGCTCTGTAAGAGTTTCAAGGTTACATCGCTTTTCTTGTTAATATTATTGTTATTTTTTTGTTGTTATTATTATTTACTTAAATGTTTGACATTTGGAAAACACTGACTAAGCTGCTTTTGGGTTTGCATTTGATGTATTGCACTATAATGCTGCTGCTGCTGCACCTTGTGGTAATGGATTCACGCTGAGAATTAGGTAGTCTGTCATCAGTGACACTAGTTCATTGGAAAAGAAGGAAAAGGAAAAAGGCCGCTCATGTTGTTTGCACCAATAAGTAAATGCTCCTGCCTGCAAGCTGCAATGTCTGACTGAATGTTATTTAGTATTTGTTTTTCCTTATATCGACAGAAAAATCATTATTGGAGATTTTCTTGAAATGTTGTGATATCATTTTGCTATATCAGCCACCTGTAATTAAAATAATTAAAATCTTTAATTTGTGATTTAACCTCTACATTAGGAATCATTGGAGTGATTTACCTATTCTAAAGCAAGCTGAATCATGCCTTAAATAGCCTTAATATAATACGCATGCTGTGATACATGACCGTTAACTACCTCTGATACTTTTATAAGCTTTTAATATATAACTATGAACTGTTCCTCTCCCACATGCCTCTTTTCTGACTTGTGTTTTTTGATACCTGTGCTCAAAGTGTAAGGCAGTCTACTGATTGTTTAAGGATTACTCTACACTTGATTAACACTGACTGACTCTTTCTGTGACATCTTCAATCAGATTTCTTTGTTTTCTAGTAGGACAAAAGGCAAGTTGCTCTAAAAGATGCCACATTAACTAACAAGGCTTACTTATAGATGGATGGACTACAAACACAGATCAGGTGTAATATTATGACACCTGCCCAATATTCTGTTGGTCTCCTTTTCGGTGCCAAAACAGCCCGGACCCACTGAGGCACTGACTCCACTTGACCACTTGAAGCTGTGCTGTGGAATCTGGTACCAACTTGTCACCAACAGGTCCTTTAAGTCTTGTAAGTTCCGAGGTGGGGCCTCCATGGATCAGACTTGTTTTCCAGCACATCCCACAGATGCTGAGCGTATGATCCACGTGCATCGGTGAGCCTTGGCCACCCATGACACTATCACTGGGTCACCACTCTTTCTGACTTCGACCGCCTTCGATAGATTCTAACCACTGCAGACCGGGAACACCCTGCAAGAGCTGCAGTGTTGGAGATGCTCTGAAACAGCCATCTAGGCATCACAGTTTAGTCCCTATTAAACTCACTCAAATCCTAACAATTGTCCATTTCTCTTACTTTAAACACATCAATTTTGAGGACAAAACATTCACTTGCTCCCTAATATATCCCACCCATTAACAGGTGCCATGATGAAGAGATAATCAGTGTTATTCACCTGTCAGCGGTCATTATGTTATGCCTGATCGGTGTATTACTACTTTAAAGAAAAATGTCAAATATGACACAGCTACAGTCCTGCTGTTTGATTCCTGATTAAAGAACAGAGCCCCGTGAAGCCCCATTTAAACCATACAAAGATCATACATGAGCGGGCCATGTTTTAAACAACGCCAAATTGAGATGCGTGGCACGATGCATTGCTCCCTCTCACTGCCTCTTTATTCTCTCCTCCCAGCTCACTCCTTCCCCTCCTCACCCTGACTAAATTCATGACTGGTGTGCAACCACTCTGGAGGAGAAATGAATTATACATCCTCTGCTAAGAGCATCTGAACAATGGTGCAAGTAGACTAAATGGATGGACGGGTGAGAAGATGGTGAGAGGGGTTAGGCAAAGGGGGAGGACCACAGCAAAAAGAGAAAGGACAGCCGCACCGGCCTGTCATCGTTTCTGTGGAAGAAGGGTGAGTGGATAGGAGGCTAAAAGATAGATTTTTTTTTTTTTAAATAGCAACAGTTACTATAAATAGCACCATTACATTCTTCCCTCTCTCCTCGCTGACATGCGCCGTGAAAGCTTCGCGAGGGAAGAGAGATAGATGAGGGAGGATATCCGCCTCCATTCTCCCACTCCTTTCTTTTTCCATCAATGGAACTCGGTGTAACTGGTTGGGAAATGAGGAGAGAACATGAATGGAGCACACTTACGTAGAATTGTTACCGAAAACTGCCATCGCTTCAAAGCTGAATGCATTTCTATTTTCCAGAGGAAGATAAAGTAAGAATTAGATTAGTCTTACGTAACTCTGGTTCTCTTAATTACTGTACATGACTTTTAAACGAGCAGCCATTATCTTTTTTTTTTTTTTTTAACCTGTCCCGTTTGGTTCTTTTGCCATCAGAATTATTGTCTAAAGGCGAAGAAAGATGCCCAACGGATTTACTTTACCAAATGGACCATCCCAGCCTTGCCGTAATGGTCCATTTGATTCACCTTTTATTGTTTATTTTATTTTCACTTGCTGAACACGGGACAGACTTGACTGGTGGAAAGAAAGGGGAGAAAGAAAGAGGGAAAGAAAAAAAAAAAAACCTGAGAAGAGGGATGGGGAAAAAGGGCAAAAAACAAAAACCAACAGAATAAGCAGACAAAAAAAACAAAATACATATCGATCACCTGGATCACCTGTTGAGAAAGAAAAAGAGAAAGCAAGCAGAAGAAGACAAGAGTAATAAACAAGATCACAATGATATATGGGAATATGACAGTAAATACTAAATATTAAACATTATGGTGCAGCACGTGAGATCGACAGCGCACAGTGTGCTTTGAGGTAGGAGCTCAAAAGGGGTGTAGTTTGTGTGTGTGATCACCTGTGTGTACACCTGTGAGCATGAACGCGCTTGTTTTTAAAAGGTTCCTTCATGTAATGATCTGCTAGAGGGTGTGGGGGCCACTGCCCGTCCTCCAGGGCATGAAGCAGGTATGGAGGAGATCAAAACTCCAGACATCCAGAGGCCCCCAGAACACAAGAGACCAAGGAAGACCAACAGAGGGGCAGCCGCGCCACTATCCCAGAAAGAGCTGAGGAGAGTCCCAGATGAGGGGTCACTCAGCAGCCGCGGAGCAGAAGCCGGGGGGGGTTGCAGTGACGTGCCCGTGAGCTCCGCCGGCAGCCAGCTGCGCCTGAGTGACCGAGCCCCGGGCCAAGAGGCCGAGGGCACCCCATCCCCGAAGTGGCCCGAGCGAGCCCCAGGCTCCAGGCCCCAATAAGCAGCCGCCAAGGAGTGAGCCGGTGTGTACCTGGGCGCCCACCCCCGGACACAAAGAACCACCAATGCACCGATGTCTGAGGGCGTCTGCCACCGGCAGGGGAAGTGGTGGGGGGAGATGGGCCTCCAAACCTTGGAGGACCTGAGATGTCCCCAGAGAGGTGGGGTCTGATACCCAACCTGACATATAGACACAGACAAACAGGCACACACAGATACAAACATCTATTCCCACCCTCATGCTCTCAACACTCACCCAACATGGAGACAGACATAGAGAGACACTGTACACACAATCACACTCCCCAAGCGTACTCTAAGCCCCGAGTCTAGGTACCCTTGCCCCTGGAGGGGGAAACTGCGCCCAGACCCAGGTGGTGTAACCCTTTTCCCTGCGGTGGGGAGAAGCAGACCGCCCCGACTCCGCAGCAGCAGGGAGGCCCCACATTCCAGACCCCAGTCGGACGGCCAACTCCTCCTCCTAGCCCCCCGCTCCAGCAGGCCGCAGAGAACGGGGTGTAGGAAGACTCAAACCTCCCTCCACCCGCTCATATGTAGTGTTGATGTATGTGTGTTCTAAGGTGCATTTAAAACCCAGGAGGGCATGGAGCTACCTGCCAGAGCAGCAGGTAAGCGATAGCCCCTCCTGCTAGCCCTCAATGTCTACGTGTATTTAAAATTGAGAGGTGGGCAGCGACGCCAGGGGTGAGGTGTACACCCTGATGGTGATTGGAATCCATGTAGCATACCCACCCCCAAGATCCTATATGTATGTGTAATGTAGGGCTGCCACAAACGATTATTTTGATAGTCGACTAGTCACCGATTATTTTTGCGATTAGTCGACTAATCGGATCATGCATCCATTGGACGAAACGACAGCTTATTGCACCAGCAGCATCTGCTCTTATATAACATTAGCTTAGTGGGTATGTGCTAACTAAAAATAAAGACAAGATGATAGTTTATTAAATTTAATGAGATTTACAGATTGTTTCGTAAAGTTTAATAAACTCCTTGCTATCTAAAATATAACGGGACACCGGAGTATATTCTCGAACATCTCACACTTCTGATAATCAGTTGTCTGCTTGACGTTTATTCAGTCGTGTATAAACTATAACTTTAATCTCAGCCAAACCGATTTACTCAGGAACAAATAAAATACTCAAAAAAAGGCCAAACAATAACATTTTTAAGTTATCTAACTGACTTATATATGTTTAACCTGAGTAGCGAAAAGACAGTGGTGGGTTTGAAAACGATTTGCCGGGAGTCCGGTGTTCTCACCGGCTCTAGTGAGCCTTGCCCCGGCTAGCTATCGAGCTAGTGGGTAACAGACGTCTCCCGAAAACGCCGGAGCGCTTTTGAAAATATGCAGTGTCTTGATAAACTGAGCAAATATTTGAGGTTTACACAGCTACATTCTCGCCTGAAAATATGTTAAACGTTTATTTTGTGACCCAGAAAGATTAATAAGAGTAATATTAAAACTAACTAGCTGCCGCCATTGTTGAAAACTGAGCAGGGCGCGCTATGAATTCTGGGACACTGCTGCTTCTTCTTCTTCGAGTGTAAAGGCAGCTGGCATCCTTGTACATGCAGTGCTGCCATCTTCTGTTTCAGTCCGTTATTACACTCTTAAATCCTACTACTTATTCCTGCGCCTTTTGTGATCTTACAAAGCTTCAAACGATGCGTCGACTATTAAATCAGTCGTCGACGATTTTGATAGTCGACTAATCGTGGCAGCCCTAGTGTAATGAAAGTGTGAGTAATGTGAATGTCTAAGGTGTGGGATAAAATTGAGGCAGAGGCAGCCAGAAGGGGACAGAGGGGGGGGATGTCTCCTCTGCACCCTGGTGACACACCCCTACCCCAAGGCCCTGCATGTGTGGGTGATTGTGGTGGAGCGGGAGGAGGGAGGCAGCTGGAGATGGGGAGGGAAGGAAGGAGGGGCAGTGACCCCTCCTGGGGCCAGCTCCCCGCTGACCCCAGTAGGCACCCCATACTCTGCAACCCGCCAGGAAAGGGGCCCAGGCCCATCCAGACCGGGGCCCAGTGGAGCAGCGCCTCCCGGCCCCACAGAGCCCGGGACAGTCCACCTGACCCCACCACAGAGAAAACTGCACCCACCCCATCATCCACTCATCTTCCAGACTACACAAGACAATAGACGCCCAGGCTGAGCTCTTCCTCCACCTCTCCTGTATCTCCCCCTCCTGCAGAGAGAGTTCCTGAAGAGAGGAAGGCTCCTGCAGGATGTGACAACCTCCCCCACCAGTTGAAGAGCCCCCCAGGTGGTTCGATGCACAGGCGGCACCCTGTGCCAGGCCTGGGCCCCCATACACCCACCCGCCCACAACCCCGGCAACACACCAACCAGGACCCAAGCCCCTGAGGCTTGGCCAGGGCCCCAGCCCAGAGACGGAGTGCCCCCAGAACCTCACGCCCATCCCGGACCCACCCAGGGGCAGCCAGGCTACCAGGTCAGTAACCCCCGTCCGTCAGCACAGACCCTCCCCTAGCCTTGCTGCACGCAGCCACGAGGAAACCGTCACCTAAGAGCCAACAGAGCCCCTAATTGGCCATGACCGCTACCCCGGGTTGAGCCCCCCAAGGAAGATGCTCCCGGAGAACCCCCCGATGCCCTAAGCCTGTCCCTACCCCCACACCAATCACAACAGTGAAGGTGGGACCAAACTATGACCCCCCACCCCCACTAGGTGATGGAGCTGATCAAAGGAGCCCAGAGCAATTGATCTGATGTGGTGGCAGAGGCTGTATCAAGACTAATGTGATCTAATAGATAATTTCTATATTGGTTAGAATTAAGATTATTTTTATTTTTCCAGTTCATGAGGACTGTTTTCTTGGCTATGCATAGGGCAGTGAAAACCATATGGGCTATATTCTTTTCCGGAGTGACATTATCTAAGCTGCCCAACAAACATACTAAAGGGGAAGTTGGAATGTTACATTTCAGACACTTTGATAAGTCTTCACATATCTCACGCCAAAACTTCTGAACTGGTGGACAGAACCAAAGAGCGTGGATATAATTGTCCGTGAATTGGTTTGGCAGTGTGAGCAGTTGTTGGTAGACGTAAAGCCCATCTTGAACATCCGATGGCCTGTATAGTGCACTCTATGTAGTATTTTGTATTGAATTAATTGAAGACTGGGATTTCTAATTAGATGAAAAGTTTTTAAGCAAATCTGAGACCAGAAGTTTTGGTCAAAGTTAACTGATAAATCCGCTTCCCATTTTGCAATAGGAAGTGATATTGATTCATCTATTTTAGAAAGCATTCTGTATATTTTGGACAGTAATTTGGGGGTTTTAAGAGTCAGAAATTGAACCACACTTGGTGGTGTTTGTAGTTCAACTTGACCCGGTTTAAATCTCTTTTTTACTATGGATTTAATTTGTTGATATTCTAAAAATCTTTTCTTGTTGATCCCATATTGTGTAACTAGTCTGTCAAATGAAATAAATTCTGTTCCTTCTAGTATATGTTCTAAATATTTGATTCCTTTACTACTCCAATCTGAAAAGTTTATCATATTATTGTTTTGTAATATGTCAGGGTTGTTCCAGATAGGTGTACGTTTGCATGGGATTAATGAAGACTCAGTCAGCTTCAGAAACTCCCACCATGCTGTCAGAGAGAAGCTGATGTTGATGCTTTTGAAGCATTCATGTCGTTGGATGTTTGAGCTGATAAATGGTAGATCTGAAATCTCTAGATTATTGCAAAGTGCTTGTTCTACATCTAGCCAAGGTTCATCTAAGAGGGTATGTTTTTGCCATCCTGAGATAAACTGAAGCCTGTTGGCTAAGAAGTAGTGCTGAAAGTTAGGTAGTTCTAATCCTCCTCCTATCCTACGTAGAATTGTTACCGAAAACTGCCATCGCTTCAAAGCTGAATGCATTTCTATTTTCCAGAGGAAGATAAAGTAAGAATTAGATTAGTCTTACGTAACTCTGGTTCTCTTAATTACTGTACATGACTTTTAAACGAGCAGCCATTATCAATTTAATCTGAAAAGGACCAACCAGCAGGAATCTGTTTGTATGCCTGCCATGCCAAATTGTAGGCACACTGAATATACTGACTGCTTTAATAAGAATTTTAAGGGTTTTGGACCTGACAAGTTCATGCCGACAAAAAATGTATACAGTGATTCAGATCATCAGACAAAGATTAGACACAGATAACCTGATCAGCACAAAATGCACTGATTTCCTTTTTTAAGGGAAAAAACATTCAAACTCTTCTGGCCCTATGTGAGAAAGTAATTGCCCACTAAACCTAATAACTGCTTGTGTACAGTTGGCAGCAAGAACTGCAATCGAGCGTTTGTGGTTTCTGGCAGGGAGTCTTTCACATCACTGTGGAGCAACCTTGGCCCACTCTTCCTTGCAGAACTGTTTTAATTTAGCCACATTGGAGGGTTTATGAGCATGAACAGCCCATTTAAGGTCATGCCAAAGCATCTCAATCAGAGGTCTTTGACTTTGACTAGGCTGCTTTGAGCCATTCGAGTGGACTTGCTGGTGTGTTTTTGGATCATTGTCCAAGCACTTGAGCTTCAGAGCACAAACTGATGGCTAAACAGTCTCCTTTAGGATTTTCTGGTAGAAAGCAGAATTCATGGTTCCATCAAATATGGCAAGTCATCCAGGCCCTGAAGCAGCAAAGCATCCCCAGACTATCAGACTACCACCACCATGTTTGACTGTTGGTATGTTCTCTCTGTTGTTGTAGTTTTACAACAGATCTAATGGGACTCAAAACCTTCATAAAGCTAAACTTTTTCTCATCATTTCACAAAATGTGGATATTCAAGATGTTTTTTGTCAAATGTGACACAGGACTTTGTATCCTTTTTGGTCACCAGTGGTTTTCTTATTGGAACTCTCCCATTGGGGCCCAGTCATTTTATTTTTGTTGAATACTGAACACTGACTTTGTGAGGCCTGCAGTTCTTTAGATGTTGTTCTGGGGTCTTTTGTGACCTCCTGGTTCAGTCGTCAGTGCAGTCTTGGAGTCATTATATTCCTGAGAAGGTTTAAAAATGGCTTAGAAATGTCTTTGCAATCATTTCCTCACTGATGTATGTCAATGATTTTGTTTGACTTCACACTTTTGAGATTGTTTACCCTGCTTCACTTTATCACACAGCTTCTATTTAAGTGATTTCTTGATTCATCAGGTCTGGCTAGCAAAGCTAAACTCGAGGATCTCCCTCTTAAATTCATGATTTAAGTGGGGGATTGTGGACAGTTTTTTTCCCTTAAAACACAAAGTCATTTTGTATTGACTCTGATCATTGTTGTCTAATATTAAAATGTGTTTGTCTGAAGGTTTCATCAAAAAAAATATGCATATGGAGTTTTGTATGTATTTTTTTTTCCTTAACATTTATTTATTCTAGAAGGCTTTTCGGGGCTGTTTGCAGAGAAGCCCAGTCATGTCATATTTGACCAGAGATAGTCAGGATAACAGGAAAATCTTTGTATTCTCAGACTGTGCACTCCTGAAGAGACAGGCAGCTGTGTCTTATCTTTGCCAGAAACTGAAGTCCAACCTCAGTGACCGCAGGGTAACCCCCTCTCAGGCAGAAGTTCACAGACGTTGAAAAACCGGAATTCATAATTGTGATGTGAGCTGTTAGGTTAAAGAAACGACAACTGCAACAGCTGCAGCTTTTGTTCCATTTCAAATTTGGATCTACTGTTTTCAGTGTAATAGCAAAAAAAAAGTCAAAGTCAAACAGTCTTTTTAAGTTTAATAAGTGTTTTGCATCAATGTGGAGTCCTGTTCACATCCCCTCATACTTAAAAAAAGCATCTTGATGACACTGCTGATATGTTGGCCATGAATTGGCTCCTCTGCAGCGCTGTAGTGTTAAAGCTGCAACAAGCCAAATTTAGAACTACTAATATTGCATCAGAGTACCAGTGAACACTGAGATTTGACACACCTCTTGAAATTTTACAGTAGAGTGTCAGGACTGCAGTCCATGACTTCAAAGTTAGGTGATGTAACAAGACAGTAACCCAGACCACACCAGTAAATCAACAAGAAGTCATTCAGAATTCCCAGCGCTTGCCTTAACATTACTGAGATCCCATGGTATGACCTAAATCAGGACATCCTACAAATATCAACGAACTGAAACAGTAATGTCAGGTCCAAAAATAGCTTCTTATTTGAGTAAAGTCCCTGAGGCTGCTATAAAATGTCTAATAGAAGTTTTTGCTGCTAGAGCTGGTACAAAGAGTTACTAAATTCACATATTAACTTTCCTTTTTCAGCATTGTGAGTCATTACTAGGTGTATTCAATAAAGACGGAAATTACTAAAGTTAGTGTTTTGTTAGCTCAAATAATGTTTGAATAGCCTACAACCGTGACTAAGATAAAGATCAGAATATTTTTTTACCTTCTTGAAAATATATTTTGTGTGTATAAAAAGAGTTAAAGTAACCACAGTGTGGAAAACCAGTTTAAATAAAAAGCACTCAAGAAATTATTTACAGATGGTTGCAAATGTCACCAACTGCAGTTTAATAGAGTATTGGAGATCTCATGGAAGATTAGGTACATCTAATGGGTAAGTTTGAATGCATTTATTAAGTGAATATTTAACATTTTACTGGATTGGACAGTTATTGGGTAAGATTTTAATTGATTAGTGTGATGCTTAATAGATAGGGACATTGTCTGTAGCTGTAATACAATCTGAAATATTACATACAGTACTTTGCAAAAGAGCAATAGTTATTCAGGCTTTTATCTTTCACATTTTTTCTTTGGATGTTGTCCCTTTTCACTCATTTTTAGCCGAATCCTTATACCGGTCCATTTTCAGAGATATATTTTTGGTTTCTTAAGCCACTTAACTCTGACCATTCAAATATAAAAAGGGCACCCAACTCAAGGGACGTACCAGATAAGTTAGCAAATAACCCATTTTGAATTATATCATTAGACACTTTGTTGGAAGAAGCCTAATGCAAAAACACAATTTGTTCCCATTTCTTTAGATGAATCTATGAAAACTTCTAAAGATAGCAAAATATAACAAAAATAATGCAAAAATAACCTTATTTTTGCACTTAACTGTGATTCCCAGGAAGCTATTGGCCCAAAACTTGGCATATCCTGGCATGCTGTACAGTCTGCTGTAAAAATTTTAAGAAAATGGACAAGTGGAGGAAAAAATAAGAAGTGGCAGACCTTCAAAACTATCTACAGCAGATAAACAGTATCTGAAAATCATGTCCTTAACAAATGGGGAAAAAGGTAAAGCGAAGACCAGACAGAACCTGAGAGACACATGTGATGCATCGTCAGTTCATCTATATACTGTTCACTGAAGCTCAAAAGAAGTGGAAGGTTGGGAAAGGAAATGGCGAGAAAAGGCTGAGATATGCCAAATTACACAAGAACTGGACTGAAAATCTGGGACAACACATCTTATGGAGTCATTAATCCAACTTAGAAATTTGTGGTGTAGACCATCATCGTCAGAGGTCAGGAGAGACGTACAATAATGAGTCTCTACAGCCATCTGTAAAATATGCTGTTATGGTTTGGTGTTGGGGATCTTTTCAAAACTGATAGAATGATGAACACAGAAAAAATTCAATTCAATTCAGTCTTATTTACAGTATAAAGCACCAAAACACAGCAACAGTCGCTTCAAGGCACTTTAAATTGTAAGGTAAAGACTTTCCAGTAATACACAGAAACCCCAACAATCAGACAATCACTTATAATCAAGCACTTGGTGACAGTGGGAAGGAAAAACTCCCTTTTAAAAAGGGGCCATCACTCACTCACTCCTTGGCGGCTGCTTATCGGGGCCTGGAGCCTGGGGCTCGCTCGGGCCACTTCGGGGATGGGGTGCCCTCGGCCTCGGCCCGGGGCTCGGTCACTCAGGCGCAGCTGGCTGCCGGCGGAGCTCACGGGCACGTCACTGCAACCCCCTGGCTTCTGCTCGCGGCTGCTGAGTGACCCCTCATCTGGGACTCTCCTCAGCTCTTTCTGGGATAGTGCGCGGCTGCCCTCTGTTGGTCTTCCTTGGTCTCTTGTGTTCTGGGGGCCTCTGGATGTCTGGAGTTTGATCTCCTCCATACCTGCTTCATGCCCTGGAGGACGGGGCAGTGGCCCCCACACCCTCTAGCAGATCATTACATGAAGGAACCTTTTAAAAACAAGCGCTGTTCATGCTCACAGGTGCACACACACGGGTGATCACACACACAAACTACACCCTTTTGGCTCCTACCTCAAAGCACACTGTGCGCTGTCGATCTCACGTGCTGCACAATAATGTTTAATATTTAGTATTTACTGTCATATTCCCATATATCATTGTGATGTTGTTTATTACTCTCGTTTTCTTCTGCTTGCTTTCTTTTTTCTTTCTCAACAGGTGATCCAGGTGATCGATATATGTATTTTTGTCTGCTTATTCTGTTGGTTTTGGTTTTGCCCTTCTCCCCGTCCCTCTTCTCAGCTGTTTTCTTTCCTCTTTCTTTCTCCCTTTCTTTCCACCAGTCAAGTCTGTCCCGTATTCAGCAAGTGAAAATAAAATAAACAATAAAGGTGAATCAAATGGACCATTACGGCAAGGCTGGGATGGTCCATTGGTAAAGTAAATCCGTTGGGCATCTTTCTTCGCCTTTAGACAATAATTCTGATGGCAAAAGAACCAAACGGGACAGGTAAAAAAAAAAAAAAAAAAAAAAAAAAAAAAAAAGACAAGGGCCATCATTTTCTGCAGCTGGTTGGGAGTGAGGGGAGAAAGACAAAAAGACACATGTCTGAATACTTCCATTAGAAACATTATGCTGAATTTCCATTTATGTTTGCACCATTCAGTAAAAACACTGTATTTCCATTGTCCTACCAATTTATAAAAAAAACAAGCGGTAGCTTAAGACTTGGACAGGACTGTATGTTGCATATTTACCCACTTAAACAACTGTGTAAATGGCATTTTTGTGCACTTAACGTTCAGACTCTTTGAGGGGTTTGGGTATTTTATGTTCAGAATTAAATTGAAGATATTTAAATATAAATGCAGTCACCATCCAGCCCACTGCATCAGCTGTACAACGTGGTTGCAGCCTGACATTTATGGTTTCTCTTCAGCAATAAAAGCTTTCAATAAATCTAATGACTGAATGACCAAGTGAATTCCTATAATTGAACACTTAACTGAGCTAACAGAGGGTGAGATGATTTAAATGTATGTACCGAGGCTGACGTGTTTCCCTATCTCCCCATAAAACTACACCCATGCAAGAAACCCAGTTGAAAGAAAAAGCACATTTCCAAGAGGGGAAATGGAAGAAGCCAGACAGCAAATTTCTGCACTAACTTTAGAGCCAGTGTTTCACAGCACGAGCTGGTTCAAAGTGAAACCAGTAGTGGGTCCATAATCAAAAGTGATGTTTGCTCTGTGTGGGCGCTCAGGCTCATAGTGATCTCTTTCTCTTTGGCTGACTCCCAGGGTGTAGCAGAATGAAATGTTTGTGTATAGAATCAACTGTTATGACCCAGAAACAAAGCCTAGAGAAAGAGGCCAGGGCGAGCCAGATGACTGGAGACTGTACAAACTGCACTGCTGCTTTGAGACCTTGAGTTTGTTTTTTTTCCTGCTTCCAGAACTTTTAGTGAAACAAGTTAATATGTAATAAGCTAACAGGCATGTACACAGGACAGGAAGGACGTGGGTGCCTTCATTCCAGAGCAATTGCGCCAGCAGACACTCTAGGGGAATTTGAAGAGGTTTTCTGGCACCCGAACTGACAGGATGTAGAGAACATGGCATTTCAGTCAACTGCGCAGCTGTGACTCTTTTTATATGTTAACGGTAGCTTAGAGCTGAATCAGAAATCAGTCTCTGTCACATGGCTGGAAACATGCAAAACTCTACATCTAAAATAACTAAGGCATTTGGGAGTAAATGTGTGGATTTGCACATATTTTTCAGGCACATCATCAGTTGCCCCCATCTGTTATCTCTCTCCTGTTAGCTCCCACACGTTCATGTGTGCCCAGGCGAACACTGCATGCATTCAGAGTGATGTGCAGACGTTACACAACCCTGCATGTATATATGCAGACAAAGATGTACGCACAAGCTGTGAAGACACCTTCCAAACACTGTGTGCGTTTGTAATTCTCGCCCAGTCTGCTCGGAGGAAGTGAGCAAACCTAGCAAATCTACTTGTGGTGTCCATCCTCTGCTTTCCAAATTAGAAAAGAAAATGTGAGAAGAGTGTGTGAATGTGTGAGAGGAGTGTGTCTGCTCAGTTGTCTGCCCCTGAGGACCTTGGAAAGAGCATCTCCATCAGTCAGGGACAGCAGACAGTTATATCCTTGTTACATGCTAACTAAAGTACTAATTAGAATGTATCTGAAAACTAGAAGGCGACAGGAAATGAAGCTCATGGCCTCCAGTATCGGATGTTCTGGACAGGAGCCTGTAGGATAAGCTCGCTGCCCAGAGAGACAAAAAAAAAAAAGTTACGTGTACGTGATCGCTTTACTTATTCTTTTGCAAAGCTCTTTAAGATTAAAAAGCATTTCAAAGGCTCTTCTATCAGAATTAAACAAGATAAAGATATTCTTTGAGTTTGACAACCATATGTACAATTTAAGCATTTTCTACTCAGTAACAAAATTTAATTGGCAGTGTTTAATAAGAGACTGCAGCAAGTTTTTTCAAAGTATTTAAAGTGCCTTACAGAAGAGGTGCTGCTGCTTTGAGTAGAAAGAGAACACATGGTTATGTAAACCATTTGCTCTGTGGTATTTGACTTCAAGCTGTGCATAGTTTAGGTTTTTATGCTTCTGAACACTGAAAAAGTAGGGCACCCTTCTTTTACACTAACTGATCCATGAGTTATTAATACACCTACTGTTAAAGCCTTCTCCGGCTACATTAACATTCATGAGCTGGCTCTGCAATCTGGGACTCAGGTGAGCTCAGGTAACAGTCACAGAACATGTCGTTCAGTGGGTCAGCTCTGTTGTTGTCATCACCAGATTTGAAGTCAAACATGCCCCTTTTCTGCACACTTGAAATTGAATCAGCTCACTTAAGTTTGTGTGGCAGAAGAAACAGAAAACTAGAGGAGTGGTCTCCTCTTTTATTTCATGAAAAGACAAAAATGTGACGATAAAGTCAAAACTGTGCCCATGCCAGAAACAACTACCCACTATCTCTATTGGAAGATCAGCTCTTTCTGCATCCATCATGACAATATGCTTAACTCTGTTACACACAATAATGCACAACCCTGGACCCCGATTGACGTTAATGCTGAGTGCATGCCGAACAACAACAAGCCGCCAGAGCCTGACCTTCAACAGGTAACAAAATCAATGATCAGCAGTTAGGCCTGCAGCATCCAAAAGGATCACTGTGCACACGAGATTTTTCTGTAAAGTGCTGTGATGTGTTTTTGCCAACTTTTAGTCAGTTTGTTAATACTCTTATGTCTTCATTAGAACAGAGATTAGTGCCAGTGTGTACACAGGTGGCCTGAGGCTCATATTGTTAAATCTCAAATATGCAACAGTGCATCAGAAGCAGAGTATTGCAAAAGTAATGCAAAAGTAATATGCCCCATGGTGCAATGAATTTTACATTTTACATACATACATGTTTGTTTGTTTTTCCTGTTTGTGAGCAGGTAGGTGTGACAAGGATTAAGATCAGGCTGACTGTGCATGGAAACCCGAGCACGGAATGTTACATTTAGGTTCAGTGGCTTCAGTGATTCGGTTAACTGGTAAAAAGTTATAATATGTAAGTTTTCCACATTTATATGTCAGTGATTTTTTTTAGTTAGCAACAGTGCTGTCCCCAAGAAGCTATCAGGTTTTTGGCTCCTTTGATCACAAAATACTGTTTATACATTTTTCCGAGATGACTCGGGAGGGTTTCAGGAAGACGGCCGGTTACAGGCTATGAAAAAGTTGGTAAATCCTGCAATAAAGTCATTAAATTGGACACAGTAACCAGAGTTTAGAATGAGCTTCCAAGCTTAAATTGTGGCTATATATGTCCACATTTTATAAAAGAATATCAGAATGCTCATATGAAAAAACTGAACATCCATGCAACAAAAAAAATATTTGATCATTAGTAACCTGTGGCCGTTTCATTATACTGAAATGACACAATATGAATACATCTTAAACAATTAGAGGCCAATAATTAAGGATTTTTAAGACTGATGCAGATATTTTCATCCGTACATCCATTTTCTCCCACATATCCAATTCAGGATCGTGGTGGCGCTGGAACTCATCCCAGGGTAAAAGGCGTGGTAGACCCTGGACAGGTTGCCATTCTGTCGGCGGGCTAACATAGACACACACAAAATCCACACAGAAAGGCACCAGCCAGATGGTGGACTCAAATTCTTCTTGCTGTGAGGCAACAGTGCTAACCACTGTTCCACGGTGCTCCTCCAATACTGATACTTTATTGATATTGTATTTTTTCCCTTTCAGACACAGGAAACATTTGTTAGTAAGGAGTTATTTAAGAGTTCTTACTGGGGAAATATGACAATGGAGTTCAAAAATGAATTACTTGTTTACACTCTAAACATTAACACTAATTACAGTTACAGAGTGCCCTCTGTTGGACAAACTATGTAATATCAACACTCCTAACATGGTTGAAGGGTGTTTCTCATATCTATTCCTTATTTCTTAAATCTATCTGTCATTTTAATGCAAATGTATCGAAAATATTGTCTTATTTGCTGGGGGAGCCCAGAGATCAATTAACAGACCTCCATAAGCAGCGGTGAGGTCAACAACTCCTATGATTTCACGCTACTTCGTGATGTCTTGTCAATATGCTTTTTGTTATTTTTGTGATTAAGAGAGCCCCTTGCAGCTAATTTATAAACTGTGCATTTAATACGTAGAAAGCAAAGAGAGAGTCTGACTATTCTGGAATTTTAAACAGGATACTCAGATGACTAAGTCAGCCTTAAAAGAAGCTTTTTGGAATCATTGCCATTAATTTTGCTCATGCACACTCATAAGGCTGGTGGTTATGTTCATATGTCAGCTGCTGAGACAATGAGGATTGACTGCATGACTAACTATCAAAGTGAAACCATGTAATGAGTTAGCCAGCCAGCTAGACTCTACGGGCTCTTAATTCACCCTGACATCCCATCAAAAGTTAACTGCATTCCAACTTCATAGACTGCCCTCTACAACCCCAGGGCTCCATCAGCCATGGCTGCTTGGGACTGTGTCAAGCGGGCGCAGATGTGCTCAGCTTTGAATATTTCTTAGGTGCAGAGTGTGAGGGAGGATAAAAAGAGAGAGAGAATGATGGATTGAGAGACGGTGGGAAAAAAAAAGTTGGATGGAGACTTAAAGTAAGAATCCGAAAGACAGACACAATGAGTCAGTGAGACAGAGCTGGAAAGAAAAAGACAGGCCGAAATGACCCACTTTGCAAATACATATGAGCTAAATATAACTGCTTTTCACTTTGGTTGCTGTGATGCTGCTTTATGCCTGTATCCCAGGCATAAAGCTGTTAGCATGCTCTGCTTCAAAGGCAGACAGTAAAAGGGTGAAAAAAATAGAGTGTCTTAATTTAGAACTGAGTATCAACTATTAATATTTAATGAAAGTCAAACTTCCTCCATTTGCCCAAAACAACAGAAACTATTCCATATTAATAGCAAAAGTTTTTGACTGGATCAAATCTCATCGGTTACCCAGTACGGTATACAGGACATGCTTTGAACCTTTCACTTGTTTTATTTGAAGAAGTTTGAAGCTGCTTTACCAATATAGCAATCCTAGACACCGTATACGTTTATATGTGTAATATATTTCAATATCAACTAGGTTTTACTGCCTTAAGATACACATAGTGCTCACAATACAGAGTCATGATTCGGCCAAAGTATCAGAGTGTCACTCATGATGATGAAAGAAGCAGAATTCATATTAAGACACAAACTGTTTACATTCTTCTGCTTTAAGGAGGGACCGGCTGATTAAACAGCCATCAGGCATGATGTGACCAATGCAATTTCTCCATTAGTTCCAGTCATATTCGATCAAGCCATGGTTGGTCAACCAACATGGTAATGAAAGAAATCCAACACTACAGCTCTGTGTGGCCATATGTTAACTTGGAAAACAGAATGACTGTATGTAGGTCTCACGCGGCACTCATACAGTTTACTATGCAGATATTAAAGACAACCCAAGAAACAAAACTAGATAGAAGATTTAAATACTGGAAAGGCGCTTGAAGAGAAGAAGTCTGTCCTGTTTCTATGGTGCAACACCACCTCTACCCGCCTTTGCCAAACACTTCGACTGCCTGATGTTCATATCCACTTCCCTGGAGCCTATCCCAGCTGGGCACACCCTGGACAGGTTGCCAATCTGTCGCATGGCCAACACATAGACAGGAGACAACCAGCCACACTCACATTCACTCCTGCTTTCACATCTATGGGCAATTTAGAGTTTCCAGTTAACCTACTAACCCCACTAACTGCATGCCTTTGGACTGTGGGAGGAAGCTGTAGTACCCGGGGAGAACCCACGCAAACACGGGGAGAACATGCAAACTCCACACAGAAAGACCCCGGCCTGATGGTGGAACTGAACTCACGACTTTCTTGCTATGAGGCAACAGTGCTAACCACTGGATTTTAGTCCTTTAATTGATAATTATAGGATATTATATCTAACCTATTTAAAAAAACAATTTGAATTTCCCACTGTATGGCACATCTAAAAGTGCTCCCCTGATGTTTTCAGCAATGGAGCCTCTCTGAGCTCATTGTACCCCAGCACACTGCTGTTCTTCAACGGCCTGATTAAATTAGTAGTGTTCTAATTAGCTCTGTTGCCACCTCCCTGCAAAACACTTCAACTGAATTACAATTAACATTTTGTCCATTTTTGGCCTTCACTGTGGAGTACTGCTGTAAGTGGAGGATGAGTTTCTGTTACCATTTGCCTTTGTTCATATTGTTTAACAGATTACTTCTGAGAGTACGACTACTAGAAAAGTCGCACTTGTCGCAATGTCGTTTTACAGTCCACCTTGTTATGGCCCACATTCACACACACTTCCTAACTGAACCGAAGCTCCTGTTTATTCCACCTTAAGGGAACTTAAAAGAATCAGCTTCACAGCACTGCTAAAAATGCCACATAACGATTGTCTTCACCTGACAATGACTCTCCATCTGTGCCCACTATATCATCAGTGACACCCAAACTCTCAGATCAGCAGCTTCAATCAGTCAGCAGAATGGAGCGCAGATGACTTCATGGTCACCAGGGACTGAAGCTGACACGAAGCCAAGTTTTTGCACTTGACACACCGGGGTGCCAAATATTCACAAAAAGCAGAAAGTGCATCCTTTTGGAAAGAGACGAGAAGTGCACAAAGGGCCGGGAGCGCTTTGCAAGGGTGAAATAAGCAAAGAATGACTGGAACATTCAGCAAAATTTGTCTCCTCCCCTGGGCTTAATTTCCCTGATGCTCACACTTCATAAAGGTCGGTAAAGTTACTGTATACAGTAAATTTTGTTCTGCCCTGTTTTGCAGTACGGACAAGAACCCATGCAATCAGCCAGGTATTTTTACAATGCATTTTTAAGAAGGCCTTCACAGAAGTTAGACAGAAGCTATCTGCATAAAACAACATTATTGTCTTCATTAATTTGCATATTCATCACTTCTAAATGTGGAAAATTGACACTTTTTCTCCCTTTCATCGCTATAATTCTGAGAACAAAATTAGCATATGGCTCATGATTCAAGTTGATTGAGCTGTACCACGAAGCATCCCGAGGCTACAGATGACACTTTAAACACAATGAGTTGGAAGTATTAATGCAGGTGTGATAGGAATAGAGATATGAATAGAACAAAAACTACAATTTGTAATGGTGCTTTTAAATTAGAGAGCTGGTTAATGGTTACATCATTTTTTCAAATCCTAAGGACGTAGTTTTGTAAAATGAGTTTTATTATTCTTCAATCATCCGTACATAAATTGTGTTAAACAATGTAGTTTGAAAAGTGACACTGGGCATGCAAAAAAAATCTTTTTGAAAGGTGAAATATTTTTTTTATGTATTTATTAAGTACAATTAGGATATTTTGTTTGGGATCTATGGTACTGATGTACCCTTTAAACTTCTAAAGCAAATCACGTTGTTCCTGCAACAAGAAACAATATTAACACACATCCTAAATTTTCCTCATTAGATGCAGGCTTAATATCTTAATTAATATAGTGTTTCTACCAAGTGAAAATAGGCTCATTTGTTATTAATATACTTAACTGAAAGATGCCAGTTGTACCTTTTGATGTGAAGTCAATGGTCAGTGGTCAATGGTAACTTTATTGTCCCCAATGGGAAATTGATTTGCAGTATGTCCATAGAGAACCAAGTGAGTGAGAGTGAACCAAACAATACCTAGTTAATGCTTGCCATTGTCAAACTCATGCCATGGTAGTCACCAGAATCAATATTTTCAATTTATATACTGTAGGCACAGTATGCTGCTCATGTACAAATGCTGCAGTTCTTCCAGAACTACCAGGGGCATCATATGCCTCCAAGTATTTTAGTCTGCTGAAGAAAAGAAGAGGAAAAAGAGGACACCCAGAAGCAGCTAGCGCAGCTGCTCTGACTATATGATAAGAATAGCATAGTTGGGTATGGTACTTTGCACTTCAGGTGGATTGCCAAGGGGTAATGCCTATAAAGGCAATATGCAAACAATGCTCTCTGGCTTATTTCAGACCAAGCGAGGGAATACTTCCAATTTAGCAAAGCACCTAAAAGACCAGCATCCAGAACTTAATAAAGAATTCAAGGTGAATGAGTTTCAATTTAACATCAATTCAAAGTATTATCCTTCTTATGTTACAATTTTTTACACAGATGGTCTTGTACTGTGAAATCCATTATGTCCCTATTGGCCAAAATGTTTGCAATGGTTTACATGAATTAGCGTTAATAATGGATAAGCAGAGGAAAATGGATGGATAGATGATATGCTTAAGCTAACATTACGAGTTACGACTTTATCTGTCAACAAAATATAATGTTGACATTTCAAATAAACAGTCTGTCACCAACATTTAGGTACATTGAATATTCACTTTGTAGGTATTTAAATTTGTCTAATTCTACTACTACATTTCATGGTATCACTGCATCCCTAGCTCACATGTTAGTGTCATTTTGGTTTGGTTTGTTGTGCACCTCTTGATTTTGTAACAGTTGGAAGACATGAGTGGGTCTATACTCAGTACAGGAGCTCAAAGATTCCCAGAGGACTAGCAGCAAGATGTTGCAATAGTCTTTAAACATGAGAAGAAACTCTACAAGCACACCCAGTCACACCCATGTGACCACAGTAAGCTAAACTTTAGTCCACTTCCCCTACTAAATCAGTCTTTTTTCTTCTTCTTCTTACGCCAGATACCCTTTCCGACATAACCCTCTCGGGCATTTATGTCTCCTCCTGGTCTCAACAAGTGGCTTATAGATGTTAGCTGAATTTATCAACCACTACACTGCAGAGGTACTATCACGAAATCAAAATAAGAAAAGGCATTAAAGTCATTGCCTGTTTTTCTGTGTGATTTTTTTCTTTTTCTATTGGTACTTTTACTTGTACAGAACAAGTTCTAGTAAAACTGAGGGAATATAAACTAGTGCTGCGGAAAAAGAAAGTGTCCAGACCAGACACACTTGGCCTTTCCTTCTCCTGGATTTCTTTCTCTCAAGCTGACAGTCAGAGACAGCAATGCAAGCTGAGCCAGCTAAAGCACTCAGACCAGGGACAGGTCCAATAGAATTGTAATGAATAACCCCTTGACATTTGTTAGACAGACTCTTTCAGGTACTTGCCCTTTACATCAATCCATGGAAGTAGTGGAAATCTCTGCAAGTCTGTTAATGAGAAAGTCTCATTTGTGCAAGTTGCTCGAGGGCAAGTTTGTGCCTACCAATACTTTAATTTTCTATTTTTAATTTTGCTTATCTCTTATGCTAAACTCCAGGCAGCAGCACTTTAGTATGGTACATCAAACATGGCTGTAGGCCTACCTAAAGGAGGACGATTGCACAACACCGCTCTCCCTCGACATTTGCTGCATCTTCTGTCATCTTAATCCTATTCCTGCTGAGTAAGGTTTGAAAGATGCTCTTCCGATGTAGTAGCTCCTTATTAAATTGACTAAGATGTAATCCCATTCCACTGACTCAAATAAACATGTTTATTCTCCTAATTCTATTCCTGGGCTAGATCCGGGGGAAGGATTTGAAATGAGTTTTCTGAATGGGTGCACAGACAGGCAGAGCAGGGCAGGGCAGATCAAGGAGGCTGGATGCATAGAGGCAAATAGGAATAAGGGAAATGAACAACCTCAGCCACAGGGGTAAACACTACTGCGACTAGACTTGGGGTCCAGCTCTTGGCGCTTTCTATATGTGTGTACGTGCACACGTCCACATAATTCATGGTAGTGACACATGTTAGCCTTTTAGTAGCCTGCCTGGTTACATTATAATGATGTAAGCACTGGAAAAATGTAGAGCTTCTGTCATGCTGATAATAACAATGAATGCTGGTGGCTGGATGATTAAGACGTTTACTACGTGGTGTTCTCACCATGACTGTGCTACCGGATCGCTACCAGATATAATCAAATTCTGTAGGAGACACTGCTATGCTGTCGTATAAAAATGAGAATCTACCCAAGATTATCTTAAAACTGAGTTATCTTATAAAACAGTTTCAGCATGGGCAAGTTGTAAGTGAGGGAATAAAACATCACCTAGCAGGTCTGAAGGCTTAATCAGATACACTGGAAAGTTATCGCAGCTACACTGACTCGCTGCTCTGCACAGAAGCCTGCAAAAAACAGGTTTTAAAAAATGCTATAACATAAATAAAACAAGCTAATCTACTTAAGCTTATTCAATTTAGTTGTGTTAGGATCTGTGGAAAATGTTAAGCAAGATTTAATTTGCTTAAAAACCCTGTTATTTTTTTGGTTTGCGAGAGCCCTCCTGCATTGGCGACCGCCTGTGCCAACACTTTCAGTTTGACACTATTCTATTTTTGGTCCCAACATGGCCTTAAGGCACCAATGTCTTCTATCAGAACTGCTGTTCAGAAGTGCTCACACCTTTCTGATGTGGGTGCGTGTGACCATTTCTGTAAAGTTCCCAAACCAACAGTCCAACATTAACACCCACTCATCTAAGCCCTCGTGCTTCATACCCAAAGTGAGCCAGCATTTGAACTTCTCTCTCCGTGTCTCTTCTTTCATTTGAAACATAATTTCTGTCACATATACAAATGAGTCCGTCACGAATACACTATTATACTCATATTTTAACAGTACTGCATCCCTACCCTCCATACAATGGTTAGCTTCACACTCCGTCATTGTACCAGTACATTTCTGATACAACCTTTAGTCAGCAGAAGGCTAAAATAAATTTCCCCTATTAAGTCATGACTTTGTTTATATAAGCTGTTATGAAGCAAGGTCACTTGATGTCTCCATCTGTGCTGAGGGCTCCAGGGAAAATGATCTAAAGCTACGTCACTAAGGATCCTGTGTCAAGTTTCTGGAGTATAACCTCAGTGCCTGTCAAATTAACTATGTGTCAGAATAGACATCCTAGAGAAGCACCGATCAACCAGCCAGGTACCAGAATCTGGTCCAGAATCTGACAATTTCCAGCAGTCTTAGCTCTGAGCTTAGCTCCGACCAGTTACCATCAGATGAGATGGTTCATTTCTTGCAACAGCAAGAAGTGGCTGTAGCTCAGGTGGCAGAGCAGGTCAGCCACTAACCAGAAGGTCGGTGGTTCGATCCCAGGCTGCTCCAGTCTGCATGCCAAATATCCTTGGGCAAGATACTAACCCCACATTGCTCTCCGATGCGTCCATCGGAGTGTGAATGTGTATGAATGTTAGATAGTTACTTAACCTTAGAAGTGCTTGTGTGAATGGGTGTGATTGGGTGAATGAATTAGTTGTGTAAAGCGCTTTGAGTGCTCGGACAGAGTAGAAAAGCGCTATATAAGAACCAGTCCATTTACCATTTAAGTAAATAGCCACACTATGAGCAGCCACATATCATTAGCATGTGGCAGTGGCCAATACTCAGTCTGAGTGTAGAAGATACAAAGTTTGCCAAAGTAAACCAAGGGGGAACCCTAAGTATTAAGATCTTCTTAAAAACAAACCTAAGCTGAACATGTCCAGTTTGAAGAAGCTAACAAAGCCAAAGTGGCAAAGCTAGCGACAAGCTAGCAGCCTCGAGTGAACAACCAAAGCGAAAAAACAAACGGGTCAAAAAATGGAGTAAGTACCTGTGATTAGTTTTGTTATATGACTGCTGCGTGGGCTTATTTTCTTAGGGTAAAATATATCAGCAGGTAAAGGTTCATCTTCAGTTAATTACAGTATATGTACCTCTTTCCAGTAGCACAGCACTTTATATTTAGTTGTTTCACTGAGAGTAGATCCTAACATTTTGCTAACAACATTTTGCATTGAGGAAATGTTGACTTTTGCCCGCATTTTGTTTTGTCAGTTAAAGGTCTAAGAAAGAAAAATATGAATTGTTAAAAAGATAAACATCATCGGAAGATCACTCAGAAAAAAATTACTGGAAATTGGAATCGGACAAAAACATTGTGCACATGTACATCAATCTCCAAGTTGTTCTGAGCAATCAACACACCCTCACTTACTCAGAATCTAATATGTGTCAAAGAGGATATCAAAAACATGCCGAGGCTAAAATATATGACCATCTTCTTTCTCAGATTCTACTCTTTTCAACTAGACTGTAAAACAACACGCAGAGAATATTTATGCTAAAAAAAAAAAAAACAGTGCTTGCACAAGAAAACAGTGCCCCCTAAACAGATCATTTAAAAGGAGCTATAATCAAATTTCACACCATTTAAAGACCCTAATTAAACCTTCCTCTCGAGTGTAAACTCAACTATTTGCCGGCTTATCATTAAAGAGCATTGCAAACATTTGTGCTTCCTTTGTTATTTTGTGTAAACTGAATCGGCTAAGCACAGCTAATCAAAAGTGCCTTTCAAAGTAAAGCTCAATGGGGTCCTGGGGTGGCAGTCTCCAAAGCCCTGATTTCCCAAAGAGCTTTTTTGTCTTCTCATAGCTTATAAATTATTAAATATCTGACCTATATTCTCTGTCTTGGAAGGGTTGGTGGAGAACTGGAACAGAACACAGTGACACAGCAGAGTTGTTGTGATGTTTTTTTGTTTTTTCATTACATCTTAAATTAAAAGTGATGATGCTGCCGCAAGCTTTGTCCCACCCGTGGGGACAGTTTAGCAATAACTGCACAGAAAACAACGGTTTTAATAAGATCTGATCTAAAAAAAGAGAGGCATTTTTAGCCAACTGTGGCAAATTTAGAAGCAGAGATCAGTGAGCAATATGAAACCCAAACAGGAAGGAGAAATAACAAAAGCAGGACATATAATTTAATATACCTGCACTGTATGCAAACCTTACTTTTATTTTCAATTCATCTGTATTGATCGTTTAATACAGCGGTCCCCAACCCACGGTCCGTGAGTCGTTTGGTACCGGGCCGCGAGAGTTGAGGCTCGGGTGTAAAATTTATGGTTTTCACGGTTTTTTATCGGTTTTTATCGTTAACTCTGTTTCCCTGGTGGTACCGGTACTGGTTTTATTTTGTTGTATTTATCCGCGACACCTTGAAAGCCGGTCTGTGAAAATATTGTCGGACATAAACCGGCCCGTGGCACAAAAAAGGTTGGGGACTGCTGGTTTCATATATAAAATGCTCAAATAGAACCCTGACCAATATAGCTTTTCTGTTTTAAAAAAAACAAAACACAAAAAAATCATGGAAAATCTCTTGTAGTCCAAAAATAAAAAAGCCAAATAGTGACTGATTAATTTCGCAACAATAAACTATTTCATTTGACAAGTAATTTGACTATAGAGAGCTTGGACTCAAAAAAGGTTTTGTGCCCTTTGCTTAGCAAATATAACACAACAACAAATAAAAATATACTATGTCATAAAAACATCTACAAAGTCTTACTTAATTAAACGTTTAGAATCACCAGGAGAAAACTGAGCTAAAAGCTTCAAAATTAAAACTACTCAACTGCAAAAACACATCCTTGTGAGTGATATTAAAAACAGGAAGTGGCGCTCGTTTATGTGTCCTTACAGATTAAACATTTAATCGTTAGTTATTATTCATCCCTGGCTCTCTTCCACAGCATGTCTTTTGTCCTGTCTCCCTCCCCCTCACTCCATGGCTCCCCTCTCTGAGCGTGGTTCTGTTAGAGGTTTCTTCCTGTTAAAAGGGAGTTTTTCCTCCCCCCTGTCGCCAAAAGCTTGCTCATAGGCAATCATGTGATTGTTGGGTGTTTCTCTCTCTTAATGTCGGGTCTTTGCCTAACAATATAAAGCACCTTGAGGGGAGTATCGTTGTAATTTGGTGCGATATAAATGACACTGAACTGAGTTCAATTATAACTATAGAGTTAAAGTGTGTGCCTCTGTGGTTACTCACATAAATATGTGGGGTGATTAATCAGGTTATCTAAACAAATCTGCACTCATCAATATTTTACTTCTTTGGGCCTTGAAATGAAGTGTGAATTTAATTTTGGGATGATGCAACGTCTAGATAACTGAAACATTACAAGACGCTCTAACCAAACCCCGAAGCTGTGAACCACTAAGCTATCACAAACCCAAAGCCTCCTAAGTTCAATTACTTTAAGATCCTTTTTCTATGTCTTTTGTAATGTGAAAAACACATCTGTCAGATGAAAGTAAACATTTCCCTCTTAAATTTAAGGAAAAAGTGAATCAGTAAGAGAATACCATATTACTTCCTTCTACTCTGAGTCGCAGTATTTCTGTGAGCATCAGTACATTTTAGCTTCAGCATAAGGCTCTGTAGGATGTTTCTGACAGCTTTGGAAAAGTTTGTGCGAGCTTGGTTTGTGTGTGCGTGTGATTTTCTTTCAGATTGGGGCTGTTGCAGCTTCAGTGAATAGGGACGTGACTCATAATTCATCTCTGTGAGTGACACAAGTAAATGAATCATGTTCGAATGCAAAGAGTTACTCCATAGCTGAACTGCTCAAGCTTTAAGTGGTGACATTTTGTTAGAATATCTCCTATAGAGGTGACAATCCTGTAAGATTATTTTGGGAGCGTTGAATGATTTGATGGGAAAAATGAAGTGATGTCATGACTTTTAGCTGTGGTGTGGCTGAGGACGTGATGCTATTCCTACTTAGACAAGAAATAGGAGGGAAGAAATGGATGAAACTGGACAACAGACAAATTATCCAGCTTTGAACAAAGAGTGCATCTGCAGTCAGCCTTGCTCTTACAGCTTTGAATGATGAATCTCAAGAGGTGGATGAATGAAACTATACAGGGGAATATTCTGGAAGGTTGTATCTAAGATGCTTTGAAAGAGATGACATCTCTATACCTGTAGGTCAGCTATCTGCACTATTAAGACGCAATATCATCAGAGCAGTAAAGACACAACTTCGTGGCTGCAACATATTTCTCGACTGGGGGCCAAACACCAGCGGCAGAGCTTGAGAAGGTTTAAAGTGGCCTTGAACCTTACAATAGGTTTAACCGATGAGGGGAGAAGTATGATCAGCTCTAGAGGCAAGCACAAATGCTTCACTGAAATCTTAAACAGGACCTTAACATGAGAGAAAATGAAGGGAACAGCAGTCAGACAGCATTTATCTCATCTCGCTGTTTAATCTGTGCTATCAGTGCCACTACACATACATCCTGGACAAAACAAAAAAAACCCGTATCCTCACTAAGATGACTTAAACCAAAGAAAACAGGAGAGACGGGTTCAGGTCAGACAATACACAGACATGGCTGTGCACACAAACGTCCCACATGAAAACCTGATCTTGGCTATGCAAGTGCGTCGAAATGTCATACCAAACATACCTGCGTGGGGAAATACACAAACAAAGGACTGGAGAAGCCCTCTCAAGGGAGAGAGCTGGCTGCATTCAATGCGTGGAATACATGCCCCTGACATACCTCTCATTGGATTTTGGATCCACAGGATACCTCCGATAAGGTGAGGAGACTGGCCGAGCATTGTGACTCACTGACTGTCACTTCGCTCACCTCAAACGTCCGGAGCGAGCACCTTAACTGTGTATTGACACTCACGGGGAGAGGCAGGTGACCACCCCTGTCCACATGCCACACCACCTGCTGACAGGCGAGCAGCCTCTAACAGACTGTTCTTGTGGAACAGGTTGAGCGCTCACACGGCGCGCTGTTGCATCACGAAACAGAGACCCGTGAATAAATCCTAGCAGAGATGGGTTTCTCTGAATGTTCTCTCATAAAAGTGATTCAGGATCCTCCAGAGAAAATGCCGACCGTGTAAAAGGACTTCGGCGATCCTCGGTCGCAGACCTGTTAACCGGGGCTCCAATCGCAGAGCAACGACGAGGCGCACAGGCAGCCACAATGTAAATACAGAAAGAGGCTGCGCGTTAACACGAGGCTTTATGGTGTGTGATCATGGATCAGCACTCTGAATACCAGCCGTACATTGATTCAATTGTACAGCGTAATAATAGGCTCGGAGAAGATGACCAAAACGGCGCATCTAACGCTGACAGAGCAGAGGCTACAACATCACCCAATCACAGCCTTTCACAGCTGACCCGACTGTGTCTTGGCTGAGCCTTGTTAATCCTTTCATATGATAACTGTAACTATTGTATGCAATATTTGAAAGGACACAAAAAGCCCGACACGCCGGTGTGGACAGCGCATTGTGAGGCGCCTTACCTTCCACGGCCATGGTGCTACTCCACGGATTTAAGCATCACTCGCAAAGGGGAGCAGACGAAATGTAAAAGTCAACGCTCGCTCATTGTACCTTGTTTGGTGTGTTATCATCACTTTGCTGCGGGCAAGCCGGAGCGCACAGCTGCTGCCGCGCCTTAAAGGATTCTGGGAAGTGTAGGCTCAGCGCTTACTGGAGGGAAGAGGAAGTTTGCTGGGTTTTGCAGAGAAAGCAGTTTTAGCCGTAGCTGGAAACAGCGAGGCAAGTGTCTGTGTACGCAGCACATTTCAACGCAATTAAATCAAAGTCTGCTGGATAGAACACACACACATACACACACACGAAAAAGTAACAAAAGAATAAAAATAACTCAAATATTATGTGAGAGAAAGCACGCCTACTGGATCCAGATTTTAAGCTTGGTACAATTACACAATGGAAGCCAGGAGCTGACATATAAGATAAATCCTGTTGTCTACGCAGCAGAAATAATTTGCTCCCTCCTTTTAACTAATCAGGTCTTCGGTCAGTAGCTCATGAGCCAAATGTTTGAACACAATCCCACCACTTTGTCACTGCAGCAGGTAGAGAACAATGCACAGTTAATTTCACTGATAATTACATTGTAGCTCTTTGTCTGCCTTACTGGGTCCAGACAGAACTGTGGAGCTCTCACACACTGTGGCCCGATGACTGGATGTGGCACCTCCTTTGTCACCTTTCAAATCTGTTTGAAGTCCATTGTTACATCAGATGCATTTGTTATTATTATTATTGTTATGATTATGATTATCATCATTATTATAACCCAAGCTCGATCTGTCACTATCCAGGTGGTCTGTGCTGTCATCATATCTCTTGAGTGAATGATATATCTATGTCAGATTTTAGATTGACATGCTAGACAGTGTCTGACCAACATCATCAAAGCACCAAATTAGGGATTTTAGAAATTAATATAAACCCTACGCTGCCTACAGTGACTACAGTCCAGTGATTACTACAGTCATCATAAAACTAAAGAAACCATTTTTAATCAGAGTATAGCATCAAGTCGGTCAAATTTCTGGGATATTGATCTGGTCAGTTAAGTAGCAGAGGGGGTTGTTAATCAAGTTCAGCTACTACTAACCGGTGGATTATTGGGGCAACAATTCAGGTAGAGGCCACCAGACGTAGTAGTGGTGGACAAGCAGAGGAAGATGGCTGTAGTGATTGATGTAGCTATACCAAGTGATCGCAACATCAAGAAGAAGGAACATAAGAAACTTGAGAAATAACAAGGACTGAGAAAGGAGCTTGAGAAGATGTGGAGGGTGAAGGAAACAGTGGTCCTCATGGTAATTGTAGCCAAGGTCGAAGGTTAAAGACAGCCCCGAGGGGAGAGTGGGGAATTAATATATATGTTACTGTTATTAGTACCGTTACTGTTATTAGTACTAGTTAGGACAGTACAAGCATTTTCCAGAGAATTATGTCTTCATTACTTAGGAATGCTGCTCTCCTGTTGAGCTACTTCTTGTAGCGACATAATATTATACATCTTAAACACAAGATGGCGCCAGAGCCTTTGCAAAGTCAGTTTTCATTCAATAAATCCAGACTTTCTTTCAATATAATCTGACTTTCATCAAATATATTCGAGTTTCGTTCAATATATTCAGATTTTTATTTTAATCATAAATTTTCCTATTCGCTTAATCTTCAGCCAGGCTGTGTCCCATAATGTGTCTCACTGTTCTAGTCTAGTAAAAGTTGAACGTTTTGTTTAAATAAATTCTATGCATCAGATGTTTTATTGCTTTTTTATTTAAAGATACAGGAATTCAACTCCATCAAGCAAGCAAATTAAATAGACTAATTTCCAGTTTACATGTAGTTATATTTTTGTGGGATACAATACCATTCCCATATTGTGTGGTGGACGGTGAATAATGGCATTAAAATTACACAGTGAGTAATAGAAGATGACAGTTTGTCAAAAGAAAACAATTACGGTTATCAACACCCGTTTTCTCGATCACTGATTTAAGGAAAGTGTGCAATTAGGCAAAAGCAGTAGGCTAACTACTTTATAAAGCTAAGAGGAAAAAATGTTAATTATAACTTATTTTTATGTTGTTACTTTATCATTTTAGATACTTATGAAAACACCCCCAAAGAATGTTGTGCAAAGTGCAATGCGTGCCTTTCGTTTTTGTCCAAAAACTAAGCAGATGATGACAATCAGCTCCTCTGCTACTGTCCTCAGCGCCCAGTGTGGTTGAAGTTTGGTTCAAAGACAGCCCAGTGTGCTCCAATTGAAGTGATCCCTCCATGCACACGGCCACTGATGAAGCGCAGCTCAGCACCACTGTTTTCAGGATACATGTTGAAAGAATGACCATAAGGCTGGCCTGCAAACAGGGAGCGGCCCATGTTGGTGTTGAACACTACTGACTGCACATAGTGAGAGTATTTCCCAGAGATCTGGATGATGGCTTCATCATCAAACAGATCAAGGTCATGTAAGTCGCCGTATGAGAAACCAGCAACAGAAGACCAGACGAAGCCATAGCGGAACTGAATGCTGATAAATAAATGAGAAAGAGACAATGTAAGGTAATGGCTGGTGGTTAATATACTGCATTCTAATCACCAGTAGATCAATAGATTTTGAATGAAAGCAGTGTTAATACCACAAGATTGGATTTATTTTATTTTTTTTATATTCACCCTCTGATGTGGCCACCGTACGTATCCCAGACCCTTACAGCTGTGATCCTGTCTTCTCCAGTGATAGCAAATGAGGTGCCACCTCGTGACCCGACAGAAGGTGAGAAAGAGTAGTGAGGCTGGACTGCAAGAAGGAAGAACAAAGACCTCACGAGGCAGTTAAAGCTTTTGACAGCCATGAAGCATATAGATAAAAACAGTGCAGATTCTAAAATCACACACAGTCCATTATTAATATTAGTTGCTTCATTGTAAATTCTTATAAAAACACATAATTGAATGGTGAAATATCAAATGCAACTCATGGCCACTTACAGGCAGCTGAAGCAGAAGCTGCAAGAAGCGCAAAGACAGCAAGGAAAAGCATCCTGTGAAGATGACATATGGCAGAATTATTTAACCCTGCAAAATTGGTGTTGACTGTAATTACGGGACCAAAATTGATTAATTCTCACCTGTCTGGTTGGTTATTTTCCTCAAGAAGGTGAAGGAGAAGTTACTCAAACGTGCATCCAAGTTTTGGTAAGACAGTGTGACTGCAATCTCCAGTTGACAATAAGAAGCTGCCTACCATGGACTGGTTCATTTATAGTCCCTCTACTTTTTCCCATAAGTCAGCCCAGTAGCTGCCAGTTAGGGAATTTCAACATACAAACATGAGTGGTATTATCTTGCATGTCAGTCGGGAATGTTCCTCATTGTCAGTATGTAATCTGTTAATCACTGAAATCTTTCAGACAGTTACAGTTGATTTCACTTTTCTGAATACACTTACCGTAAGTACAGATATAAAAGCCACACTCTTTCTCTTGATATATTTACTGCTCATATTCGACTCTATTAAAAGTGGAAAGTTGTGTTCAGTGGAAGGATATGGACCATTAAAGAGATGCTTAATTGCCATTTATGTAGACTTTGGAATGCAGGTCCAAAGAAACTGGAAATACCACTTCATTTCAGATGTTACGTAATCAATACATACCACTTCTTGTGTAAGAACACGGCCATGAAAGCAGTTCTTGACAAGGATTTAGTTTAGTTAGCTCTATATGTGTCATTGCAATAATAATAATAATGATGATAATAATAATAATAATAATGTTTTATTTTTCTTAAAAAAAGGATTTTGTATTGTTTTATTAAATGTTCCGATTCGATGGTAAAAAGGAGCTTGCTGCACAGTGTTGGGTCCAAAACAAGGACCTATGATAGCAATTTATTCCTCAGTTGGATGTGTCTGAAAGTTATATGCTATGCAGGAAGATGCAGGAAGTTTTGAGATCTAAAGCAGAGCCTTACCATGCAGGGATTTAAAAGTAATAATTAAAATCTTAAACTGAATTCTGCATTGCTTTCTGTTTGAGTATGGTGGGTATGTTTATAATTTTCAGATGTTTGTAATCTAATAATCACTGAAAACCTGTAGACTGTTGCAGCTGATTTCACTTTGTGACAACTGTTACTATAAATATATGTATAAAAGAAGGAAACAGATACATTATTAGTTGTTTTACCTTACATTTTTACTTTAATCCTGTTTCTCTTTTAGTTTTCTAATATCAAACCATCACTGGTCCTTGCTTGGCAGTGATATTCTGTGCTACCTTCAAAATCTTGTGCAGTCTCTGGTCTCAAAGGGCTGCCATGACTGCCGTTCACCATCATTCCTGTTTGCTGATGGTTTGTGATGTTGTCTCACTCACTTAGAAAACAAGGCTTGTTATCATTGGAAGCAATTTTAATGTATAGAGATATAGATATTATATTTTGCAACCAGTGGCAATCCCATATCTCCAGAATCTGGGACCAAACTCTGTCCTCTAAGCTGTTAAGGCTTGTCACCACAGAGAGGGGTTTATCAGAGACTACCTTCAGAATTTGGAGGGGACAGGATGGAATGGCCTGCCTGCAGTGCTCACTTTAAACCTACTGAACACTTGTAGGGTCAGCTTGAAAGTGCTGCTCGTGCCAGCGACCAACAAAAACCTCATTGGCTGACTTGCAACAAATGTTGATTAAAGAGTGGGATGCCTTCCCACAGCAGTTTGTGATCAAGCTGGTGACCTGCATGATGAGGAGGTGTCAGGCTATTGTGGCAGTGCGTGGTTCTTCCACATGCTACTGTGGCCCCTGTTTGTTAAATGAATACATTTGAAATAGCCAATATGTCTTGTTTCTCCAGGCTTCAATTATCCAATCCAATAAATACCATCAAACAAGAGTCAATAGAAGAAAAAGCTATTTGGCATAAGCAGCGAAGATTTGGCAGCAGGTTTCTGATGAACACAACCCACATACTCAACTCTGCTGCTCAACCCACAAATTCATTTTACTTACAAATTTGCCCCCATTTAAGGGGAAATAATGAGGCTTTCCAAAGATATAAGATTTATTGCCAAGAACCATATTTGCAAAGAGATTTTCTTGCTTGCTGTGCTAAGGTTATGTGATGTTATGTGTGACAGCATGAGGAAACGTTTGTGTTATTTTTAGCATATTTCTTATGTGTTTCTTATAATGCATCAACATCTTCCTCGTTTCTTTTGTTTTATTCTCTGTTCAGCCTGCTTGCATGGTTTCTGCAGCATGCCTTCCTGTACGTGTGAAGTAAGTATGTGTACAAAGCTGTGTTTGTTTGTTTTCTTGTTTTTCTTGTGTTACATCTTCCTGCCTGTAATCATGTAATAATGTTCCCTAAAGGAAAAAAGTTATGAGGCAGCGAAGCCAGTTTTATGTCACAGAGGGCTGACTGACTAACACTTCATGTTACCACATCAGGAAACACACACAAAAAAGCAAATGGAATTAACAGGACCATATTAATCACATATTCATTTTATATTAGTTTGTTTTCACCCAGAAGTGAAAGATTAATTTTTATACAGTGTAAATGTTGAAAAAAGCAAAAACCTACATGTTAAGTTTTAAGAGTGTACTAATATCTGCAAAGCTTCGGCGTTTTCAGTAGCTTTTCGTGATGTCCTGCCTCAGCAGTAAATGTTACAAAAGCATTGTGCACACATTTAAATTGGACCAAGGAATCATTGATTCAGTTTATATCGTGTTGCATGTTGCATTGCAACATAGTTACTTCGTAATATTCTGTACAGTATTTCCTTACTGATGATAGTGTATTCAGACAAATATTTCAAAGATTCTTACATGTACATACAATAGATAACTTTAGATTTCGATTTATTGTTAACATTTTATCACATTTTGTAAAATATTCATCTGATTTGTGATAACCATGTTTATATTTTTGTTTAAATGAAGAAGACACCTGTGGCTCCAACTGCTCAGTGTATCTTTCTCACTTGCAGACTCTGGTCCTGCCTGCATTTCGGTTATTCTGCAGACCTCAGTTGGGTTAAGTTTGCATCTGGCAATAAATATTTCTATGTTCTGCATCTCTTAGTGTTTCGTCTGGGTCATATTTCTATTGGGAAAATACCTGAAACTCGTTTGAGTCTTGAGATGTTTTTATTTTTATAAATGGAAAGTAAATGCACCAGAATTTTGTTCTGATGTGCACTAACTGAGTTCTGAATGACAATGAAGTGGCTGTTCTATTCTATTGTTTTGCTTTGTCTGTCACAAACTGGAACTGAAAGAAGGAACACGAGTCTTTTCACGTCGTGTTCGTACCTTACCAGTCTACGCGTCTTGGCATTAGGAAAACATTTTTTTGAAGAAATGTTCCTTGTTCCTTGTATGCAGCTTTCACTGCCTTAATGTGTTCTAAACCAACACAGGTTTTTAATTTTTTATGTTCTGTGTTAAGCACATTAAGTTTACATGTAATTAAATTTTCTACATATATCCCTCTCGCCCTATACTAGCTGGGATAGGCTCCAGCACCCCCCGCAACCCTGAAAAAGAATAAGCGGAAGCGAATTGATGGATGGATGGATATTATATATCCCTTACAAAATTATGATGCGCAGTTGTTATTGTATAAAAAATCAACCATACAAAATTGGGAACTATTGTAGATTATTACATAGCTTATAAAGAAGAATTTGCAAAACTGCAATGGCATGATTTACGTGCAAGTCATTAAATTGTTACATGAACTGTGGAGAGATAAAACCACAAACTTTATTACTTGATTCAGTTAAGAAGGAAATTATCAATTACAACTCAATTGCATGTTGGTACTTCATAAATTTTGATACTTCAAAAACTCCCAAAAATACTCCTGAAAACACAAACTAAAAGGCCAACATTTCCCTTTATTTAGAACCTGAGCAGCAAAGGAGCTCTCTCGTTAACACCCAGATGATGACAATAAACTTCTCTGCTACTCTCCTCAGTGCTCAGTGTTGTTGTAGTTTGGATCAAAAACAGCCCAGTGTGCCCCAAGTGAAGTGATCCCTCCGTGCACACGGCCACTGACAAAGCGCAGCTCGGCCTGACTGTTTTCGGGATACATGTTGAAAGAAGTACCAGCAGGCTGGCCTGCAAACAGGGAGCGGCCCATGTTGGTGTTGAACACTACTGACTGCACATAGTGAGAATATTTCCCAGAGATCTGGATGATGGCTTCATCATCAAACAGATCAAGCTCATGTAAGTCGCCATATGAGAAACCAGCAATGGAAGACCAGACGAAGCCATAGCGGAACTGAATGCTGATAAATAAATGAGAAACAGACAAAGATAATGTAAGGTAATGGCTGGTGGTTAATATACTGCATTCTAATCACCAGTAGATCAATAGATCGATCTCTTTTGTGCTAACTTTGAATGAAAGCAATACCACAAGATTAGATTTTATTTTATTTTTTTATATTCACCCTATGATGTGGCCACTGTAGGTATCCCAGACCCTTACAGCTGTGATCCTATCTTCTCCAGTGATAGCAAATGAGGTGCCACCTCCTGACCCGACAGAAGGTGAGAAAGAGTAGTGAGGCTGGACTGCAAGGAGAAAAAAAATCAAGACCTCACGAGACAGCTAAAGCTTTGGCAGCAATGAAGCACATAAATCAACTTTGTGAACACCTTATGGTTTCTTAATATCACACACAGTTCATTATTATTACTTAACTTACTTAACTTCTTATAAAAAAAAAACATAATATAATGCTGAGATATCAAATACAACTCATGGCCATTTACAGGAAGCTGAAACAGAAGCTGCAAGAAGTGCAAAGGCAGCAATGAAAAGCATTCTGTGAACGTGAACATATGAAAGAAATATTTAACCCTGCAAAATTGTTGATGATTCTAAGTAAAAATGTGACTCAAACTGATCCATTCTTACTTGTCTGGTTGGTTATTTTCCTTAAGCAGGTAAGGCAGAGGTTATTCCAGTGTGCATCCACGTTTTGAGAAAGGCTGTGATAATGCTTTCTATGATTTTAGTTTACTGTTGGCTTATTTATAGTCCCTCTCATTTGCATTCAGGAGAACAAGCTTTCATTGGCTTGTTCCAAAACTTTATGCAGCAGCCACTAGTTAAGGATATACTAAATACAATGGATGGGCGGTACTTTCCATTAGCAAATGTCATTGAGGAAGGTTTCTCATTGTTCGCATATCAGTAATCTGATCATCTATGAAAAACTACTTTACAGTGTCACGGATGATTTCACTTTGTGAACAGAGTTGCCATGAGTATAAATATAAAAGGAAGAAACTGATAAACGATTAATTGTTCTTGAATATACCAAGGTTTATCTCCAAAAGTTGAATCTGTTCATCTGGACGTAGCGTTTTGTGGGAGAAACGTTTCGTCACTCATCCAAGTGACTTCTTCAGTCTCAGCTGACTGCAGGTTTCCCCAAACCTTAAACTGGGTGTCATCAGGACGCTACAACACAGAGCGAACACCATCCCCACTGACACAGCGGCCAGGGAGGCAGAAGAACAGCACATCAAGAAGGCCCTGAGTAAATGTGGTTATCCCAGCTGGACTTTTGTCAAAGCTGGGAAGGCACCTAAAGAAAGCTCCAGCCGATCCAGGAGAGAAGGACAACCGCTGCCCAGGCGAAAACCTGTAGTGATCCCATATGTGTCAGGAGTATCAGAACAGTTGAGACGCATTTTTTCTAAACACCGGGTCTCTGTGGCTTTTAAACCCCAAAATACGCTGCGCCAAAAACTGGTCCACCCAAGGATCGGGTCCCCGACACAAACAGAGTAACATAGTGTACGCTGTTAAGTGCCAGGAGGATTGCCAGGATTTATACATCGGGGAAACCAAACAACCTCTAGCGAAGCGGATGGCACAACACAGAAGAGCAACCTCATCAGGCCAGGACTCTGCAGTCTATTTACACCTACAGGCCAGTGGACACTCTTTCAATGATGAGGATGTACACATCCTGGACAGGGAAGAACGCTGGTTTGAGCGCAGCGGAGTCAAGGAGGCCATTTACGTGAAAAGGAAAGACCATCTCTGAATCGAGGAGGGGCCTAAGGGTACATCTTTCGCCATCTTACAACGCTGTGATTGCAGCCATTCCCCAACTCTCTGTGAATGGTACTCATGGCCATTGATCAGTGTTCTTTGATCAGTGGGTTTTGGTCAGTGGTTGTTGATCAATGGTCATGGGAATTTGCATAATTATGATTAAGGAACTGACCTGACAGCCCATTGTTCCTTCAGTGGGCTGGTTTCAGTCATTGTGCAAATGTCCTGTTTATAAGGTTTGAGGAAACCTGCAGTCAGCTGAGACTGAAGAAGTCACTTGGATGAGTGACGAAACGTTTCTCCCACAAAACGCTACGTCCAGATGAACAGATTCAACTTTTGGAGATTTACTTTCCTGGATGATTGAGAATGCATCAAGACATACCAAGGTTTACTTTAATGCTTCTGTTCTCCAAGATCAACACAACTTACTGAGCACTGATTTTGCGTGCTACCTTCAAAATCTTGTAGATTTGATCCTGTTCACTTAGTGTTCAGCAGTACAGTTACTTAAAAAATCAAACACAGTTCATTTTTATTGTTGGCTACTTAAATGTAAATGCTTATAACAACACATAATTAAAAATACCCCACACAACTCATGGCTGCTTGCAGGCAGCTGAAGCAAAAGCTTTTCATTTACAGACTTTGGAATGTGAAGAAATGGGAAAAACCACTTCGTTTAAAAGTTTACATAATCCATACACATCACATACAGTAATTCACTGGTGAATTCATTACAAATGTTTCCTTGAAAACAGTTCTTGAGAGTGAGTTAATTTAGCTAGCTACCATATGTGGTGTTGTTGTAATACTACTACTACTGCTAATAATAATAAAGTTACAAGCTACTTCACAGAATTGACAATAATCAAATGGAAAAATAAGGGTACAATAAAAATAAATTAAGAAAATACAAAACAAATACAAAGTAAAGACAAAGTGAAGCCAGTCTGTACAGGTGCTCTTTTCAAAGGTTTTACACAGTGGAGTGGGAATTTACAGAGCGGTAGGTTGGTAGACCCACCTTACAGATGAACCCACCAGGTGTGCGTTTGCTTTATTATTTATTTACATCTCTGTTTTTTCTACTTTTACTTACACATTTTGTCTACACAAAGAAAAGCTCACAACAGAACTTACTGTGATTCTTTTCCCCATGCTGAGATACAACCAGTCTTTGCCACCCCTCCCTTAACCCCAGGCTAAACTCACTTTTCTCTTTAGGTCTGGAGGAAAATACAAAAGTTCTGATTTCCATGCTCTAATATTATATTTTCATTATATTAATATAGCGCAGGTTTGAGTTAGCTTTTCACAAAAAAGGTCAGTAGAAATGTCTTTTTACTGTCTTACATTGTATCAGAGACCGTTTGGAGACAGATTTAGAGAGGCGAGGCTGAGATGGTTTAGACGTGTGGAGGAGGGATAATGGACACACTGGCAAAAGATGCTAAAGATGGAGGTGCCAGGGAGGCGCACCTCCTTCACAGAGGAGCAGTGAAGGAGGAGATACAGAAGGTTGGTGTAACAGAGGAACAGGGTGAGGTGGAGGCAGATGATCTTCTGAGCCCAAAGTTTAATACTAAAACAAATGACTATTAATTAAAACATTAATTGTCATTTCAGGATCCAGACAGATGGTGCAAGAATGGCGAGTTGGATAGAACTGGATAATCAAAGTCAAGTATCTCATGCAATGTATCTCACCTGCCCAGAGAGACTATTTATGGTGCCAACAGGATCTATGTCAGATGGCGTTTGACATGATGAGGAAGTCTGCATGTTATTATCACACATCAGCTCAAACAGGTATGCCTGCTGGAGTATCTCTCAGCCGTGTTTCTTTTGTTTTCTGGTTTGTTCAGCCTGGTTGCAGGGCAGATACAGCATACCTTCCCGTAAGAATGAAGTAAATATGTGTGTAGTTTTTATTTCCCTGTGTTACACCTTCATGCCTGTAATCATGTAATGATGTTTCTTCAAGAAAAAAGTCACGAGGCATAGCATAAGGTCAAATATACTCAAATAAACATTTTCTTTTTTTCAGGTGTCATCCACCTGCCAACTAAGATAATCAAATACATACTTACTCTCACTTAAAGCTTTTAATAAGAGGAAGGTGAAGGTTCCTCAATGTCTCTTAACTTGACAAGACCGAGAAATATTTCTCATTAGTGATCATTACTGTCTGCAGCTGGGAGTTTCTTTTTGTCAGCATAAAAATGATTTGTTTGACAGCACTCACTGGATTGACCAGTACTCAGAGTAATGGTGAAGACCCACAAACTCAGTGAAGATCTAAGAAGGAGAATTGTAGATTAAAGCAAGTTGGGAAGGTCTCTTCAAGCAAATTGTAAGCAACTGCAGATTCCACAATGATCAGTACAAACAAGTTATTTGGATGTGTCACCACTTTGCAAAGGTCTAACAGAAGATCCAAACTGTCACCCCCAGATGAAATTGGCTAGGATGTTTGGGAACAACCCAGAAAACACCAAGGCCCAGGTTTAGTATGACTAGGATTCTGCTGGAACACCAGCATCACTGGCTTGAGACTGTTAGCACATGTAATTAACAGGGTTTTTGAAGAAATAGTAAACATAAAGTATCCACTATGTTAATTGCATATGTGTTAAATATTAGTTTTGCTCATCTAACAGTCAAAGATTTATTTTTTTATATAGTGTGAATGTTGAAAAAAAGCTTCGGTATCTGACTGTTATGCATTCTTGGTCACGTTTAAATCGGACTAATCAAATTTGTTTCATTGTTGCTGTTTCACTGAACTGTCTGTCACAATAAGCAACTGCAAAAAGGAATACAAGTCATTTTGAAGTGATGCCCTTAACTTACATAAAACCAGTTTATAGGAAACGAAAAGATTTCCTTTTCCTTACATGGACAGTTTGTTAAGATATAACCAGATCTCACCAAATTGTCTAATCTTGTTTCTTGTTTACTGTTTGCTTCACCTTAAGGTGTCCTGAACCTTTTGCATTAATCACATTGAGTTTGCATGTAGTGAGATTTGCTATCTTTGAGATTACTGTATATACCTTAGATAATTATCATGCACATTTCTTACTAGATAAATAATCAATCAAATAAAAATGGCAAAAAATGTAGATCACAGATTTACAGAGCTGTAATGGTATGATTTATGCACAAGTCATTATACAGTTACACAATCTGATATACAGTTATCACGATCTTTATTACTTTATTAGGCAAAGAAGGAAAAACAGTAATTACAGAATATTTGTATGTTGATACTTCAAATAGTCCTGAAAACACAAATTAAAAGGCCAACATTTCCATTTACGTAGAAACTTAACATCTTTCTGAGGAGCATTAATACCCAGACAAAGACAATAAACTTCTCTGCTACTCTCCTCAGTGTGCAGTGTGGTTGTAGTTTGGATCAAAAACAGCCCAGTGTGCTCCAAGTGAAGTGATTCCTCCATGCACACGGCCACTGACGAAGCGCAGCTCGGCCTGACTGTTTTCAGGATACATGTTGAAAGCAGTACCGGCAGGCTGGCCTGCAAACAGGGAGCGGCCCATGTTGGTGTTGAACACTATTGACTGCACATAGTGGGCATATTTCCCAGAGATCTGGATGATGGCTTCATCATCAAACAGATCAAGCTCATGTAAGTCGCCATATGAGAAACCAGCAATGGAAGACCAGACGAAGCCATAGCGGAACTGAATGCTGATAAATAAATGAGAAAGAGACAAAGATAATATAAGGTAATGGCTGGTGGTTAATATACTGCATTCTAATCACCAGTAGATCAATAGATCGATCTCTTTTGTGCTAATTTTGAATGAAAGCAATACCACAAGATTAGATTTTATTTTATTTTTTATATTCACCCTTTGATGTGGCCACTGTAGGTATCCCAGACCCTTACAGCTGTGATCCTATCTTCTCCAGTGATAGCAAATGAGGTGCCACCTCCTGACCCGACAGAAGGTGAGAAAAAGTAGTGAGGCTGGACTGCAAGGAGGAAAAAACAGAGACGTCATGACACAGCTGAATCTCTTTGACAGTGATAAAGCAGATCATACTTTGTGAACACAGTGCACAGTTTATTGTTATTGTTTGTCACTTAATTGTAAATGCCTAAAATGCTTTAAAAACACATAATTGAATGCTGAAATATCAGATACACCTCATAGCCACTTACAGGAGTAAGTGTACACTTACAAGCTGCAAGAAGCGCAACGACAGCAACGAAAAGCATCCTGCGAACACAAACATATGAAAGAATTATTCAATTATTATTTAATTATATAAGAATTATTTAAAATTGGTGTTGATTGTAATTATAGTAAAAATGGTCTCACCTGTCTGCTTGGTTGTTTAGGTCAAAAAGATGAAGACACGAATACTCAAGCGTGCATCTAAGTTTAGGCAAAACTGTGCGGCTACACGCTCCAGTTTACAGCAAGAAGCAGCCTACCATATCTACTGGTTCATTTATAGTCCCTTTAGTGCTTCAACATACAAATGATGGGTGGTATTTTCTGTTAAAGCATGTTCGCCAGGAATGTTCCTCAGGAATGTTCGCCAGGAATGTTCCTCAGGAATGTTCGCCAGGAATGTGTGTGTCACCTTAGCAGCCGCCGATCACTACTGCACATTTTATTTGTTCATTTTTTGTGCTACTTTGTCATCCATCATTGTTTCTTGTGGTTTTTGGTTCATTTACTATTTATGAGCATATTTAAATTCAACTTTTACAACAGAATGGAAAGGTGTAATGGACTTTTTCTGATGAGAGTAGCAAAAGAGCATGTCTGCCTTGTTGACAAACATTCTGTGTAATTTTATAACACTTAAAATGCAAGTCTATTAATACTCATACTAATACAGACTAAGAACTTTAAGTTTCTTTAAGCCTTTAAGTTTCAACTTAAAATGCATCTATCTATCTATCTGTCACACATTCAGACAGCAGACTATCTGGTCTTTAAGTGATGACGCGATGAACCCAAAGTACTCTGTGTTTAATAAGGCTGTTGCGTTTTTAACATGTTTTAATGCTTTGTATGTTGTTCTATTTAATCTACAAGCCCCTAAAAACAGTCAGTGATCACTGTCGGCCTCTCTCGGTTTTTATATCGACTATTCATTTTGAAGCTCAGTTTTTAAAACCTTACGATGTAACTACAGCTCAGCCCATTCAGCACTATATTAATGACTAACCGCGTATTGTGGATGGATTATCTCCTGACTGAATTTTGGTCCGTTTACAGCATCCTGCCATGGTCCCTAACCATTGGGAATCCTCACGTTAACTTTATCGAGTGGAAAAAAAAGTTAGCGTTCATCCTCCAGCTTCACCGTTTATATTATGCTAACATAGCTGTGTCACATAGCACATCATTATATACCAGCTAGCCCAACTTCAGTAACCCTACAAACATCACTGCTGTTTAGTTTTCTGTCTTCGTTTATGTTGGAAGTGATAGCAGAGCTGTACGTCTTAATTTGTTTCAGAAATCCCTCAGTCAGAACATGCTGTATTATATTTAGATGGAAACTAGCAAGCTAACTCCCTGCTAACTTCTAACGCCGTTAAATATCATCAATTCTGTTTTCATGGATGTTAAAATTAATTTTTACACCTGGTAGAGCAGTAACGCTGATCATTTTATTACAGATGAAAGAATTTAGACAGTAGTTCGGGCCCAGACACAGCTAATGATGTCAGACTTAAAGACTGGATTAGTGTTTTAGGTGGTGTTTTTTAATGGCCGATTGAGGTGTCTAACATTACCTGCTTTATATTACCTGCCTTAGCGAGAGGGAGGGTGGTGGGGCTTCTTATATGCGTGTCTTTGGTGTGCATCACCTGTGTGATGGAGGGAGACTGCAAAAGGAAAGTGCACAGTCTGTCTCTGAGAGAGTCGCTTGTAATCCTCAGACTCTGCTCAGTCTGTAAATTGCTTACTGATGAAGCTGAATGTTCACTGCAGCCCAAAACGACCCTCAGGCAATCAGACAATGTCCAGGTGCTCCCGGAGGCCGGTCCAGCCCCCAGTTTAGTAAGTGATTAACTGGTAAACATATCCAGACATTTATTTTTATCATTTCTTTTTTATTTTTAATCCCATGACAGAAAGCATCACAAAACACAGAATACAGCAAGTCATCATAGGCTACTGTATGATTAGGAATCCTAATTTTGTTCATTACAGCCCTTTTATTTTGACTTATTCATACTTTACTGCTGTGCACTCCTGTAAAGCCACTGACAGTTGAAGCGATTAACACTGATGATCCTGTTCTAATGTGATCTTGTACCAGTACATCCTCGAGCAACAAACTAAAAGAGGACAAAGTGCTGACCAGGCCTCAGAACTCCCCAGATTGTAGAATGATCCCAAGCAACAGCCTGATCAAAGTAGACCCTTTGCTGCAACCCACAGGAGGTTTTCTGCCATGTCTTAGTGCAAAAAACCCACAAGGCAGCCACAGCTGTCTTGTGGAAATGACTTAAAGACTATTAGCTGTCACTTACGACCTACACAGTATTGGCCAGGTGGTTTTCATGAAGTGGATTTCTCCAATTTAATGAGTTTTCCCGTTTTCCCTTCAGTCTTGGTCAACCTTCGGTACCATTTCAAAGAGCTGTGGTCTAAAAGGCCACGGTGTTTTAAAGTACTGTGGCGTTCCACTGCATTGTGTCTGGTGTAGCGCAATGAAAGCTGAGCTGCATGTATTCAGGCAGTGAAACCCAAGCCATGTTTGAATTAGTGTACAGAATACTGCAAAGCTGCTGATTATTTGGTACGTTAACACATACTCAAGTATCTCATTAACATAAACCATGAAGTGAAAAAGAGACACTTGTGATAATCTGCAAGGTACTCTGAATGGATTTTAAGGAACCAAAACCGCAACACTTTATCTCTTCAGCGCTTGTGATTTAAAGCTTTTAAGTCTCTGCAGATTTCTCAAAACACTGAGCAAGACAGCTACAGCTCAAACACTGACAGAAAGAGTCGTCAAGTATCTACCAAAATAGCAGCAAAAGTATTCTTTGGATAATCCGTAGAGACACACATCCGCCGAGCTCAGCCTGTATCCTTTTGATATTGTTCTGCAAGTGTCCACCGAGTAGTCCTGGGTCAAACTGCATTTTAAATCCTCCTCTTAGCACTGTCTGACAATGACGGGGGTTATTTCAGGTTCAAATTCCAGTGTGCAAGCAAAGAAGCTGTAAGAGGATTTCAAGAACAACTTTGACCCAGGTGTTAATATCACACCAGCAGAGTAATAATAACTCCATCATCCTGGCCTTGCCACAGCATCTCGCCTTCAAACTCCACTTTCCCATGTTTCCTGGCTCTCATCAGAATCCCCACCACCTTGTCAGAGATCCGAACATATCTGTCAAACAGTTCTCCAAATGTGACCCGGGTCTTTCCATCTGGGTCCGGATCTGCCATAGTCCTGATCACATAGCACAGGTCGTCTATTTCACGGTGGATATGCTTCTCCGCACGTTTGGCCCTTTCTGCCGTCTTACTACCCTCCTTTGGACGTCCGTAACCCTCCTGACCTTTCTGGAGGCGGAGGGACATGGAATAGTCATAATCAAAGTATTCACTGAAGGGGTTGAGTTTCTGATTATCTGTGTGCTCAGAGGCCCAATTCTGCCAGCGGCTCTTGAGATTTCCCACGGTGCTATATTTCTTGGACAACGTGTTGATCTTGTTGGCATCCTCAGCTTCTTTTTTGTAGCTGTGAAGCATGTCAAGTGACACAAGTCAATACAAAATGAACAAGACACTCAGTACTGGTTTTTATTGTTATATTGGTTATAATTTCTGCTGCTCTCTTGGCCAGGGGCGTAATTTCCAGGGGGGGTTAGGGGGGTTATGACCCCCCAATAATCAGACCCAACCAATATAACCCCCCCCCCCCGGCTGTTGATTTTCTTTACTCATTTAAGTTATTATCAGCAAAATAGTTGCATGTTTAATCATCTGGGAATTTACCCAGATTTATTTATTTAGACAGAGATCTTGACCCCCCCCAGTGTTCAGCACAAAGTTACGCCCATGCTCTTGGCCAGGTCTGACTTGAAAAAGAAATGTTTAATCTCAATGAGAACGTTACCTGTATAACTAAAGGGTGTGTAAATAACAGTAAGTGGCTGTTGATTGATTCTCTATTTCTTAAATATTGAAAAGAAGTAAAGAGTTTTTGAGTTTTTAGAATTTGTTGGATGGAAGTTAATTTGGTGAACATTTTATACTTCCTTTAACATTTTTTCTTTTAGAAAACTAAACTCTGAATGCAAAATGAAGCACAGTGGCACTACTTACATTGGAACTGAGGATCTTTTTATTCTCACTGCTGTCTCAGAGTCTTCTTCACAGTTGTTTTTCTCTGCTTCTTCTGAAAAGCTTGTTCTGCGTGTTTTAGCTTCCTCTACTTCCAGCCCCTCTACATCTGCCTCGAGGGGCCCACTGTCCTCTTTACGCCCACAGGTGAATCCCTCTCTTGGATCTCCTCCTTCTTTAACAAGCTTCTGCTCATTCTCCACCTGCTTCCAGCTCTTGGTCAGCGATGACACCATGTTGGAGCACTTCCTCCGACGGGTGGGCGAGCTTTTCTTCTTTAGCAGTCTGTCAATCTCCTCATCTGATGGGAGATGCTCCCTCTTGATTTTTTCTGTCAGGAGCCCGATACCTGCGCCCTTCTCCTGAGCGCTGCTGGTCACTGTCTTCACCACTTGCTTCGTCTTGATGAAAGACGCCGTTGGTGGCTCATCCGATGTCTTAACCTCACCAGTGTTTGATGTTGTTGTTTGTGGAGCCGCGAGACCTTTAGAAGCTTCTGTTTGCTGCGTTCGAATGGGTGGAGGCTTCTTGGGAACCCACTTCTTTTTGGGTTCCTCTGGTCCACCCAGTGAAGACGGAGCCCAGCCGCTTGGCTCGCTGGCCTGCTTGTTCTCATTCTCTGTCACCCATTGCTGCCAGCTGCTTGCCAGGTTGCACACCATGCTAATAGTGCGGAGCTTCTTGATGTTCTTGTTGCTGAATGGTTTCCTTTGGGAAGCTTGGCCATTGTGTTTGTCTGACATAATTCTCTCTATTAGTATGTAAATACAGGCACAATTAATCCTCACAAGTAAGCTGTAAGATTTGCTAAAATGAACTCATATCCTCTGCCTGACTCGCTGTACCTTTGTTGCCTCCGTTTCCCTGCTCCCACACACAGCTCCAAACTGGGGAACGTAAACCCTAATGGTGGAAAGTATTCGAGTCATCCCAGGCTACCAACGTGATCGTCTTTCTCTGACACTGGTCACCCCCATGCGCTCATGTTTCATCACAGATTAAGGCGCTTGTAACTAGAGGTGAACAGGGCAGTAGACCAGAAGAGTCTGAATTAAAACAAGTGCTGTTGAACAGAATGACAAAAACTTACCATTTTATATGCATTCAACATGTTCAGCTTCATAGATATTAGTGATGATGATGTATACTGGGAGATATCTGCAACCATTGCACAATATTCTACTTAGCTTTGCTAGCTTTTGTTAACCTTTTGGTAAAAGTACGACTTGTGACTCTTGATAAAAAGTATAAAACTGCTTTACAAAGTCTTACAAAGAATAAGTTGAACTCATAAGCAGTAAAACCCACTTTTAATGGTATCATTCTTTACAGCCACAACCTGACACTTTTGGTGTCAACACCAGCTTATGGTGGCTAATGTTAGCCAGTGTTATGAAACTTTAGAGTTGCTGAGCCCATTTACTGATTTCCTTGCTTTCCGTTTTACCCTTTAACTGTCTGAATATATTTTGTGGTCAAGGGGCTGCAGTGGTTACTGCATATAGTGTGGCTTTAAGGGAACGTTTCAGATTAACCCTCTGAAGACAACAGTGGTGCATGAAGTAAGAAGGAAAGAAATGACAATGGCTACTTTTAAGATTTTACTTAACTGAAACAGAGAATTAGCGAAGGTATTGTAAAGATAGAATGGATACTGTGGTAATTTATATCTTCTAAAACACACACGTTGTCTTTCTCTCTTTTATTTTTGTGAAGATAGTTGGATTTCTTTCTTTGCTCCAAATAGGATAGCTTATAATTTCATTTTGCTTTTGGCATAATGAGAATAAAGGTTCCGATTTTGATCTATAGGCTAGCAAAAAACTGAAATATTCAATTTAAAGTACAAATACAGCATCTTAATTATGTACTCGACTATCTTTTAACTGTAGCTAGTTAAGAAACTGGTTATAAAGAAAAAGAACAAGTATAACAAAAGGAAATTCTGGGGAGTTTCAACCAGGAAAGCATATGATACCTGCAGAAGACTGGGATGTCTTGCTTACGCATGCAGTGGTTTAGTCTTCCAATGCAGAGGTAAGGAAATCTCATCTCACTCGGTGGAGAGCGGCATGTATTCTGACATTAGCAATATCATCAAAACATACTGCAAGCCTTAAGGGGTGTTTAGTCCTGTTTTAAGAGCTGTGTTTTATGTGAAGATGGTTTTATGTGTGTTGATTTTGCATATGCATGTCTGATAAGGAAGGGGCCTGTTTATAAATAGGACTTGGAACACACACACGCACACAGGCATTAAGTTGCATCTGTTGGCAGTCTGTCATGGAGGGTGGAAGTGACTCAGAGAGCATCAGCAGAGGACATGTTCTCAAACCAACTCAGCGTGTTAATATATACAGTTTCAAACTGCGCTGAGAGGAAGGCTAGTGCTCCCCACAAGGACAAACGGGCTCACTATGCTTTCAACACTGTGCTTACGAATGCTTTGAAAATGCAAACAAAATATTAATTTTAATCCAAAATAACAACAAAAAGCATTCATTTTAATGCTTTTAATTAACAGACTGTATTTCATTGCCAAACATGAAGCACTTCCTTATCTAGAAGCTGCCAAAGAGTTTGTTTTCAAACAATACATGTTATTTTTAGGTACAACAAAACCACCGTAAGACAATTTAGCTCACAGGGCTTCTTTGTTTTTATATGACACGCAGCCACTACTCGAGATTTAAAAAAGAGCTGACCTCAGATAAAAACTAAGAAGCTAAATTTGGGAGAAATATGAGGCGAAAATAAGAAACAGGGCACTTCTGCCCAGGAAAGAATGTGATACTTGCACAAGATGAGAATGCCCCGCTTACTCATTAAGTGGTTTGGTCTTGCAGGCAGACAGGAAATTCAAGCTCTCCATGCCAGCACACATCAGCTGATGTCTGCATGTTCTGTACCCTGCGTTGTGTCAGTGCTGCTGCTTTCCCTGCCTCTGTTTGGCTTCATGTACGTACATACAAAGGTGAACAGCTCCCAGAGCATAGCCAGACTGCAAAATATAAAGTACTGCATATGAAAATAACAATTCTATCCAACATGGTTCTGGCTTTTTTGACTGATATTTGTATTTTATTTTATTTAGTTATACATGTAGTTGCATTCTATTTTGTGTGAATTGTATTTTCTTGTAGGGAGTCCAATATGCTAAAACATTAAAGTTTGTCGCAATCAAGGCAACACTCACTTTGGTTTTTTTAAGAGTTTAAAGTTTAATTTTGGAGAAGGAGTTTTTAGTTTGGTTTTCTACCACTGGAGGTCACTATGACTTCATTGTTGGAGCAGTACACAAAGCATCAGGCTACAGATAGCATAACGATGTGTTTAGTATTTTCACACGGAGCAAAAAGGCTTTTCTACTAGTAAGAAGACAGCCGGTTACACTGCATATTGAATTTAATCCCTATAATTTGCATTATTTATCACAATAAAACTCCAATTCCAAAAAAGTTGAGATGCTCTGTAAAATCCAAATAAATGATTTGAAAATCTCTTGAATCCACATTTTATTCACAATAAAACATTTTACTCTTATGACAAATATTAGCTCATTTTGAATTTGATGGTAACAAAAAAGCTGGGCAACAAAAGACTAAAAAAGTAAGTGTTATAAAAAGAATCGCTGGAGGAACTGGTTTTTAATTGATTAGGTTAACTGGCAACAAGAAAGGGTATCACAGAGAAACAAGGGAAAAATAGTGTTGGATGCTTGTGATCTTCAGGCCCTCAGGTAGCACTGCATTAAAAACATAGAAATCCCTGCATGGGCTCAGGACCACTTCTAGAAATCGCTGTGAATGCAGTTTGCTGTGTCATCCACAAATGCAGATTAAAGCGCAAAGAAGAAGCCGTGTCTGAACATCAGAATCAGAATACTTTATCAATCACTAAGAAAATTATGTGGGTTACAGTTGCTCCAAGACAGTAACAGTAACACACTAAACTATTTAAATAATACAATATGTTACAGAGTTTACACATTTAAGAAATAGCGCTAATATATAAAAATCGCTCAATTATACATGACAAAAATATTACAGAGGTGATTATAAATATCAAGAATATTGACAAATGCTCCAGAAATGCTGCAATCTTCTCTCGACTGAGGTGAGGTGGAAAATTGCTCTGTGGTCAAATTAATTCAAATGTGAAATTTTCTTTGGAAAACATGGACAGCACATCCTCTGGACTAATTGGGAAATTATCCTTCAGCCGTGGTAACATGTTCACAGACAGGCAGCGCCAAAATATATGGTACATCCAGTCTGTGGGATACTCATGACTGTGATGTTGTTGGTCAGTCAGCCAGAAATGGAGCAGATCAAAGTGATAACAAAGTGTTATCCTCTCACTGTACTTACTTTTTTACCACTTGGATGGACTACAACTTTACATCTGCACCATGAACGCGTCACAGAGGAGAAAAAAAGGCCTAAGACAGGAAATAAAAAACAAAAAACAAAAAACATCCTGGATACAGGAGGCTAATTATTTTAGGGTCTTTACCTTATAATATAAACCGCCTTGAAGTGACTGTCATTGTCATGTGTTGGTGCTTCATAAATAAAAATGAAGGGAAAATGGCTCCGTGAACAAACCCTGACCAAAGTTACACTTCAGTCATAACCATACGTTGTAAATGGAATGATGCTTATATAGCACTTTTCTACTCGTGCGCTCAAAGTGCTTTATATAACACACAAGCACTTCTTTTCTATGCTTTTTCTACCTAAGTGCTTTCTATTTAATATTCACACTCCAAAGAGCAACTCAGGGTCCAGGGTCTTGCCCAAGTAAACTTTGGCATACAGACTGCAGCAGCAGGGGCTCAAACCACCAAACCTTTGATTTGAAGATGATCTGCTGTTCCTCCTGAGCCACATCCACGCTATCATTTATATGTTGGGATGTTGAGTTGATCATTGCAGCAACACTCCAAGTCTGATGAAGAGGATACAGACAAGCACAGACAGATCACAGATCACTTCAGACCAGACTGTGTTCTGAGCAAGACCTCCCACTCTTCTGCATGTACAGCATCACATCTATTACTGAGCAAGTATCTCTGAGCTATCTCTGGAAGCAACAGGCTGCAGCACACAGAGATTAACTCATTTGACAGTAATAACCATTAACCTGCCCATCAGTTGTAATCAGAGGTTACAGCTGGGTAGAATGATCCAGAACGACTCAGTGTTCTGGGACCCTCTGTAAATGAGCAATTACATCTGATAGGCAGGTTAATGCATCCTGACATTTCTTTGGGCAAGATACTCAACCCCAAGTTGCCCCAATGTATCCACAAGAGTGTGCGTGTGTCGCATGTGTGGATTCGAGTGTATAAAACATGTAGTAGTAAGAGCTTGAGTAGAAAGGCATTGTATAAAGACCAGTCCGTTTACCATACACCTCAAGAGTGGTAGATATCAGTTTGATGATGATGCTGATTAGATTCACTCATCAAATTCTACCTCTTTCTAGCGTCCAGAGGTTGGAAAATCAGCCATGAGGCTTTATGAAACATCTGCTTATACCTTGTTGTTATTATTCAGATAGCTAAATCCACAAAGAGCAGTGAAGTTCTTATGTATCTTATTTCTCAACGCTGCACAACTAAACCCGATCTTTCACTGTATAATGAAAAATTAATAATGACACAGAATCCATGGAGCTAAAAGTGTCAAAGATGCTTCAGGTGAGGAGAAAGAGCGTTCCTCTAGACTCAGTGAGTGCACAGGAATTCTGAAAGCGGAGACATTGCACCTGTGCTTCCTGTTGCTTATCAACGTGCAGTGTTACTGCTGTTTTGTTTACCCTGCACTGCTTGTACTGAATTTGTTTTATTTGGCCGCAGATATTAATGCGCCTCAGTTGTACAGGAATGCATTTGTTAGGGGCTCTCAAGCTGTTACTCTGACCTTTGCCTGTGTTCCTGGATTTGTGTTGTGCTTGCTGTTATCCTTTTGATCATACTTAAGAGTGTTGCTAAAATGATCAAATGAACTTCCCAACATGCAGATGAAACGGATGCAATTGAAAAAGTAACTTTGTGGCAGGGTTTGTTTGCAGGGCCAGTGTAAAATGACAAGATGGAACAGCTGTAGCTGGGATGTTTCCTTTTTCCTGTCTGTAGACCTTCGCTGATTTGTTGCCTCTTCATTTTCAGGCCAATAAACAATATCTATAACTGTCTAACTGCTCTTGACAAATAATTGGAATTACCTACACAAAACTGTATTTTAATGCAGCTGTATTGAGCTCTTGAAATGTACAACGCTGACCCTTACAAAGAAGTCAGCCGTACAAATCTGTCTTGGCTCAGGAAAAGTAAACCACTATAAAATCCACTAATGCTTCCTTCCGAAGAGGATAGATGTTATTGTTTGACTGTGTGATTTGTCCTTTATAAATAAAGATGGGAAAGACAGTAAATTAGCGCTAGCTGAAAGCAGGGGTCAGCGAGGCAAAGAAGATACCTCGTCCCCTGCGGAGGGATGGACGGGATGACGGAGTGCACCGTTGGAACCAGACAAGTTGATTAGCTGAAGGCCGAAGGAGAGTTTAAAGGTCCCTGGTTTGGATTTATGCGCTGGGTTTGATGACAGTGTTTTACACAGCGAAGAGCCTGGAAGAAGACGAGGAGGAAAAATAACAGACTGAACAGGAGCATAGCGGCAGTGTTTACATTTATATGATCTATTAGTAGTGCTGTTTAATGTTACAGGTTTTTTTATGTGTAACTGATAACTGCTAAGGCTTTAAAAAGGATTAAAATAGTCTCCTTGAGGGGCTTTGAGGCTCTCCTCATGCACACACAGCACTGACTTCTGACAAATCTAGACGAATACCGCTAACACTCACAGCTACAATCCTAACATGATAACGTTTATAACTTTGAATATTTATAATGTGTTATCGCGCTTAAATTTTCGACTTTGTGCTGTAAAACAAAGTCTGCACAGTGTTTTGGTACTTCTCAGATGCTTGTGGGTGGCATTTCTCAGTTATAGTTCAGTTACACAAGAGTGAACCTCTAGGAAAAACACTGGCTGCCCAGTGATTGCACTGAATGTCTTTGCTGTTGGAGAACAATCACAAGCAGTTGGTGCTGCAACCAAATGGTTGCCCACAGTTTGTGCATGCAACACCTTCAACCTCTGTAGCAATTGCACAAGTTGCCTAGTGAAAGGCAACCTATTTTCCTCTGACTGCAGTCACTCTCAGAAAGATTGGCAAAGGTTTGCAAAATGATTTGTCACAGCTAATCGCTGTGTTATCAACAGATTGCACGAAATTGCCAAATTGATCTTACTCAGTCACAAACTAATAGCAGATTTCTAGGAGATTAACTTTGTTTTAGCTATGTCATTGACATGTTGACGCTTTGAAGACAGCAGTTGGCTGCAAGTAGTCACAGATGCTGTTGCCATTTTCAAAGAACCCAAGTTACAAGTGTATTACACACAGTCACAGTTATTTATATGCATAAGCTACATAAGTTCCCTGTAGAACATGATGATTTTCTGTTGCTATAAAAACGAGACCACTTTATTTAATGTACTTGACAAAAACAAAGTTTTTTTTTTTACCCAGATAAAGTGCTTTCTCTCATTAAATATCATAATGTATAAGAAAAAAATGCTAAAAGACAGGTACTATAGTGGTAATTGGCATTGTAGCACCATTGTTTCATTGCTTCACAGCAAGATGGAGCTGGGTTCAAATCCACCAGTGGGGAGTTGGCTCATTTTTTCCCCTCTGGGTACCCTGGCCTTCTCTTACTGAGATAAAGTAGTTTTCTGAAAAATATATCCCTGTGTTTCACAATTTCAAGATTTAAAAAATTACACTTTTTAACATCCTAATCTAAATTTTAAAAAAGTATTCACACTAATGTAACTTAAAAGTCGTCACGCTTTATTGTCATATATAATTAATTTGATCTATTGTTTAATTATGGATTTATGAAATTTTTCTGTATTGTAAATTGTATTATTCTCAACTATCTGTGTTGGCATTTTGTTCTTTTACATTCCCGTTTTGTCTCTTGCACGTACGCCACTTTGATGCACATGCTGGCTTTTGTCACAGCTGCTAACAGCAATTCTGTGTTAAATTCGTGGCTCGCAAACAAGGAACATATCAAAGTGTTCTGACATAAAGACTCAGACTTGCCAAGTGCAGATTGTGATAAAAGGTTTATTGAAGATTAGGACAAATCAGGCTGCTTTTCAAAGTATTCTTGATAATTTGCATGCCTGCGCCTCTGCATTTTAGACGCATTGAATATGTTAGTAAAACACATGCTGTTTGTTTTGTGACATGCTCTTGTTACCAGATATCTTACAAAAACATGTTGCTTTTGGCTGGCATAGCGTCAGTCAGCTCTCACACTTCATTACTTCTAACCGCAGCAGCCGCTGGAGCAATAATTGACCACACACTTCTCACTTGTTACATCATCTTTTATGGAAAGTGAGTTCCAAATTAAAATACGGCCCTCATATTCTTTATCCACTACTTCCTGACATGCAAACCAACTTCTCGTGCTTTTTTGCAGAATTTCCAGCGTAATTAAACAAACAAGTATATACTATGTTCCCATAACTTCAGGATGTTTAACAATCATCTAAATCCATTTGGATAATTTGTCCTCTGCTTAAATTGGTGCACAAATCAACATTTACAGCTGAAAGCTTTCAAGCCCTTCAGTAACCAGTACAAAGCCTTGGTGTTATTATCAGTTTGAATGGTCCCTTCCGTTGCCTGCAGCCTTTCTTTGCTTCACACCCTCTGTGTACACTAACTGTCATTCTTACTCCCACAGACCATCAATCACATCAGGCTCTTTTTGAGTTTTTCTGCATGAGAGAGTCCCGCACCTCAACATACGTTTACTTTTCTATTCTTCTCCATTTATTTTGTTAAACTGCAGGACTTTTCGCTCAAGACCAGCATATTCAGTTTAAACTGCTTTATAATTGACGATCTGAAAAAGTAAATCATGACGATACCAGATAAAAATTGGTCTTTGGTGGTCTTGAGATATCAGAGATTGATAAATTGTTAATGTACATTTGGAAAAACTCCGAAATACAGCATTTTAACTGAAAAAATACTGAATAAAGTATCATTGCATTTGATAACTTGATATGAGATTTTATTTTCTGCATAATTTCTGCATAGACGACAAAGCTACAGAGTACCAGAGTGAGAAGGGGAATGATTTGAGTTACATACCTCAAATATGTGGAATATCAGACCTCTTTCAATGAATTTGAGAGGTGACTACACCAAGGCTGTTTCAATATCATGCTTTGTGCTGTTGCATCTTTTTAAATGGCTTGCTTTACTGGTAGTTGATTCTGTCTATTGTTGCTAGTCTTGGAGCTTCCTCCTCATGACTGAAAGTGTACAAGACCCATTTAAACCTCAGCAAAATGTTGTCATAGGAATAAAAAGATAAAATAACATGTGGCTAAACACTAAATACACTTCTACCCTAAAAATGATGGAAGGAGCCTTTTCTTGGTCGCAAAACTAACACATGGATTTTAGTTTTAGCCTGCGTCCAAAAATACTGCGTTTGTAATTTGAAACTTTAGTTTGGTTGTCACAACACTTTTTCATGGAATGTAAATCAAACACTACATTATTCCTGCTGAGATAAGAGCTTGATAAAGGTGGGTGTTTTTCTCTAAACCTTTCAGCGAGGTTTTTGAGTTCATGATGCTTCGTCTGCCAGATGAAGACGTACTCAAATTTAATCTAAACACGTGGCTTAACAACCTGATGGGGCTTTGCTTGCATCACGAGCTTCCAAACCAGACCCTAAATGGATATTTATGCTTCGGGTCTATATTTTTGGTCCGTTTTATGTGCAACAAGGCTGATTATGTACTGAATCTAAACTCTAAAATATAACTGTGTGAGAATCATCGACAGTATATAAATAGTCTGTTTTTTGAGCGTCGTCTGTCGTGTGTAGGCACAAGCCAAGAAGTGTGGTCGCTGCTGCTGTCCTAACGTGCTGCTCATCTTATAGCTTGCAATCTGTTTTCCTGCAAATGTGCATATTTGTCTTACTTAAATGTTTCAGATCAAACTAATTTTTGTATTCGACAAAGATAACCCCAGTAAATATCAAATGAAGATCATAAAAATGATGATTTCATTAGTTAAGGGAAAAAAGCTATCCAAACCTACATGGCCATTTTTTTGCACCACATTCGACGGCAAGAACTGCAGTCAAGTGTTTGCAGTACTAAAAGTACTTTGTTTCACTCGTCTTTGCAGAATTAATCATCAATTAATTGATCAATAGTGAAGTATTACAGTTGTTATAGTAACAATACTAGTATATGCAACACCCCCAGTTGCATGTTTTTGGCATCTTGATGCAAATATTTACTTTGCAGAGTTACGACCAGCGATGGGAAGTTATTTGAAAATAGACATAAGAGCAACTCAGTGCCGCTGAGTCTTTGTGTTTTACTTGCATCTATCTGAAAGACTGAGTGTAAAAACAAACAATTATTTTACTGGAATATGCAGAAAATAGGATTAAATGTTAAACCAATTTCTTCCAGTCAAAGACTTTAGCATATAATGTTATTTTTGCTTGATGCAATGTGCATATGGTTAAAAGATTAAAATTAATAAAACAAGTTTTAAAAAGAGACTTTTTCATTTGATCCAATTTTATATGATAGGCTATGCAGAAAAAATAGAACTGGGATGAAAGGTCCATTGCTTTAATATATATTCAGGTTGTGTACTACCTTTTTAAAAAGTAACTAACTAATAAAGCAACTAATTACTTTGGAAAATAAGTAATCACTAAAATAACAGGATTACTTTCATGGATAAGTAATCAGTAATTAGTAACTGCTGTTTTCAAGTAACTTGACCAACACTGGTTACGACTGTAGATGACCACTATGAGCAAGATAAATAGTAAATGCTAAAGAAGTGATGTTTGGACACCTTTTGTATTATTTTTTCACTTGTAGAAAAGAACGAAATTGAATAGAATGTATTTTTATTGTCATTACAATACATATATTATACAATGCAATATATATATAAAATTAACAGTAATCATGCAACAGTGTAACATGTAAACAAGACATGCCCACTAATGATATTGTTGCTTTTTCCTACATCACTTCGAGGTATTTCAGGTTCCCCATAAATGAACCAGACGTTTGTTTGTGGAAATGTAGGAATTTTTTCCTTTTCAGGGGCAGCAACTGCAACACAAAGGCCCACTGACCACTGGTTCCAAGATAAACACATTCAACGCACCAACTGCCACTGATGGACAAACAGAGGGCTTTAGAGCTGCAACACTACACATGCACACACAGATTCTCAAAGAGTCATGAATGTACTTCTGGTAGCTGTCATGGCTTTATTATAGTCACTGCCTTTTTAGAAGAGCCACTGAGATTCCAGTGGACAGGAGGTCCTGCCATGAACAGGGATTTTTTTAGCAGAACTTTAGGATGTAGTTACCAATTTAGGGTTAAGACTCCACTGAGTACTTACAGTTCTATATGCTTTATAGCAGGCTGATTTGTGGTCTCCACTAAATGCAAATCTACAAAGACGTATGCTTTTTTCTGCTTTTAGTCCAAGGGCAGACTCAACATACATTCATGTAACAAACTTTGTTAAATTTTGGATTCAACCAAGCCTGATTAGGGCCTCTTCAGTCTGGAGACGAGTGTGTTTTGTTGCTTGTTCCACAGACAGCTACATTTTGCACAAAAGCAATTCCAGTGATAAACATCTGCTTTTGATAAAACACATTTATTTCGCTGACACCATTCATTTAGTTTACAGTTGCAATAATGGATATAGCTACAAAAATTCAACTGCTTCTTCTTCAGCATATTCGTCAATAATGATCTTTACTGTTCTAATATATGAAGACAATTTTAAGTGTATTCAGTGTTAACCTCTTAAGACCCGAACTCTTTCATGGCATGCATTTTTAATTTCTCTTTGCTATTTGGGCTGATTGGGATCTGATGAATGTAAAAGCAAAGAATTAACTGATTTTTGTTTCTGAGAAAAATGAGATCCACATATGAGGACATTTGTTTTAAATTTTGATAGAAGGGTGGCAGGCCCAAAATTTAGTATTTTGGTCTAGACAACTGTTACGTTCCCCTAAAAAGGTCCTGGGATGAGGGGAAGTAACAAAATGTGTCGGGGTTGAAAAAAGGAGACAGGGAGGCAAAATGGTTACATTAAAGAGTTTTATTGCTGCTTCTATTAATAACCGAACTAAAAGAGACGGACAAGCCGCTATCACCATTTAAAGAAACAAAACAAAACTCAAGCGTTGGTCAGTAAACTGAAAAATAAGTAAAAAAGGATTAGTTACCAAACACACTCCTCTCCACCGAGTAGGAGCCAATAGTCACAAAACACAGCTCAGTAGCTGCAACCACTAACATGACTCTCTGGCACTAGAGCTCACCTTTCTCTGGCCTTAAATACTTCTATTTGCTGATGAGAGTCAGCTGTACAGAAATAAGGTGACACCTAAGGCAGGAGAGACAGCAGGACACACCCACCCAAGGGCAAACTCAGGAGGCGGCCCTGCTAGGGCCGTAACAACAACTCAAAATGTGATGTCAACATATGTGGATGCCAGGTCCTAGGAGGTTAAAGGTCACACCTTTTTGCTAATGCCTGGCATTCAGCCTGTTCATCCTTTGTTTTCTCTTTAACCTGGGCCACTTTTACTTGCTTTACTTTACTGCTTGTCAACACTTTAAGAATATGATACTAATATTTTGTACTTTTTAAATCGCGTCCATTTCAAAGCCGTACTGTGTGGTTCCAGGTGCATCATGACAGGCCTGAGTGTTTTCCACCACCCCTGGAGCTGGCTTTGCTACCCATGCTGCAACAGTTGGCTGTCATATTGGAAAGATGGCATGCTGCTGCAGTTGGTAGTGATATTCTAGCCACAGATGTAAATGTGAGTGTGAGCGGTTGTTAGCCCTTTGATCGACTGTCGACCCTGACTTTCGCCCTATGTTAGCTCAGATATGCTCCAGCCCATCCACGACCCTTAAATAGATAAGTGGTTAATAAAAAGGACAGAGGGATGCATTTCAAATTACAATAATCTTTCTTAAGAAATATGAAAATTAAATCCGATATAATTAAATTAACAGATGGCAGCTACACTTATGTTTTCAGTTTCACTTTTCTTCTCTACGAATCCTCATTACTTGTATTTGTTTTAGTTGAGCAGGTGGTCTCCTCAGGGGGTTTCAAAGGCCTGTGGTATGACTGTTCATACTGCAGGCACTGTATTGTGTTATATCTGATTTGGTTGTGCTCCAGTGCCGTCTGTCCTCACCTCCTTCTGGGAGTCCTCGTTGACCCTTAGCTTTTTCTGACTTAACAGGAAAGGATCCATTTTCAGCGCGGTAATCTGTCTGTCAGTGTAAGAAGCTGGTGGCGTGTGTGTACGTGCGTATATGGAGATTACAAGAGGAACACCACTTTGCTCAACATCCCTAAAGCATCACCGGAGACAAAACTTCCCAGTCTTTAGTAGCTCCTGTCCTCACACCAACAAAGGACAACGCTTAGGACCACAAAGGTGTTTGCCAGGTTTTTGTGGACCCTCTTCACACTCCACTGCCTCTATAGAACACATTCCAGTGAGGGTGTTGGGTCAGCGAAGGCGCTGAAGGACACTCTGTGGTCTGCAGGCTGCGGTAATTTGTTTATTCTGATTAGGCCCAGGAATGTCAACTATGAAGAGACACTACAAGTCATGACAGCTTCGTTTGACACTTTTGGCAATCTGTCATTGACACTAGTGAGCAAGCAAAGCGAGCCACCACTCAGCACAATGCCACTCCACTGTGTGGACAGGGAGAGAGTTTTAATCTCTGCACCATCTGGTTGGGTTCTTCGAAAAAAAGGAAGATGAAAGCATGTCTGTTTATCTACGTGATTTATCTCGTGTCTTTCTGCACCAACGCATTCACTTTGCCCGGCCTACAGTACAGCATTTGTAGATGAAGATTTACACTCCTGTTAAAGATCTTATCGTAAAAGGAGGCTTGTTGAAGCAAAGGCGGAAAAAAAGGGAGATGCAATGAGGGCTAAATTCTGAAGCCCCTTGTTTAAACCTTTGTCTATCATCACATCATTTTTGGATGACAAAGTCCAGCCTAAACGCACATTGAAAACATTAGTGCATCACATGCGCTTTTATTTAATCTTAGCAACACAACACTGACCACATGTTACAAAAGATGTTTAAATAAATCTGCAAATCTAGAAGTTAACGAGGTAAAAGCAAAGTTATCAAAGGCACATTTTTCCAGGGTTATTATTTTAACTTCTCTGTTTTCTGCTCAGCTTCAGAAAAAACACCACTGTACCTCTGGCAGAGTGAAAACTGCAAAAAAGAAAAAAAAAGAAAAAAGCAGGAATGCTGCTTTACATGCACACCCATTAAATTCTACAATTTTAGTATGCTAATAAACATGTCAATTGTCATTTTACAAGTTCCAGATACACTTCATCTTCTCGCCGCGTGTACCTTTAGTAAATACACCACAGTAGATTCTGTTTTTATAAGCTGGAAGTTATGAAATACATGTTCACACGGATCAGTTGGTGGAATCATTAATTTCATGCTTCATATCCAACCCAGACTCCTTCTTCTTCTCTTAAGCCGAATTGATGAGAAACAGAAACTGGCTGGATTCTGTGGCTGTCATGTTGATGTCTGTGGAAAATATTTTGGATGTAACTCGTCCTAATGATCTGCTCTTTGTCGAAAGTTTAGAGGTCGGAATTTGATGAAAGCTATTGGACAAAAAATAAAAAACCCTTTTACCTCAACTCGCTTGAGACGCTAGCTTAATATAAGCATTTACACCTTTGTGAATATGAACGAATTGCTTCGTGGTACTATATACTGAATGCTATGTACAGTATATATAGTGTAAATCTGTAAGAATCACTTGTAGCAAGTGTGCAAATGTGAATGTTATTCCCTCAGCTGTTAAGAGTCGCATATGCATCGGAATTAATGTCCTTGAATGATATTTGTCTTTTGTTTTTTACAGTTAGCAAAGGTAACGTGATCACTCATATCGTGAACTTTGGCATGTATTAGTTGCTTCTCGGCCAAAAACACAAGGCAAATACATCTCAGTCCAGAATCTAATCCAATAATAACCTCACACGGTGAACTCTAAAAATAATCACACTCTGTCAAAACAACAAGTGCATAATTGCCAGCGAATAACTGCAAGCGACCTTCCTAATTATTACCAACTGTATATCACCACTGGAATTTCAAGGTCATCTTAAAAGTTCTTACAGTATCCATAATGCAGACAGGAATTCAGTATACACTGTACAAAAGATAGTTTCATGAGTACAGTTAGGATAACAAAAAATAATACTAAAAACACAATATGTAACACAACCGTGATACTTATGGCCTGTGTTCTGTTAGCAACATTTTAATTACAAATTACAAAAAACGTCACAATGCTGTCCTGCAGTTTTAGAGTCTGTGCAGCTCTGTGGTAGCTGCTTTCTATTCAAACAAAAAAAAAAAAAAAAAACCGTTCAAGTCCTCCACATTATTGCAACACAGGTCCAGGAAAATAAATTGAAGTGCGACATTTTGTGTGAATATTCCCTACAAGCTGACACATTTACAACGTCTTCCTCATTTGTAACATCAAGCTCGTGAAATCGCTTGGGAACAGAAAATCAGTTCTGGTGCGTCGCGCCTTGCTCTGCGCTCCTCCTCCTCCTCGCGCCGGCTTTTTCGGCTCAGTGTCGGGAAAGGTTACGAAGCAACAGCGGAGCAGGCTGAAGAAAAGATTCACTGGGTGACTCCCCTGTCCAGCGAAAATGAGATGAGACGAGAGTAGGAAATAGGAAATGTCCCTCTAATGTGTGGAAGTTGAGTTCACAAGTTCAAAAGACTAGGAGAAGTCCAGTGGGCGGATCATCATGGTTGTTGCTCGAAGTGAGTAGCTGGGGCCCTTAAAGTAGTGCCACTTGATACCGTTCAGCTTCCCTATGTGTTGTCCTTGGTTAAAGTACATACCATTAAGGTTTGAAGGGCCACAGGCATCAAACCACCAACCTGGGAAAAAGACAAAAACACATACGTATTATTAACATACAATACAGACCAGAGAATTATTCCTGTATTGTTGCAGCAGTGATAAAGTTACTTCAGCCGCAGGCTTTGTGCTTTGTAAAGGTTGAAAGGTTCCCATGGCCTCACCCGCAAAGGCTTGGCATAAGTTCAGACGCTGCTTCCTGCTATCTGCTGAATGTGTTGCTGTCAGTGGGTTCATCAGCATGCCAGTACCTGTTGCTGAACACTTTTGGGACCTTCTTCTATTTAAAGTAGTGCATGTATGTGCTTCAGTGGGACATCAGAGCAGTGAGAGGCATGGGAAACTTTTATTCCACCACAAGGTGACACATTTTATAATTTCTCGGAAGTATATCAGTTAGATGAAGAAGGGGCGTTGTTGGATGTAGAGGATGGTGAGAATTTACACCAAACTCAGGCATGTTGAGTCTTTAAGAGGGCCTCTTTTATAGTTTTATCCAGTTTCTCAAGTACATGGGAAGAGCTGTCCATTTCTTCTTAAAGGCTAAAACTGTTTAACGACTTGCAAATGTCTGCCGAGGAACTTCTACATCTTTGGTAGCCTGAATCCTATTAGTAATCTTTCAGAAGTACTTTTAATCTTTAACCATATATTTAATGTCCACCTTTTAACTCATTTATTTGAACGATACATGATATTTTCCACTCTGTGACAGCGCTGGTGATTTTCACCCGAAAGAGACTGTGTGTCTGTGCCAAGAAGTTAGTACCAGCAGAACACTACAAAATGGATGTGCCTAATGTTGGAACAGCCGGTGTCAGTGGTTGCTGGAATAGCTACAGCAAAAACACAAAGAAATAAAAAACAAAACAATGATTTGTTGACACAGCCCACGGATTTTGAATCCCATGATTTCCTGCCAATAAAAATGACAATGGAATCACTTTAAAAACTAATGATATGTAACGTTCTCAAATCTGCCAGAACGTGAGCTGTTTTGTGAAAATGCACTAGCACGAGCATCATGCTGGTGGGAAATTAAAATCTAATTTTTCCTGTTAAAGATTTGGAAACTGCAGATCATGCTTTACTGTCCTCTCACTTCCACTGCTCTAACTTATTTTCTATGCAGGAATTACGCAGTTAGACCCTTACAGCCCTGGCCTCTCGTCTCCTTCTCCTAGAACTGAATATAAATTGATTATTAATTCTCCGTGTCACCTGTGCAGTGGGCGGAGAGTTTGAAGACAAGGGGAGGCAAAACCCGGTATGGTGGAAATGTTTGGCACTACCACTACATCTTTAAACTCCTACTTTTTCAAAAACAAAATTGGAAATAAAATTAAAAGCATCCTCCTAGCTGAGATCATTAAAACAAATCTGGGTAAGAGGTCTTTTTTATTTATTTAAAGCCTATCAGTGATGCTTGCAATATTGTTATTCAGACAGTTTCTTCTCTTACTTTTAGGCATTTGTTTAACAAGTATAACATCTCCTGGTTTGATCCTGGGAGAAAACACAAACTCCTTCAGGCTTGTGTCACGAAGGGCACAAATCAAACACGCGGAGCTACCTGCCCCTGTGATCCTTTGTGAATTAAGGGAAAAGCTGTAGCTTTCTGTTTTATTTGATGATGATATAAAATGCTGTTTATGTTATACTTTCATCCACAGAGTCTGCACTCTTAATAATTCACTTCTCACTTGTTTCTGTGTTTCACATCTATTTAACTTTGCGATTCTGAAAAACAGGAATTCATGAATTCATGGTTTATGTCATCCTATCTGCCACTGATCAGTTCTTATATCTGAATCACTGAACACACACGGGAACACAGTCAGATAAAGATCGTATGGAGGAACAGAATGTGTCAGTCACATGGTGACAAATGGCACTTCTCCCTTCTGGCGGGCCTGAATACCACAGCGCACAACAGCATGACATTTCAGTGAGACCTGTCAGTAATCAGGAGCAGAATTTTGCCCTTGTTGCTGGCACACATCACACAGATATAAGTTTCACATTGATTGCTGCTTCATCCTAGGACAAATGGCTAACCTGGCATGGAAACCAGTGCACGCCTCTTTATATTTCCACTGCTGCGTATCATTTCAGGTGCAAGTGCCAGTGGGAAGTGAAATTGCACTTGTGGTGGTGCAATTTCACTTCCCACAAGACATTCAGTGAAGAGAAGGTTAAAGCCGTCTATTTTCTGAGCTCAAGAATAAAAAGTATAATTAAGGAAAGGGGTTGCTTAAATTGGCATCAAGCATCTCTGTAGTTCTAACAATGCAATGTCCAAAATCCCCATGTAGACTACCTGCACGGCACCAAACAAGAGCTAAGCAGTTAGAAAACAGCTTGTCCTTCAGCACTGAACGTGAGCATTTAGCAAGTAGGAGAGATATTTTCAAGCCAGCACTTGGTGGAGAACAAAACAGAGCTGTGAAGACCAAGAAAGACTATAAAAATCCCTCCCACACACACAAAAAGCGAAATGAAAAAGCCAGTGTTTTTTATTTTTTTTACACTTAATATATCAGGACTAAACGTACTATATAAATAACAACTGAGACAAAATTAGTCTTTAAACTGAAAAACCTATTTTTTTGCAACGCGTTCTGTTGAGTCTGCTTTATTTTATTGAGATTGCATTCTTTCCTCCCATAAAGCAAATGTGGACCACTTGCCATCTTTTACAGTACTTGCTGATATACTGCAGACCACACAACCGCTGCCATACACATAAACATTTAGTGTGCACATCTCAATCCTCTGGGATTAATGATTAGTGGCCTCCCGGTTTCCAGCCCACAGCTTTTTACGAACTTGTAAAATATTTGAGGATGTTTTCCTTTGAAAAACTCTCAAGCACTGCAGTTTGTTCTCATGATGAAAGATGTCCTCCTTACTCCCGATGTCTGAGCGTCATCCCTACTGTACGCTCTGGAGCTGGGTAAATATATATATTATGTGTGTCCGTACTGTATCCTCCTCTGTATTCTTAGCACGGCACGCTGTGGTTGTCCTCATAAAGGTAACGGAGACATATTTTCCCCTTGTATATTCAAGGTATTGACGTCATTTGATGTCAGACTTGCTCTTATAAATGCAGGGAATAAATCAAATGATATACCGCATACAGCACCACTAACTCAGCGCTGGGTTCAGCTCAGCCTCGAATCAGGCTACATGTTGTCATGCTTCTCATTTGTGGCTGGCCATAGGCGGGCCATGAATCAAGCAGAGCAGGGTGTTGATCACTGATCAATTCCAAGTTCCCTGTAACCCACTGCATTTAGAATGACCTAAGAGGTAATTCTGATCTTAAATTTGCATTTAGAAAATCCTTGATTGGTACCAGGTCAGGAATCCACAGCAACAGAGCTTCTACGAGGTGACATCAAGGGTCAGCGGGCTCCACTTACACAGCATGAGAAGCAGAGACATTTTAAATCTCTCTGACACTTGGTGCCGCGCCCAGGGATTTTTATATTGTGCTTGTTTCCAACCTCAGTGTTGCACATGTGGGAGTGGATGCAGAATATAGACTAATAGGTACAGATAGACCTTTAATTGGCCACATTTGCAGAGCGAGGAGGTTTGTGATCACAGTGACCCGAGCTTATGACTGTGCAGTGAAGGTTGTGGTTATGGAATAGTTGCAGTTCTGCATCACGTCCTCATAAAAGTGCACTGTGTCCTGGGCGCTGCGTAAGAAAAGCCATACTTCTACCTCTTCTACGTTATCCTTTGGGGTCTTTTTGTAATTGTTGAAATTGCGGTCATGGTAACGTTGACATTTACAAAGCAATCTGGTGAGACGGGGAATGTGACAACATTACGAAGAACAAAGTCCGACGGAGCAAGAAACCCAAAATGATAACACAAGAGTTTTAAACAAACCCTTAGGGAAGCCAAACAATTTTGGTTATGAAAAAACAAACAACTTTGATAGTGTGTGCCCAAACTGACCAGGACCGAGTTGTACACAAACATCGCAGACTCATTCAGCAATTAAAGAGTCAGTCATTTCTCCCAGGAGGGCCCAAAAATGAGCCGAGACACACGCGGAGCGAAGACCGGACTCATATTTTCCAGGTGACTTCAAATGAATATGTTTAAACCAGCAGCATTTTTGCGACATAAGCGATTTGATTATCTGATGGCTCTTCTCAGACTACATGTGTAACTACAATGTTACAACCACTGCGTGAACGCACTTACCACCAGTTAGCATGAGGGCGCATTTGCACATGCAGTTGTCATTGTCCATGTCCTTGGTACTGAAGTCTGCTCCGTGGATTACTAGACTGCTCTGTCTGCCCGCAGTCCCACTGTGGCTTTTCAGGAACAGCCTGAAAGACATCAGGAGGAGGAAAAGGAGTGAGTCAGGACTCGAAAACATGTATGTGGGAGGAAGTGGGGGAGAGAAGTACGGTGAACACTGAAGGCAATAAAAGCACCAAGAAGACATAATGTGGTGCAGGAAATAGCTCCTGAGATATATTTATTTTTCTGTTGTGATTGAGTACATGTGGAACACCTGGAACAACATTAAGAACAGGGTAGAGAGAATCTAAAATAAAGAATGAAAGACGGAGTGCATGAAAGAATTACCGACGAAAGTGTGAGTGAGACAGAATGTCTGGGAATCGCATGTCAGCCTGTAGAGCCAGTGAACGCTGATTTACACCGCAACAACAGGCTAAATCATTAAATGCAGACCTGTAACAGCTACCTGCAGTAAAAGAGGAATAAATAACCTGCTTAACAAATCATTTATCCATAGCTGGACACACATGGAACAATCTCAGTGGATCTTTGGTGTCTCGGCACACAATATTTCTTCCCTGGCTTCTTGTGTCAGGTACATAGTCCTTGGACTTCTTCTGTTCATGATGTATGATGATACGTTTTTGTCATGAAACCAAACGTGCCTGTCAATTTTCCTACCAAGTCCAGGAAGATTTTGCACCAGGAGTACAGTTTTCTCATGTTATCTGTGATTTATCGTGTAAGTTCTCTTGGATTGTTTGGATACTGTGCACATGCTACTATTATTCAAATTCTTTCTGGCGATCGTGGCTCAAGAGTTGGCAGTTTGTCTTGTAATCGGAAGGTTGCCGGTTTGAGCCCCGGCTCGGACAGTCTCGGTCGTTGTGTCTTTGGGCAAGACACTTCACCCATTGCCTACTGGTGGTGGTCAGAAGGCCCGGTGGCGCCAGTGCTATACAAATACAGACCATTTCTGCAGGTAAAGGTCTAAGAATTTTTTTTTTCAAGACTGAAAATGAGAAGGTGGTTCAGTACTACCAGAATGAAATAAGAATGAAGTATTTCGCCTATAAGTACACTAGATTGGGTGGCATTGTGGAGTGGTGGTTAGCACCTCCTTGCCACAGCAATAAGGCCTTTTTGTGTGGAGTTTGCATGTTCTCTCTGTGCCTGTGTGGGTTCTATCTGAGTACTCTGGCTTCTTCCCACAATCCAAAGATATGCATGGGGTTACATCGAATGGTGATTCTAAATTGGCCAGAGGTGTGAATGTCAGTGCAAATGCTTGTCTCTCTCTCTGCATTAACCCTGTGATAGACCGTCCCGTACAGACTGCAGCCTACCTCTTGCCCTGTGTCAGCTGGGACGGACTCCAGCACCCCTACACAACCCTGATTTGGATAAGTAGAAATAAATGGATGTATAGATAACACTTACCTGAAAACAACATTTTAGTTGTGGAATTCTTGCACAGAATTCTTAACAACAGTTACATAAAACTAGTAACTGATAATTATCAATGCGCTTCTGAACCAATTTAGTGATTTACTTTCAGTAGTACTATGATTCGGAAACATCCATCTACTCATATGTTGACTACTTTTTCTAGTTTATTCTGAATTAACTCCAAATAGCACATAAAGAAGGTATGATGCTACCGTTCTTGCTTTATCCCTGTAAACACAGCCGTAAATGTTTCTTAATTAGCTTTTTTTCCTCTTAACTACCTCATTAAGTCTAATTTTAGCAAAGTAATAGATGTGCAAGTTTACTAAACTTCTAGCTAAGAGAAAAAAAACAACAGAGCTTTTTCAAAACAGGCTGAGTTCATTTAGGTGCATCTATATACTTTTTTCACTAACTTTCGTCTTCACTTGCAGTGCATGAAATCCAAAGTGCATCATTTTTACTGGCATTTAAAACATCTGCAATCATACGCTTACTTAACCTTAAAAGCTTCTGTTTAAACTTATATAAGTGTATTTCAGGTATATTTTCTTGAGGCCTCTAGAGCAGAGCTTGGTAAATATCCTTTCAATTTAAGAGATGCCATTGAAATAGCATGTTGGAAACAGCACGTTTAGGGGACTGATGAGCCATCACTAAGATGAATTCCTTCACACACTCAATGCACAGAGCACAAGCTGAAAACTAATATAAAGGCTGGAAGCAGATTTCTCCTGGGTGTGGCCCACTGTGAATTCAATCCTGGTGTGAGTGATATGTGCTGCATGGGGATATGACAATTCCTGCACCCACTGGACAGAACACGCCTTCTCTTATCCTGCCATATCACAGATTTACTTTTTTCTCCATGGATACCTTTGTTTTTCTCACGCTCTCAGTTTCACTTTCTCCCAGCAGAAGATCAGGATCGCATCACCAAGCCAGTGAGGTCTCCATCATTATTATTATTGTTATTAAGTACGGTTCACTCCCAAACAAAGTAATTGCTTGAGATTATTTTATCGACAACAGGGGAGCGTGGGCGTGTTGTGAACCTTCCATCCACTTTGAGTTTTCCGATGAGAAAGTAATAAATGCAAAAAGCGGTAATTTATGTTTTAAGTAAACTCACCCAAACCCTTTTTGAGGTTTGTAGCTCTGAGGCATCAGCTTGTGCATCTCAAAGAACCAGACTGATAGGCTTCCCAGGAAAGAAAGTCATTCAACGTGAAAGACTCCTGTATTTGGACAGCTGTGTAAACGGCCGATTTGTGCACCAGGGTAAAAAGTATGTCTGCTAGTAACAGAGGGGAATTCGCTAAGCCACTAAACCAGAAGGCACAATCCTACGACATAAGGGTGAGTCATGTTTCTAATCAGTGGCAGCAATGACCGCTGGACATGGCAAGTTTAATAAGGGCCAGTTACAATTATGCAAGCAGTAAAGTGTCTAAATGTGCAGGTTCCTGTGTCCTGTGGGTGTCCAAAACTTAATCAGTGTCACATTGGAGTATTATCTGGTGTCTAAAAGGCAACAGATGTTTTTGGAGATATTTTCCAGCTCAAAGTAAACTCATCCCAAAGCGCTGCCTCACTTACATGTAGAATGACTTCCATCAGCTAATTCCCGATCCTGACAAATACAGCATTCAATGTCAAGGATGTGGTCTGCTAACGCTCTGATAAAGAACAGACTGTGCTTCACATTTACTCTCTCTGTTTTCTTTAGCTCTTTACGATCTGTGTTCGCCTGATGAATCGCCAAAGCAGATCTTCAAGAAGTCTTTTCGACATGATGCTTTGACAAACTGCTCGGAGTATTCTGTGGCTGTGTTTACCAGCTATGCTGCACATTTAAAAGACCGAAAACCCCTAATACGACTGACATCTGCAGTTTTTCCTGTCAGATTTCATTAAGCACTCAAATGGTAAGTGGGATAATCCAAAGAGGGGCCAAGTTATGAATACAAGAGGAACAGATGCCTTTCCTGAAGCCTGTTTAGAATTAGACAAAGAAAAAGACCTTGGCAGATATGGCATCTTCCTGCTAATGAAATGTATCAAAGGACAGACATCTGCTCAGTCAGACTGGAAACTAAAAAGGCAATACACGCTAATCTGATCTGGCGTTAAAGAAACTTAGTAATGCAATTCGTCAAGGTACATTAGTGAAAAAATAATTTTGGAATTATTTGGTTGTCTTAGTGACAGGGAAAGGAGTTACGTGTCATCTCAGGTCTCTAACATCCACTGGAAATGCTGGGTGTTTCTGATGCTCTAAAGTTACAGTGTGTAAAATGCTGCTAGATGTCAGTACATTGCAGATTGCAGTCAACTGAGTTTTGCTTTCTGACCCCGCCTAATTGAAGTGCATAATCGTAGCTATGGTAACAACTTTGGCTGCCATTCTTCTATAGTGAGTGTAGGCTGTTAGTTCACTACTTACCTCAGCAATGTGTTGTGTGTCCTGTCTATTTACTCTACAGCGTGTGCCTGTAAAATCTTCTCACTTGTAACCAATGACAGCAACACTGAGGTGAATACTGAGTTGTTGAGGAAATCCGGAACTTTTCTGTCAGTAAGCGCTGCTGTTAGCCTCTGTTAGCCTCTGTTAGTCAGTGTAATAAAACCTTCTTTGAAGTGGATCAAACATAGTTCGACTTGGTAACTTAGCAAATAAAGCCTTACACAATGTGGGAATGTAATCAAACTGTTTATCTGGGGGGAAATGTTACGTTTAGGACACTTAAGGTTAGTATTAGCTGGCATAATGTTTGCTTTTAACCAACTGTTGTTGGAGACGGGAGGGTCGCACACAAAATCCTGTGTTATCTGCTGACAATAAGTAATTCAACATCCTGACAATATCAGGAATAAATAAACATGTTTTGTGCATATTTTCATGTTTTAGAGCCCTGACTTTAGAAGAAGAGGCTTAAGTTGAAAAAGTGGTAGAGGATGACACTTTTTCCAGATGCTGGTCATGTTTCCTATGCGCTCTCACTCCTTTGGTGAAGGAGACCCCTTCTCAGATCATAAATGAACTTTCATATCTTGAGTCTGAAGGCGCCAACATGAAGTTCTGCTAAATAACTGCTCATCGATAACATTAACCAGCTGGACTAAGCTTAGTTTGAGATGATGTAAAATGAGAAAACGCTATGCCTACTATAAATATGTTCGAAATGTAATCACTTTAGGCCAAATCCACTTTTTAAACTTAAAAAAAGAAAAATGAAAAAACTGACAAAAATGTGAAAACAGAAACTGTAATAAGAGTTTCAGAAAAAGACCGAAATATCTAAGTTCAGTGTCACAAGAAAGTGCACTAAGCCGTATTATATTAGGGGCAAATGCAAATGTTTCAGAAAGACACGTCAAGGAACAAATAAACCTGCATAAGCAAACACAACTAAGATAAACTGAGTTTTTATGTGTGTTTTTTGGTTGAGCTGAACCCTTAAACCCTTAGATACAGATTCGGTTTCAGTCATAATGAGTCAACGCTCTAGAGTATTACAGCTGCAAACTGTGTACGTGGGAAATCATTTGTAGCACTGTAAGGTGAGCTATCCGATGACACTAATATGTTTATCTGAGACTACTTCCAAGTGAAACTAGGTTACAGTGATTGACATTTTATCACACTGTAACCTAAAACACAGGCATTAACATAATTAAGAAGAACAATGAAGGCCTTGCACTTTTTTTTTTTAGGATAAAATTTAGCACCATATGCATAAGGGCTGCATTATAAACATAAACTACACTTTATATGTTTAGAAATCTGTTTCATTTAAAGTAGTAAAGTGTTCACAAATGACCCCTTAAAGCTGTTTTTTCCCAGACTTAGCGGATTACAGCTGAGTAAGTGGGATTCATGTGGGGTCCTAGATCTGCGAACACGTTGCCTCTTTGAACTCTTTTTTTTTAGCTGACATGTTCTATTTCTCAACACTGTGTGTTACTCTGAACTGGGAGAACATTTCTGTCATATTGTAACTTCGTAGAAGAATTATTCTGGGAAGGTTTGGGTCAAGTCTTGAAGCAATACTTCTAATGGAATGTATGCCACACTAAAGTTCAGGGTGCTCTTTGAAGAAAAAGCCAGAGATAAAGTACGGATGGTGGCTAAGCATGCTTGTTTTTTTCCCATCTACTTATAGGCGACTACCCTATCAGCTGAGAGTCCTGCATTAGCCTCTGCACCTTAATCCCCTGCAGAGGTTAATCACTCTGACTGAGGGCTAGCTTCCTACCACAGAGCCACAGAGGTATCTGGCTGGCTACTCTCTTGCCAATGGGTGTCATATAGCTCCACTGAGAAAATCATCCAGCCAGGCATTTGTCATAGTGCTTATAATTTGGCAATATACTTTATAATTTACATTGCTGTGTTGAGTAAGGCCACTGCCATATCCATCTCATTCATGCCTGTTAAAATATGCAGACCTATCATGCTTACTGTCACACATACTGACCCTGGATTTTCCCCAGCTGACCCAGAAAATTCTTAGCATTGATGGACAAAAGTACAATCAGTTTTATAAGCTGTGAACCCTCGAGAATCAGAATCTGTCTAACTTGAAACTTGCAGGGATGGGATTCAATTAGCTCCAACTTAAGGTATCTCTGATAATCTCAGAGTGAGCCTTGGATAAAGAAGAAGGTAATCATATTTTGCAACTCAAATCTCTGCCAATTTCTTTTCTAAATCTCCAAATGAAAACCATCTAAACGAGATCTGATTCTACAGGGACCTTAGTCATTGCCGTATGGAGAAATCACTGGATTTTAGGAACTTGGCTTTCTCAATGGGGAATCTGAATAAAGATGTAATGGCTTGTTAAAAAATAAACATACTGCATAAGTCTTCTAGCTGGGAGATTTTGAACACGCATGCCAAAGATTTTTCCATGTAAACCTTAATTTGTGTCTGTGCATATACGGAACTGCTGTAAATATTTCTATATCAGACAATTTTGGAAACGATGGCCTTGCTTGGTGCCCAAAGTGCATCTCTGGATCTTCAGATGTGCATTATTATTTTAGGATGCATTAAATTCAGTGACATATATTGCTTTCCCTGAAATAATTACATGAAACTAAAGATTACAGAGACTCACTCAGGCTATGAAAAAAGTACTAAAGTACTGCACAAACATTTTGAACCACGTCTCATTGCTTTGATCTTCTAGGAAAATGGGAAATTGGTGTCATTACTGAAACATACCCAAACCTAAATATAAATAGAATCTAAGTGAAGAAAGAATCAAAGTTTGTATAATTCTCAAAAAGGTTGAAAGTCACTTAATGTGTTACACAGCCTGAACTCTCTTATGTAAGCTTTATTAAAATTTCTTCAAGTAGTCTTCGGGAATAGCTCTCCAGGTTTCCTGAAAGACATTCAAAGCTCTCTTTTGGATGTTGGCTGCCTTCACTCTTTCAACATCCCACACTGCTTCATTAATGTTAGGCCCAGGCTTTGGGGAGGCCAGTGCAGGAATGATAGCGTTCCTTCGTATGTTTTTCTATCAAGGTATGCTTTTACTGCACTGGCTGTGTTTTTGGGATCATGGTAAAAATAAAGCCGTTGCCAATCAGATGCTTTCCAGATGTTATTGAATGCTGGATCAAAATCTGATGGTACTTCTTTGCATTCATAACTCCATCAGTTTTGGCAAGATTCCCAACAGCACAGATGAAAATGCAACCCGGAACCATGACAAAGCCGCCACCATGTTTTACAGAAGACCTCACTGGTGTACTTCACTGACCTCCTCTGTACTTACCGATAATGATTTGAGCCAAAGGTTTCAAAATTTCATCACTCCATAAGAAATGTTGCCACTGATTTTCAGTGCAGTTCTTTTTTTATTTGGCATACATCAGGCTTTTCTCTTTATTTCCTCTTGCCTTAAGAATGGCTTTTAAAAGCTCTCATTTAAGGGCAATCTCCTGGGACAACTATGATCTTTATTTAGTTCAGTGAAACTATAACCCTCCAAGAATCAGTCTGACAAAAAATATACTTATACACATTGTGAAAATATGATTGTGGGCTATTCTTGTGAGTGTCCAGTGCAGTTAACTTTCTGTGTATATTCTGTATTTGTCAGTTTTCTGTGTGATTCCTTTGTTCCTGCTAATTGTGTTCACAGCTCTCCTGCAACCCTTTCTACCTTCTTATTTATACTCTTGGATACCACTTTCAGGTGTGTCTCTGTTTTCTTTTGCTGGCTAGGATTCATGATAATAATGGTGATTTATTAATTTACAAAGAAAAACTATTATAAAAGCATCATAAAACAACAACAAACGTCATTCTGTAGATCCGCCCCCCCTTTAAATCTTTGTTGTTTTTATTTATTCCATTTACATTTCACAGTTAGTCATTTTTAATTCTTTTTTGCATTGCTTTGCTATTTTACTTTCATTTTCATACTGAACAATCATTTTTTCTGGTCTGTTCTATTAATATTGACAATGCAGAGCCATTCTATGAAACAACAAAACTTTGACAAATGACAGTAATTAACTGATTGTGATCATCTGACGGCTATAGTTAGAACAATATTTGGAGGTCATGAAATGATTTGACTATTTTCTTTTCTGCAACCCATGCTGTGGCACAGCAAGCAGATTAGATATGATGATAGGGAACTTTTTTCAGCTGTTTATAAGGAAAGTACCCTCTGCAATTATGGTGACTTGAGTCACAATGAAGCAAAAAACCAAAATAGACCTATAGAGTTTTCCACTGAACCACAAATCAAGCTTATACGATTGTGAAATGAGCTCACTTTACAATCATGTAACTTTGTGGTTCAGCAGCAAACTCCATAGGTCCAGTGAAATGAAATGCCTGTCAAAGTGTTAAGATGTGTTCATTCATGATTAGAACAACCTTGCTGATGTCAGCTTTCTCCCTAAAGATACTGTGTAGATTTCTTTCTTTTTTCATGAGCTGTTTCTGCATTGATGCAGTTCTCCTGCTCTTGCCATATTATCGCTTGTGATTTATGGGAGAAGCAACGTTTTGAGGGCATGACTGCTTAATATGGCCTTCAGTGCACTCAAGAATACATGCAAACAGTGCACTCATCTACCATCTTATTAGGTACACCTTGCTAGTACCGATTGGACCTCCTTTCATCCTCAGAAGTGCCTCAGTTCTTCATTGCGTAGCTTCAACAAGGCGCTGGGAACACTCCTCAGAGATTTCCACGTGATAGCGTCACACAGTTGCCGCAGATTTCTACACATCTATAATATGAATCGTCTGTTCCAACACATCCCAGTTTGCACTACTGGACTGAGACCTAATGAACTAAGTACATTTATTGTCAAGTTCAAGAAACCAGTTTGAGGTGATCAACTTTGAGACATGCGATGATATTCTTCTGGAAGCAGTACACTGTAGCCATAAAGGGATGGACATGGTTAGCAACAAGACTTACATAGGCTATGGTGTTTAAACGATGTGCACTTGGCACTACTTGCCAAGAAAACAACACATAGTCACATGACCACCATCAGCCTGAATTGCTGGTACAAGGCAGGTCGCTTTCAGGTCGTTTACCCAGCCAATCTGAACATCTGAATCCTTAGACCAATTTTGGTGAGCCCATGTGAACTGTGGCCTCAGTTTGCTGTTCTTAGCAGACAGAATTGGCATCCGGTTTGATCTTCTGCTGCTGTAGCCCATCTGCTTCAAGGCTCAATGTGTTGTGGTTCCCGGGATGTCTTTTTGCATACTTTGGCTTAACAAATGGCTCTTTGAGTTTCTGCTGCTTTCCTACCAGCTTGACGCAGTCTGGCCATTCTCCTCTGACCTCTGACATCAACAGGGAATATTTTGTCATTTTCAAACCATTCTCTGTAAACCCTAGAGATGGTTGTGTGGGAAAATTCCAGTAGATGAGTAAGGATGAGTGAATAGACCAGCCTGTCTGGCACCAACAACCATGCCACGTTCAAAGTCATTTTAATCACCTTTCGTCTCTGTTCTGATACTCAGTTTGAACCTCAGTAGGTTGTCTTAACTTTGCCCGCATGCATAAATACTTTGAGCAGCTGTCATGTGATTGGCTGATTTGAAAAAAACAAATCATGTCAGTTTAAAGGTATATACTGTCTTTTAACGTCCAGTACCAGCATTTGACGTTTGACAAATCAATTACCTAAATTATCTGAATCATCTGACTATTACAAATGCGCTGTTTTAACAGTTTTATTGTATTGGGCAAACCCCACAAGAATCCGATGACCGAGTAAAGATAAATAGCAGGTCCAAATTTTTACAGCACTTGTAATAAATGTGACATTTATGCTGTGTACATGATTTCATCTGCAAAGGATTAGGACCCAATATTTCACAAAGAAATAATTGCACACCTCCCTCCCTCTCAACAAGTTGAGTGGTTTGTGCTTCACAGTATACGTAGATGAAACGAGACGCTGGCAGCAGGACAAGCATTTTCTGGCGAGCAATTCTCAGTATTGTTTATGATAAATGGTGAGTCGTGCGCAATGGTGGACCTAGATTATAATTCTGCCTTCTTTCCAAGTGGTGCTTGTGTTCACAGCCTTGCTTTCTTTAGTGCTTAGAGAGTGCATGCTCGTGAAAGAAAGAAAGCAAGAAACACGCTGACTGACTGTACAGTATAAGGTCTTTATAAATGTTTGTCTGACTAGTGCTGGCGCAGTCAGTATTCCAGTAAATTGCCTCAGATGAAAGAAAATATTTTAAAACCAGCTAGAACACAGGCCCTATCGCTTGCTATCGCTTTTAAAGTTTTAAAGCAACATAAATGCAGTCTGGCGAACTTTCTGGGGAACTTGCAGTATCTTTTACATTTAAGAGGAAGTAGGTGCCAAAGCAGAAGAAAAAAAGCCCAAAACAGAATGTGGCAATACCGGTTTGTTTGGGACTGGCCATCTGGTTTGTTTTGGCCCGTGTTTCAGAGCAGCAATGAGTGATTATCATACCACAACTATTTTTCGAGAACATATCTATTTATAGAGATCTGCATGTCTCCTTAGCAGTATGAAACTGAGTTTAAAACAGCCTGGATTGGCCGGGGATGCCCTTTGCCTGCTGCTGTGTGACAAAAACAACAGTTTTTACAGAAAAACGTAAGAAATGAGCGTTAAAATATGTGTGAAACACAGCAAAGGGAATTAGGGCGTTAAAAAACATAAATGCGTTTGTTTGTGTAAAAATGAGTGTGAATGAAATGCATGTAAATGTGTAGGATGGTGTTTAGCTTTTGAACACTTCCATAAAGTTCTTACTTTTACAATAAAGTACATATTGATCAATACGTTCGGCCTGCACTTCACATATCTGTGAACCACAGCCAAGAAATAAAGACCGAAAGCAACAAGAGATGGAGTTTCATTCGGTCCTCACATTTTGAGTGCTCAAAACTTCAACTCATAACACACACAAAAAAAGGACAACTTGATCTTTTCCGCCTAAATGAAATCCATTCTCCAGACCCTTAGAGAAAACACACAGCCCACTCCAGGTACAACCTCCTCAAGACAGAAAATGTGTAAAGTGAAACCCCTGTCGTCACAGGACTATTCTGAAAATTAGATATGGCAAAAGGCCTACCAGCCTTGCTGCTGCAGGGAAACACTTGAAGGCTTTCAACCACAGAATCTTGTTCCTTAGTTCATCATTCAAAGATGAACAAAAGTCACTTTGAAACTAAAAGGACTTCTTATCACAGAGAACCAGCCATCCAGTGAATTGGAGATGTCAGACCTTCGCCTCTGAAGCCAGCAATTGCTTGGAGCTCTGGAATTTGCATCAGTTTTCCACATCTAAGTGGGCCAAGCATCTGCCATAGTTTGAGGCCTGTTATCATTAACCCCCTCAAAAGAAAACAGAAACCTTTGCCCTGCAACACGCAAGGACAAAGCATCCATCAAATCAAAGTACAGTTTGCAATGAGGAGACGATGACAAGCAATACATTTGGGCTGGAAGGAATTTGCTACAAGACAAACCTCACCACAGACTTATATAACAGGAAAGACATGATTGAGGTGTCTGGAAAGCTGGGTTACAATTCATGGTTATAATCTTAACACTTTTGAACATTTTTTCTTACCGCTAAAGTATTATTTTCCGGTGTAATTTATTTTTTTTCCTTGCTTCATTTCAGATATACGCTATAGATACAGTCTCAGAATGTCCAGATGTGCAATGATGAAGGCAAGAAAAGGTGAAGCGAAGACCAAATGTTTGTCTGCACTTTGAGATGTCCATGGGACAGGAGGCAGGTTGATCCTTGGCTCCATGGGCAAAGTCCCGAACGCACACTAAACACCCCATTGTGTTGTGTGATAGTTGAGTTCTGAAAGCACTTTACTGTTTACACAACAGCCGTTTCAATCATTCATTTCACGGCTGTCTGATGGAACAAATATACTTCGCTCTTAATCAATTCTGTCCACACAGGCTGTGTAATAGCTTTCATTTGACTCACTCTGTGTATGTAACCGTGACTCAAAACATATTTTTATGCTTTAAGACTGTTTGCTTCCATATTACGTGAATAATTTTGATTGTTTGTTGGGCTTTGAACACTGCCAAAACTTGACTGACACTCTGCTGTGTTTGGACTGAACTGTGTCAACATTGTGTAAAAGCCTAGAACTATGGCAGTGGCTTTGAAGCTGTAATGAGACACAGCAGTGCATTGGGCAAAGCGCTAGTGACATCATGCTAACACGTGAACAGTGACAAAGCTAACAGGCTAATCTTCACCATGCTGGCATACTAATATTTGCTAATTGCTACTAAACACTAAGTATGAGTGTTTGGAAAAGCATTGGTTCTCATGGCATTTGTTCTAAGCTAAAGAGTTGGCCTGAGAGTGTTGCCACACTGAAGGTGAAGTGTGTGTGAAGAGAGATTTTAATGTTGAACTGCCTTTTAGCTGACAGCCACGCTAATAAGGCCGGGCCGCTAATCATGCGCAGTTTTAACATGACTTGGGCTTCATTCACTAGCTTTGCGTTCTTTGCGTAGCATTCTCCCTTTAAATAAGCTACATTTGAAGTCAAGGCCACAAGACATCAAGACAAAATGTTCCTTTTTGTCTTGATGTCTATAAACACTTTAGTGATCAGTTTATGTCCTCGATCACTCGTTTTGTGTCATATTCAGTAAAACATGAAGTCTGTTTTGCAAATTGTAGTCATACCATGCGATTCAAAGTCAAACAACCCTCCTTGTCTCATGCGTTTGTTTGCAACCAAGATGGCAATTGCAGAAACTTTCAACTTGAGACTTCAACATGGGACTTCAGAAACCAGTAGGTAACCTCACAGAAGCTTCGACCATCTTTAAAGTGCTTATGGTGCAGATGTTAGCACAGACTGAGTGTTGTGTTGCAGTGTAATACAGTTGTTTCTGTCCTGGATGCAATTTGCACTTTACCATCATGCTATGTTCTCTTGTGCAATAAAATATGACTACGATAATGTGTTACTTTGTAGATGGCTACACCCAACACTGGTAACATGGCAATAATAAGCAAATACTGGCCTGAAAACACATTAATCCCCCGTTTTATGTGCTATTACCTGTAGTTTTGCTTCTCACTGCCTATTTGGAAGCGATCGTACAGTGAAAAGGCTTGGAGCCCGTCCCAGTCGGTCAGCTCTACACGGAGGGCATACTGCTTCAGGTTCGTCAGCTGGTAAACGTACTCATTTCCCAACCAATGCTCTGCAGACGGGATCCCAAAACCCTGCAATGAAAAAGAAAAATTCAATAATCAGCATGTAAATACCACGGACAATGCTTTTTGTAAAGCATAAACTTGAGATTATTCATTGCTCATCCCATCACTTTTCCCTTGGATGATAACATCTTCACACTAGAGGATTATGGCATGAATGGGAAGGAATTTTCTAATTTACTTTTTCTTTTTTATCAATCAGCAATTAGATCAGAACAAACCGTCTCTGATAATAAATACTGTGGTTGTTTATCCACCATCAGAAATGTTCTTGTACTGCTGTAGCGTCCTACTCCAAATAGATAAGACTTTGACTATATATCAGACATATTTTATTCATGTTTCTTGAGCATGCTTTGGCTTAGTCTTTAACTTGGATGGACTTACCTATCTATAAAAGTACGAAAATCGATACCAGCTGAATTAGAAGCACACATTTCTGTCTTCCACTAAAGTCACACATGTTTAAGTCATTATTACTTAAAGAATTCGTTCCCAAAACATACACCGCATGCTCGGACACTCCTTCAAACAAACTCCAAAGTTTGTATTTGATCACAGTGGCTCCCGGTCACAGGCAAAGTGCTTCTGACAGCAGCGAGAGCAGTGGATTACAGAGGGGGGAATATCACTAAGCGAGATGACATTACAGGTCTGACAGGACAGTCAAGGCTGCTCCGTTAAAGATTGTAAAACAGAGGGGCTGAAATTGTCAAAGCGGTAAAGTCAGATAGAAGTTGTGCTTGTGCTGTGTGTGTAGTGACGAAGAATAGCAACGAAGGAACACAAATACGGGGCATTCCTACGGCCTTAGCCATGTCCTGCTGAGTGGGTGGAAGAGAAAAAGGCTGGGACCCATTACCACTTTCTCTCTTTTTCTCTCTGTCGCTACAATTGATCTTGCTCCTGATGAGATGTTCCCATCTAAAGGGCTTTCAGTTTGATCCAATGCCTCCTACTGTGACCACAGTTTATCTCAAGAATTCTTGCTTGGAAGAGGCTGCATGTGGGGATCTTTTGACAGTTTTCCCTCATATAATTCTGAAGCTTTGTGATTCCTCACACGCAAACCTGATCTACATCACTCAGCCCACAAAAAGATGAGGAGATGGTTAGTCATATTGTTGGACTGAGCGCTCGGTTTGCATGTCAGTTACACTTGCAAAATTTCCTGATAAAAAGGAAATGTGAATGTTGAGCACTCATATCTCATATGTAGATCTCATATCTCTTACCGACTTATTTGTTCCCAACCTTTGTTTTTTTTTGGTTGTCAGGGGAGCTTTAGTAACTTATTAGCACCACCCATCATATCACTTATACATCACACAGCCCAAAAAAAAAAGTCACACACGCTAATATTTTATCGGGCCGCCTTTAGCTTTGATGACGGCACCATGGCGATCTTTCAATAAACTTATAAAAATGCATTTTTTCGCCCAGATCTTGTCCCGATGATGGGAGGGTTGAACATCCGAATGAAGTCTTCTCCAGCACATCCCAAAGATTCTCAGTGGGGTTAAAGTCTGGACTCTGTGGTGGCCAATCCATGTGTGAAAATGATGTCTCATGCTCCTTGAGCCATACTTTCACGGTTTGATCCTGATGAAGCGTGGCGTTGTCATGTTGGACTAAGCCCGCGCCATCAACGGAAGAAGAAAAAATCAGCTGATGGGAAAACCTGGTTATTCAGTATATTCAAGTAGACAGCTGACTTTTTTCTCTGGGAACATAACATTGATGAACCTAGACCTGGCCAAATAAAGCAACCGCAGATCGCAACACTGCCTCTGCAGGCTCGTATTGTAGGCACCAACATTTATCTGCCGCTCTTCTTAGCCTGTTCCAGCCATCACTTTGGAATGAGTAAATCTAGACTCTCCGAAAGTTGATTGTGTTCATCTGAACGTAGCGTTTTCCGTGGAAGAAACGTTTCGTCACTCATCCAAGTGACTTCTTCAGTCTCAGCTGACTGCAGGTTTCCCCAGTCTTATAAACCATACATTTGCACAAGATTATAAGATTATAAATTTGGGGAAACCTGCAGTCATCTAAGACTGAAGAACTTACCTGGATGATTGAGCATGCATCAAGATGTAAATCTAGACTCAGACCATATGACCTTTTTCCATTGCTCCAGAGTCAAATCTTTATGCTTCCTAGCAACTTAAAGCCTTTATTTGATTAGCCTAACAGATAAGTGATATTCCTAAGGTTACATAGTTTTTTTGTTCCAATTCCTTGAGTTCTCTTCACATCGTGTGTGTGGAAATGCTCCCAGTTTCACTGCTAAACATACTGTTGATTATTTTGCTATCTGATTTCACCACACTTTTAAATGATCTCCGATCATGATCATACAAGACTTTTTTCCAACTACATTTCTTTCTCATTCCAGATTTGAATAACATGTTGGGCAGTTCCAAACCCGATTCGCTTCACTAATCTCCTCAGTTGTTTTCGTTGATTGAAGCAGGCCAATAACTTGATCCTTCTGAAATGGCCTTTTGCATCAGTTAGGATTAAATAATCTGTTGCCGGCCAAAACAAATTAATTTCTGAAGTTATTGTGCAATAGGAAGGCTCTTAACTATTTGCTTAGTTAAATCCAGGGCTTTTTAAAGTCATGTAGTGTATGTACATTGATGGGTATTTTTAAAGTTTCAAATATTTATCTACAGCTTTTATCTATATTATTTAAAAAAACTACTTAAACTCAATAATTCAACTGTTTTTGCATTAGCTGAAGGTCCAAGGAGTCAGTTTTCAAGTACTATCTATTACTACAACAAACACATTTTCATTGCTTGCTTGCTGACATTAATCCCTCTTAAACGCATGGCATGATGTTAATACATTAGAAGTGACTCAGGCTGATGGGCAGCTGAGCAGTTACTGTAAATAAAGGTGTCACCTGATCATACACTTACATGCATGATCTTGAGATCATATTTTAATGCACACGCCACATTCCTCTGTGGTCTCACAAAGAAACTGAGTCTGAGGTTTGGCTGAAATATTAAAAGATCCTCTAAATACAATAAATGTGTAAGTACAAGCCCTGGGAGACCAAGAATGTGAAAATTAATAACACAATAAAACACTTATTGATGACTTCTAGACTTTTCAAGGAGACTCTAAGCTGTTAGTTAGCCGCGTAAATGTCAGCCAAGTCCTGCGAGTGCATGCTCTTGCACTGAGCACTCTGTGCACCTGTTCAAGGCAGGAAGGTTTCCACTGGGTTTTTTTTCTTTTCTTTTTTATCATTTTACATCTTTCTGTTACCTTTTACCCTACTGACCTTTCACCTTTTTAATTTACCTCAAAAGAGTGAGATTGAGGTCGCTTTGAATGACAGATTTCTGCCCTATTCCAATATTGCTTTCGTTGATTTTTGTTCAGGATCTTTCAATAAAAAAGCCAACATGAAGATTTCTCACTGAAAAACTCCGCTGTGGGTTTATATCTGGTCCAGTGTCCAAGTTCTCTGCTTTGTAATTCCCCAAATGGCTTTATCTTTTCCCACTTACTGATAAATTGTACAACAAGAGCAGCTGAGAGATGAGGTAAAAACTCGAGTAGAAACAGATTATACGGGGAAAGAGGAAACATTAACTGAAAGCAAGTGCAAGGTATACACAGGCAGCTACTATAGCAAACACTAGCAATTCAACAGGCAGAAAAAATAAATCCAAGTTACCATCTAAACACAGCCTAGGTAGGAAATGTTAACACCCTCAATGCAAATATGCACAGCTTTATCCTTGATGACAAACACCTGGCCCAGCTCGACTGAGACTAAACAAATGCTTTGTTTTCAGATTTAGGTAGTAATTTCCTGTTGGAGAAGAGGAAGAATAACAGCAGTGAAGCCTCGGCTAAGGAGCAGTGCAAGTCTCAGATACCCTAGACAATTTTGCTAATACAAAAACGACAGGGGAGATATTGCCGAAGACGAATGACATCTGGCCGAAGCGTACCAAATGGTCTTGGATCAGTGCTTCCCGACTCTCAAGTTTTCAACATGTTCAGTAAAGGCCAAAGTGTGCACGATATTTTTCATCATCACACAGTGGAAGCGTATTTTTTTGAAACAGGAGGTCTCGCTCATCGTACAGTTTCGTAATTTATGCTTAATGGATACAGATGAGCGCGCTCACTCAGTTTCTGGGTGTGTATTCACTTACTGTCTCGTGTTTAAAGAACAAACATTATCCTCTTGTTTTTAATGGATATGAATGAGTGCATGGATGGAGAAGTGCGTGCACGTATTTGTCTTGTCTCACCATCTTGTACTCCTTCCACGTTCTCTGGAAGTCCACGCTGCCATCTTCTCTGCGCTGGATGACTGTCCATCCGCCGCCGGCTGTTTCCATTCTGCAGTAGACCTATGCAATGTTAAAAGGACAGAAAGGGAGGGTTGGAAAGTACTGCGCATGAAGGTGATGGAACACTGATGACACCCATAGGTCTTTGCATAGACAGAAGATGTAACGTAACTACCAAACTAATGAATTCAACATTCAACATTTCAACTCTCAGCGGCATTTACAAACAGAGCAGGGTCACTTGGACAGTTATTTGGTTCTAGACACTCCTTTCCCTTGCTTTCTCGATGAATCATCTTTGGGAATGCAATGTATCTAGGTCCTCTTCAAACTCAATCAGCGTCTCCTTATCCCTCAACAGCTCCCTCGAGATGTTCCTCATCAGTGGTCTTTGTTTCTGCAAAATCAAAGCGGAGGTCCAGGATGGACACATACCAGCAGACACCTGGGTGTAATGTGGCCCTTAACCTTAGACCTCAGTGTGTGTAAGCTGATAATGCAGTACTGGCACTCTATCTGCAGTGTTACTCTTTGTTTTGAGGCGGATACCCCGGGGTTTAGCGGAGAAGGTCTCTCACCTCAGCCAGACCACACAGCTGAACACACACGAACAAAGCCTGGGTATAATTAAAGCGGAAGCCCAGACAGAACCCTTCTTTTTAAGACTAGCTCTTCATTCATGCCAAACACACACACACATGCTATGGCCATCGACTTTACAACCATCGGCAAAAGTACAGAAGAGTATAGAATAATGTTTGTTTGTTTTTTAAATTAACTTAAAGTTTTTCGATCTTTTATGCATAGCAAGTAACACACACAAAATAACTTTCAGTGCTGAGATGAACAACCCAGGCTAAAGACAGGTAGGCTAGCTATATTTCCTCAGCAGCTACTATTCCTATCTAGCTAATTCTAAAAAGACAACTGTCCCACCCTGTGGCAGCTGGGATAAGATCCAGCCCCGCTGCGACCCTGAACTGGATAAGCGGAAGGAAATGGATTGATAGATGTAAAAAAAACCAGACTTTTCTAACTTGGTTTGTTTGAACAAAATTAGCAGATCTCTCAGTAATACACCATGGAAGTCGACAGGACATCTCCCAGCCAAAAAGACGTCAGACGCTTCTATGGGAGATATCCACCCAGAGGCTTGAAGCTTAGATAGCCTACTGTTTAACAAATATCCTCCAAAGTTTCCTCATCTTTCGTGGAGACTGGAATAATAAACAACAGCTCAAGTAACATTATACATTAAAATGCTGTGTGAATTTAAATTTCAAAAGGAGATTAGCCAAACAGCAATGAACAGAAATTCGCACACAAACTCCCTAAGTCATGAAATCATCGCTCTCATCAATCAGAGAACATAGCCAAGTTGGCCAAGGGCTCGCTCAAAGGGAAACGCTGGGTTTCTCTCTTAGATTAGTTATAATTGGTGCCATAACAGGTAAATACATTTCTGTTAAATTCAATAGCGTAGATGTGAAATACATACACACACATACTTTTGTCACCATGCTCAGCAGTGTGGTGTCCTGTTTCGCACCTAACCTCCCTGCTAAACTCCTGAACTCTCAGAGCTGCCAAATGTATTTTTAGCTTTCAATATTTCTGCAGCAGCTAGCACTCATCATTCACACTCATCATTGGCTAATATCCCACGGGTTGGTTTTAGCTCATGCAGAGAAAGCGGAGTCCAATATTTTTAAAAAACCAAGTCAAACCCTGTAAATCCACTATAAAAACGCTCCTCAGAGGTGATGAAAGCTGAGATATTTTCACATTACAGAGAAATGCTGGCTGCATGATATCACGGCTTCCCACCTTTTTGGTCTCCTGTGCATTAATGTGGATGGTGTAGACGCCATTCTTATGGAAACCAGCGTGGTACAGGTCGGCACAGTCCCGAAACTTCTTCTCTTCTTCTGTGACCTTTGTACTGTTAGGAACAACTGCAGATACACAAGAAATTCGTCATGTTTTTGTCTGCATAACCTCAATGAGTGAAAATTCTCTGGAAAACACTAGGTTACGTTAAAGGAATTCCTAAGCTTTTTGGGATTTGCTGGGTTGGATGAAAAGATTAGTATGTTTCTTTTTATTATATTTGACTGAAGTTTACAATTAAAGCCATTTGCTTAACATATGTGGTGTAAAATAAAACCTCCAAAACTTGACAATTCTCTCACTTACTTAATGAGCAAAACAAAGAAATTTGGAAATGACAGGACTGCTGGATGTGAAAAATGAACAACTTCCTGCCTGGTTGTGTGACAAGTTAAGGAAGTCTTATATGAGCTGTGGAGTGAGCTTGGACAGTTGTTTCCACATGCTTCCCGTTTTTACACTGAGCTCACTCCAGCTGCATAAAAATGCACAAACATGAGTTTACTTATCTTCTAATCTCACTCCATGCAGTAAAAAAAATGATTAAATAATCCTTCTTTAAGTTTCAAATGATTAAAGCACATTTTTAAATCACTTGAATGCCACAAAATGTGCAACCTCCTGCATCTTAAAAGTAGAGTCACAAATTGGCACCAGACCCATAGCTGATCAATCTGCAATATTTCAGATCTACATATTTCACAGGGGGAAGAAAAAAGATAATAAAATTCTCACTGCGAGCGTAACCACCAGATCAACTTTTAGAGCAACTAATTCATTTGCAGCACAGAGGTGATCATTGCTGGATATTTTCACACTCTGAGAGAAGGCTTCAGACTGTGACAGACCAGCTGCATCCATTTCCATCTGCTGATAATTATGGCAGCGTTATTTTGAAACCAAGCAAGGGGGTAAGGACAAAATACTACAAGCTATAAATTTCAAGTTCCTGTTATAACAAGTGGTTTTTATTTACTTTCCAAGCCCATGTTATATTGGTGGAAATACCTTCCGATTCTCTCTCCTCCCTGTCCCTGCCTTTCGCCTCTCATAGAAGGGGGTTCGTCTCAGTTTTCACACCACTGTTTTATTGTTGAAACGGTTGAGTCAAAGAAAATGTCAGGGAAAAGTGAAATGTGTCAGCGATCCTTTGATCCGTCCCACCCCCTCTCCTGGATGCAGAACTTCTCAGCAGAAGCAGGCTGCTTAGTTGGGCGTAGTATTGGAGCATTTTGACAAGGTATTGAGTGTCGGCAACAAGAATCCCCCGTTGTGACAGGTTGACGGAGTGGACCCTTGCTCTGCAGACTCTAATACAACAAAGAACGGCCCTGTCGGGCGGTAATTGACCCCAAGCTGGCAGACAGCAGGACACATTTTAGAGGCCTGAAAGATCACTGTCAGAGGGGAACTTTCTGGTATTCGATCTGTAACAGCTTGGACAATTATTTCACAATTGCCTTTGACATCTACCCTGGTGGAAGAAGACTGTCTGCCGAGGGGACCGGACCCTCCAGCTTCATAGCGGCTCCCTTGAACAGCTTGCTGCCCAGCTTTACAAATATTATTTATGTCCCAATATTTATTTACCAAAAAATATTTTGTGGTTCAGCGGGGACTCGTATTCAGTGGGGGGTTCATGTGAAAAGACCAGCAGGGCTTGGGTGTTTGCATAAATCAGGATCCTTGCCAAATGAGCCCAAATACTTGAACTAGGAAGGTTGAATAAAGGAGCTAAATGAACTACCATAGAAATCCCTGCTCCCATGCGACTATAATCAGTCCTCAGTGCCATTGAGAGTTAAAGTGATTGCACTAGAGAGCAAGCGAATTTCTTTATTTTGCGTACTTGCAGATCAAGCATGAAACACGAAAAACGATGCCAAGTCCTTCCCACAACGCATTTACCGTAATGCAGTGATGATTAATAATTGCCCTTGTGATTTATTACAACATGATTTACTTTTGTCCTATTTTTGGATCTCAGAAATCGCATAGCAAAGTATTAAAATCCTATCCCTTCCCTTTGCCAGATACTGCACTTGTCAAGTTGATGAACACGATGCTATTTATATTCAAGGTCAACTAGACCCCAGCTGGGCCTCTAATGAACAAATGCAAGTAACAGAAATCCTAACAGACTTCAAAGAGAAATTGGAAGCGAGGTACTGTATAAAAATACTAGAGCATGTGCGCCCAGGACAGTGTAGAAAAATCATTAAATATAAAATAAGAACTGACAATGTAACGGGGTAAAACGGTCTACAGAGTGTCAAACAGGGAATTGAGGGTAATATATAAGGAGGGTCACTGGTATCATGAAAATGTTTTGGGTTCTCTCACTTTTATATCAACTATATCTCTTGAAAAAGTACACATAACACGTACACGTGATTTGCTTTTGGATATACCTTCCATAGGAGGTATACCACACGTAAACGATGGTTTAGCTATACTCAAAACTCTTTATACTCAACATTCTTATCAATATTTACGTGATTTGCCAAATTTTTGCCACCAGTAGCTAAATCATTCTTTTACTTTGATATTTTTTATGTTTAGGCTTCAAACGCCAGTTGGTTGATGCTTGTGAAAGGGTTAGAGGTTATTGTGTTCTAGTTAACGAGAGAAAAAAAGTCTGACTCTTAAACTAAAACCATTCTCCCTCCTCTAACCTGAACCAAGTGTTACCGCAACCTAAATCATTGGAGGAAAACGACACAAACCCAAGTCTCTGGTGCCAAACAAAGTTCATGGACTGGAAAGCAGCTTCGTTTTGAAATATTTACCGTGTACCAAATACTTTTCTTTTCGTGACACAATTTTTTATGCAAGGCCTCTAGTGGGGACATGTGCCGTCTATGTAATCTTTTTAGTTTTACTATGTAGAACAATTTAGAATGCTCGCTAATTGTAATTTGTAGCTTAAATGTATAAAATTGCAAACTTTAGCTTAATAAAATATTCAGTTTTACCCTTTTTAGTACAACAACAACGCGTTTGATCGCTACAAACAGATTAAATATTTCGGTTGCACCCTTATAAAATGCAGAAGAGTTATCCCTACTTTTGGATAGGTTATTCAGGTGGATGGAAATAACTGCACACACTTTACAACCAGCCAGTGAAGCATGAAAACAATCGCGTGCAGCAAATTTGGTCTGGAGCGTCTAATGAAGTGGTTTACCATGTTCTTTTTTTTAGGGCATTACACAGAGAAAAGGCCATGTTTTTAGGCATTGCATGGAACCTTAAAATAATTATATTCTGACTAAGCAGCTGTAAAAATGATGAATGTCATTCATTTAGCTGTATAATAGAACACTGTAAAACAAAATCACATTTAGCAGCCAGATTTTTTTTTTTTTAGCACAGTGTTCCAAAGCTGAGGTCAGGTATTGTTCATAACAATGTGTGGCTCACTGCTCTCTAATGAGGTTCGAGTAATGATTGCAACCTAAATAAGAACTCCACTGCAGCATCTGGTCATACTGAAAATATCTCCCCGGCCTCACTTAGCATAGCAACAGCTGAAACACACTGGAAACTTCAATTTTAGGAAAAGCAATCGATGGACAGCTGGTGGGAAAGCGTCTTTTTTTAAATTCAGGGCTTTTTGTAAGCATCTGTCAGTTTCCCTGCACTCAAAGATGATTTGAGTCCACGCTTTAAAGGAAGCGCTCAGGCTCCGTTTTCCAAACAAGAAGTTATTAACGCAAGCAGACGCCCCCCGATGGCATAAAATGCTAAATCTTCACTCGAATGAAAACACTCATTTGTTTCTCAAACAAACTAAAGCCCCCCTCCGTGAACATAGAAAAACAAAGCTCTGCTTCTTCTGTGCTTTAAATGCTGCTGAAAAACAGGGGCAGTGCATCAGATGACCAGTGAGCTCTACCAACTCCTTCACCTTCTTCAGACAGGGCTTCCCCCAGGAGCTATTACAGTTTGACTTATCTGGGCTGGGGTGAGGAAAGGGCAGACCTCTGACCTGTATCCCCGCCCCAACCTTCAACACCCCCTTGGAAGAGGAAAGGACCAACCACAGAGCAGCAGTGGCCACGTTCCATTTCTATCCCCTCTTATTAGGGTAGCCACCAATCATGGGCTGGGGGATGGGCTGGGATACCCTGCTCACCTAACCAACCCTAAAAATGCCACACATGGCACTGAGTTATATGCTATAAAATAATAATTACCAGAGAATTTAATCAATGTTGTTAAATTACAAAAACAGCAAAACAGAGATCTACAAGTCTCACATCAAGACACGCATCTTAATATAAGGAATGTGCAGATGATCCATATGGCCCAGGCAGGCCAAAAAGACCTCCGGTAATTAAATGTAATATATACAAATCCAGACTAAGCATAGGCAGTCCGTGACCTTTTTCTGCATGGAACATTAAAATTACAAAAGGCAGCAGCATGATAAATACAAAGCATGTGTTAATCATGTGCAGCAGCTATCCGCTCATGACTCCTTCATCCTTTCAAGCCCTTGTTGTTTCCTGTCTGATGGGAAACGTCGAGAAGCACTGTGGGGTCTCGAGGCGTCTCTGCAGGAAATCCACAAATGGAAATGAGGTTGCAACCATCCCCCCTGACACGGACATGCATGTCAAATCTCCTGTGACCGAAGGGATTTTGGGCAAATGTTAGGATCAAGTAGGTTTTAATGTTTAAATGCCTGAGAAGGGGGTAAATGAGTTCACTGTGTTTGACCGAACAAGAAAGGTTGCATTGCTGTCGGGTCAAACGTTGGGCCAAAAGGGAAATCCCTAGTCTCGTATTAACAGTGAGGGACCCAGAGGAATGAAATAAGCCAATTACTTCATGGACAGAGTCGTGTCTAACATCTCGCTGAAGCCGTATACACGGACTTTATAAAATTAAAGCGTGAAAAGCGATTGTTGTGAAAAGTGCACCACGCTGGTTTACGAGAGCCACTAAATTGCTTTAACGGGAGCACATCGGGTTACAATAAGAACCATGTTTCTTTCTTCATGCTGCTCTCAATGGTGCTCGGCATTATAGCTAGTGCATCCCTGTGTCTCTCTGCATGGGGTAAGGTTTGTAGAACTGGTTTCATCATAATATCGCAAGGATTGTCAAATCAAAGCTAGTGTAACAGAAAGATCTGACCAGAGGAACTAAGTAATCCAAAACAGCTTGCTGCCTCACGGGTCAAACTTAACATAGCCAATCCACAAACTTTGCTTTTCACATTGTGGTCTGGCAAAGGTCAATCGGCATCTTCTTGCGTTAGGGTCATCGGTGATGGGGGTAGAAAACATTCAGAGCAGTGCACGTCCGACCAATGGATGATTGACAAGTCTTAAAGAAACATAAATATAAACTTTTCTTTCCCAGTATAATCCAAGCCGGTGAATTCTGGACGGTCTTGATTTTTGCTTTAGGGTGAAACAAGAGTAAGAATTTAAAGTTAAGCAAGTGTCTATTTGAGGCTGTATTTACACACAGCAGTGGGTTGCCAGTCACAGGATCTCCCTGTACAACTCCTCCATCTTATTCACAGTGCAATACTTACACCCTTTTGCACATTCTCTACTGTGAAAACAAATAAAGTTTACAGTTTAGAGTAAAATGTCAATCCTATATATTTAATCTCTGTAATAATCTGGATATTTATAGTTGAGCTGTTTGTATATATGTTAGAGCTATTTCTTACATTTTGTAACTTTGTAATATATTGTATTGTTTGATTTAATTCAGTTTGTTACTGTCCTTATTGTCTTATAATAATAATGATAATAATACATTTTATTTATAGGCGCCTTTAAGACCCTCAAGTAGAGCTGGGCGATAAAACGATAACGATATGTATTGCGAAATAAATTTTTCTCGATAGAAAAATTAAACTATTGCGATAGACCTCATCTCTCTCTCTTGCTCTCTTAAAAAAAGAAAAGAAAAGAAGAACAGCCAATCCAAATTAAGTAGCGCAGAGCCGAACCAATCACAGCCGCAGCGTCACGTCACGTGACTTGTTACGTACAGCACAAGTGCCAAGCCGCGCATGTGTATTTGTTTGGGAAGCAGCCAGCCGCTGGTAACGGAGGAAAGTGTGTTTCGTAGTGATGTGTCGGTCGCGAACGAAATGGCTTGACGTGAACGACGCGAGCCGGCTCCTTATCGCGAGCCGTTTTTTTTTTTCTTTCTTTCTCTCACCCTCTCTCGCACTTTTTTTCCGCTTCACTCCGCGCGCGAGCCTTGTGCTTTGCGCTGAGCAGAGGGGGGGGGGGGCGGTAGTTACAGTCGCAGTAGCACAGGAACAGAGCGGGAGAGAGAGAGAGAGAAAGAGAGCCAGGGACAACAACGTGACATTAGAAAGGTATAGTGATCATCCACAACTATTTTCAGTTGCAGATGATAAAGGATTCAGAAAGTTAAGAAAGCTATACAACAAGGAGAGATTGAAAATTTCCTTTTAGTTCTCAGTTTATTTGATATTGACAAAAGTTAGTCAATTTTGTCTGTTCTTCTGTAAAACAAACTAAGATTTATTTTCAGAATTAATATTTTGTTTCTAAGTGGAATTGACAATTTAGTTTTGTCTGTTTTGTTTGTTCTATTTTGAAACTTAAACGCTTTAGCGGCTGCCTTTTGTGTAGTTTGCAATATTTGCCTTTATTTATCTGAAAAATTCTCATGTTCCTTAAGTACATCTGCCCTGTTGAACTTATTATGGGAAATAAATATTAAAATCAAGACAAGCTGCTGATTATTTCACATTTTACTTGTGAGCAACGGCACATTTAAATCTTACAAATATAGTTATTTGGCTTATATCGTGATATATATCGTTATCGCCTGAAATGAAAAAAACATATCGTGATATGAAAAAATCTTATATCGCCCAGCTCTACCCTCAAGGTCACCTTACAATATCACAGAACAGTAGCAACAATACAATATAATAAAACAAAGCAAAATCAAATTTAAACATAAGGTAAATAAGAAAAAAAACAAGCATGAAGATATAAAAGCAAGTACAAAAGCTGAGCACGGTAAAAATGGGCTAAGATGGAATCAGGTGTATGCAATTCTGAATAGATGGGTTTTGAGACGTGATTTAAAAGTGGTGAGAGAGTTTGTGGTCTGGAGATCTGGTGGAAATTCCATCCAAAGTCTCGGGGCAGAACAACTAAAGGATCTGAGTCCCATGGTAGTCAGGCGAGCAGGTGGAACAGACAGAAGGGAAGCTGAAGAAGAGCGAAGTGTACGAGGGGGTGAGTATGTATGGAGAAGATCAGATGAATATGGAGGAGCGAGGTCATGAAGCGCTTTGAAAGTAAGAAGCAGGACCTTGAAATTGACACGGAGGTGAACTGGAAGCCAGTGGAGCTGTTTAAGAACAGGTGTTATATGTTCAGTGGATCTAATTCTGGATACAATACGAGCAGCTGTATTTTGAACTAACTGCAGTTTATGGAGAGATTTATGAGGTAGACCATAAAGAAGAGAATTACAGTAATCTAAACGAGATGTGACAACAGCATTGACAAGTATGGTGGTACTGTTTGGAGTGAGTGAGGACGAAGGCGGTTAATATTAAGGAGATGAAAATAGGAAGACCAAGTGATATTATTTATATGTGCTGTGAAGGAAAGAGTGCTATCGAGGATGACACCAAGACTCTTAACCTGAGGGGAGGGTGTGACAACAGAGTTCTCAGTGGATAATGAAAGACTTCTGGTTGGGACTTTAGTCAGTTTTGATTTGGTGCATATTAAAATGAATTCTGTTTTATTGCCATTAAGTTCAAGAAGTTGGAGCAACTGTACCCATATAATTTGCTTAGGGATGAATAAAAAGTATTCTGATTGTGATTCTGATACATTTTGCAGTTTGAGCTGTTGAGCTTGACTTAACTAGACTTCAAAGGATATGCTTTTCCAAGATGGCTATTGTGTAAAACAATATTTACACTTTGAAACATTCCAAACTTTTACACATTTATGACTCCAGTTTGCTTACCTCCATCTTTAGAGCAGAGGTTGAGCAGGTTGTGGACAGTGTCCATCATCTCCTGCTGCTGTCTCTGCAGCGCCGTGCTGTTTCCTGTGGCCCGGCTCAGCTGGGCTTCCAGCTCTCTGATAACTCCGCTCTGTCTTCCCACAAGGGTTTGGAGACTTCCCTTTTCCTGCTTCAGTGTCTCTAACTCCTCACGGTGTCTCATCTCCATCTCTAACATCTTCTGCTCTAGGAAGCTGAGGGGAAAAGCAAAATGAAAGAGTTTATTATGGAACATGGTGAAGTTGTTAATTATTATTTCCTTCCAGGTCATCCAATGTCTCTGGAATTACATTTGTTTTCACAGGATTTAAACTGATCCACAGTTGTTTGGCAGTTTATGCTTTAATCCTGCCTCTGATTTACTAGTTATGCAATACATATCTGTTTCATTTATTTGCAATTATGAGCATGGATCAGGTGATTAAAACATATTTATTTAAATTTCTTCATATTTGACTTTTGGTTCCCACTGCGCCGCCTGTGACGGACACCCAAAGTAATTATAATCAACATGTGGCAATACTCCCCTCACTATCTCCCATGAGGTGATTAGAGAACTCCAATTCAGGAACTTTCCCTGACTAAAATACAAACAATGATGTCTGTAGGCTTAGTTGCCATGTTTTCCTCACACAGTATAAACATGTGCTTCATTGTTCACTTTGCAGGCCCATCTGAGGTAAGTGAATACGCTATTACGGCATCTGAGCTTTACAATCTAATACCTCAAAGATGATAGAAGCTGACATCAAATTCATAATCATATCCTCCCCCAAGTTATAAGATCGGTAAAGGAAATACATATGCGATTGAATAATGTCATAATTGCTTAAGCTTAGGAAAATTGCTCTCGGAAATCTATGTCTATAAGCTTCAAGCATAATTCAAGTCTGAATCACCAGAAACTATGCTTTCAAATGGCGATCTTTTTTTTTTAAGTGATTGTCTCAGTCTCTGCGGATATCGCAGTGAGACCTATGGACTGAAAAGCTACATCATGTAACACAATCCCACAGGTCTAATCACTGTAAAGAACATGGTTTAGAGTCATGAAAACGTATCCAAAAGCAATATTTTAATTGCTTGATTTTGCAACAAATACAAAGTGGTCCAAAACGGAAAGCGAGGCTTCGTGGGGTTTAGTGGGATCTACTGAGCACGAAGACAGTATGAGCTTCTTATCATTGCTGCTGTTTACATAACTAAATATTATTTTGGAAAATCTGCTAACAATGTCAGAGAGCGCTGGTAGTAAGCTTTTGATTTTGTTTATGCAATCATGCAGCAAACAGCAGCAGCGAGTGAAAAATGTTTAGTAAATTTGCTGGCCTTTCGCCCATCGATACATCATCTTTATTACCTCTGGTTTATTTTCGGTTGCCAGTCTGTATTGTGTATTGTGTGTTTACCTGTTCTTGTCATGCAGCTTGCTGATCTCATTGGTCTGGACCATTAATTGCTTCTCCAACTTGTTGGTTGAAAGAGAATTTTCCAGCAGCTGGATCTCAAGCCTTGATGTTTGATTCAGAACCTGCCACGGCAAAAAAAATACAGAATACAAAAAATCGATATTATACTTTGTTAGTCCCAGTAATCATAAATCAGCAACAATGTAACAAAATGTAAGATAAACCAAAAGCACTTGAGGAAAAAAAAGATAAAACAAAAAACAAAACACTGTACATTCAAGCCACACATAAATCCCCAGCTTTGTTTTCATTTTGTCAAGCCTACACCTAGAACATGGGAATATGTAGAACATATTTATCTCTACTATGTTTATATTTAAAAAAAAAATTGTGAGCAGTTATCGTTTTAGTGCTTTAGTAACCGCAGTATCAATGACATACACAATCTATCGCAATTTGCGGATTATTGCCCATAAAACAATAAAAATGAGCACAGCTTGGGAGAAACCCCATTAGGTGATTCAGTAAAATGGCCTGTATTTGTATAGCGCTTTACTAGTCCCTTTACTAGTCCCTAAGGACCCCAAAGCGCTTTACACATCCAGTCATCCACCCATTCACACACTGGTGATGGCAAGCTACATTGTAGCCACCCTGGGGCGCACTGACAGAGGCGAGGCTGCCGGACACTGGCGCCACCGGTCCCTCTGACCACCACCAGTAGGCAACGGGTGAAGTGTCTTGCCCAAGGACACGACGACCGAGACTGTCCAAGCCGGGGCTCGAACCGACAACCTTCCGGTTACAAGGCGAACTCCCAACTCTTGAGCCACGATCGGCCATGTACTTTGAATAAATGAGCTAAAAATGACCCGTGCACTTACTTTTCATCACCTTTTACTCAAAGTAGTCGATAGGCATTCATATACCATCATTATTGTCGTTAGCCAGTTTGCTTTTTCTTTTTAAGAAAAAATGTGTAAAATAGTTAGTGAAGCACAGGATATAGCTACACGGTGTTACTATAACAATTCACTCAAATATGTAGGCATTTGAAAACATTCGTTTTACCTGAGTCTCAACATCAGTGAGCTTGCGTGTTTGTTCAGCAGTCTGAGAGAGGAGGTTGGTTCCCATTTCCAACATGGCTGCAGTGTGGTTGTGGACAGCACTCTGCTGCAGCTGCGCCATCTCTGTTTTCATACTCTCTTTGATGTAGTTCTCAATCTACAGAAAAAAACAAGGAGGAAGAAGCAACACTCGTGATTACTGACGAACATCCAGAATATACCATCCACAGTGTATGTGAAGATATTGGCCCATTAATATATAAATGAAAAAAAAACCCAAGCATCTTCACCATCCAGGTTTCTTAAGTTTATCTATAAAAATACACACATACTTTTTATTTCATATTATTTGAAAGGAACTCGATTGAAGAATGACCTTAGTCCATACAGGTGCACAAACATGCTGGTGGTTAGCTGGGGCCTGAACAGATTAATAGATATTAGCCAGACCTTGTCTGGACAGACGTCTTTCCTCCTTATCTCCAAACTAGTCTGTGCTCCATACCCAAACAAATGACAATACGGTGGTAAAGGTTTAGGTTCTCCTATAGATTAATTACATAGATCACCTGGGATTAAATATAAACTTATATCCTGCGAATTCTGTTCTAGTCAGGACATTTCATGTTTTCCTTTTGGTTTTTTAAACAGTGGAGAATATAAAGGTGTGGATAGAGGGTATGAGAATAACAGCAGGTAGCCAGAAATCCACCAAGATACTTGTGTCCAACTGTGGCCATGCACGACTGGCTAAAATCTACGCACTTGGCTAAAAATCTGTCAGATACAAACAAGGAGAAATTGTGCTACATGCTACAATGCACATACTTCACATACAGTTTATATTGGTGGGCATAACATTTTCAGAAGTGACAGAAATATCAGTCTTTTTTATCTGTTTGTATAATTCAATAGAAAACATTTATCCTGCAACTATTTCCAGCAAATGATTTGTATGCAGATAAAAAAAATAGACTTTTTTGCTTTCATAACAAATAAATGAACTGCAATATTTTAATCAATCCAAGACTGATGGATAATAAAAGAGAAGTGAGGCGGATCCCTGTTGCTCTTCAGCAGACACTGCCAGTTCTCAGCCATTGGTGTGGCTCTGCCAAGTTGAATTAAGCGTACAATGCAATATCCTCTGTTGGCGACAATATAGAAGTAAAATTAAACATTTTTGCAGGCTGGATTTCAGACATAATATGGCTTCATCTAGCTGTGAACTACACAAGACTGATATAAGTGTCACTTTTCATATAACCTCCAATGGTCTGGCGTCAAGACATGGAAAGAAAACAAGGAGTCTGGAATTTTCAAAGTTCTAATAATGATGGATTATTCTGGCTGATAATGAACCACAGACTACGACTGAGAAAAGGTGATCGGTAAATCTGGAACTCTATGGTTCGTGTGATGATTTCATACAATCATAGACCCCGAGTCTCAGGGCAGTGAGAAGTTTGGCACAGCTTAAGTCATCTTGAAAAAAAAGGGTATTGAAGAGACAAATGACAGAACCCTAAGCCCAGCTATCACTTCACGGTTTGTCTCAGTGTGGCTGAATCATGGCTGGACCTTGCGAGGGTCATACGTGGAAAGTACCAAGGAGAAAAGAGATTATACAAACACGCCCATTCATGTAAAATCAGCACTTTGGAAGCTGTAAAATAGGTCTATGTGGGTGTTGGGTTATTTAGATGGTTTCTAACCTCGACTCCAGTTAAATGCAGTGTTTTTTCTGTTACTGACTACCAGCAGAAACTATTGTCGGCAGTAAAAGCAAATAGTTTCCTCCACTGCCAGAGCTGAATTTGTGTCACTCAGCAGGAGGATTGAGATAGTGAAAAATGGGTGTATAACGAAAATGCAAAGGTTTTATTCTGTTAAGATGGAAAAAAAACAGGGAATTAAAAAAAATTAATATTCAGCACAAATAATTTGGTTTAAACCTTCACTCAGTGCTTATTGCTATGTTTTAAATGTTCATTCAGTAGTAATAAGTAGTCACAAAGGCCTAGAAAGTGGTCAGTAATTCCATGCAACTACCAGTTACTAGGGAAAAATATGTATTCCCCGATGAGTTGGTAAGTAGTTCCTGGAAGTTGCTGGCCATCACTGGATGAAATCAATCACGAAGAAGGTGCTTAGCATTTACTCTCCAAACAACAGTGAAATTTGAAAAAGTGTAAGTAAAACTGGAAACGGTGACCGTTTGCCTTCAAAGTCAAAGCTGTGCCTTACGACTGCAACCAACACATTCCAAAAGGTCCGACTTTTACTTTGAAGACAACGGTCACTTTTTTCAGTTCGTTTGCACTTCTCTCACTACTGCTTGATGAGTACTTTGTGAGTGTTTGCAGACAAGTTGGCGTCTTCCAAGCAAACTACTGGCAAACATGGCAACCTGCCAGCAACCAAGTCAATTGCAAGAACGTTTTTGGTGCAGCATCCTATACCTTTTTATCAACTTCCAATAACCTCCATCAACCACTCAGCATCTTACTGCACTTCTCCCTAGTGGCTGGTGATTGGCGGAGGGGTCACTGATTGGTCTCTCAGCCTGTGTGAATGAGGCTTAGCAACTGGTTTCAAAGAACTGCCACCAACCACTCACCAACCATTTAGCTTATACTCATTTTACCCTCACAACCAGTGGTTGCAAGATGGTGATCAACTGGTCTCTGTGCCTTTATGAGTGGGGACTAAGATCTGATATACAGAGTGATCTAAAGAAACCACATAACTTTAAAGTGCTTATATTAGCAGGGTCCTTTCAAGTTTTGTATACTTTCAAGTAAAAATATTACTTAAAGCTATGTACCCTTTATAACAGTAACATAGGCAGACTATAGACAAACATATTAGCCACATTAAGGTGCAGGTCATCTCAGGTCAAAAAGGTTAGTAGGTCATATTTGTCACTCACCAAAAATAATTAGTCCACTTTCATAACTATGACTTTAAGTAACTTCCAATTTCTAATAGTTTAATACTATTAAATCCTTCTTAATTTCTTCTAGAAATGGCTAAATCTATCATCTCTCAGATAATCATTGTTTGCTAAGTGAGAGTCTCATAAACACAAGTTTATGTTTCCCTAAGTGCTACTTTACAGAAGTATTAAGGTTTTATGGTGGTGTGTTTGGCACAAGCTGACTTCATGTGGCCTGCCTGTGACTTTACTAATTATGCTCCGCTCCGTGACATTCATCCTTCAGTGCCTTAAGTGCACCCTGTACCCTTTGCATGCACAGACTGGTCAGAGTAAACAGTTTATGAGGCACAACTGGATGTTAATCACCAAACAGGCTGTTTTGGGCCCTTTAGAATGTAAATGACAGGATAGAGACTTTAAAAGCAACTGTTGCTGATTGAAATGTTCTGAGCAAGCACATTTTCATACCAAGCATAACACACAAAAAGGTTGGAATGGCATCATGTCAGACATCCAACATACGGATCCTGCAAATAATTATGGCAGATCTACTGAAATACCAATGCTTGAGAGCCAGGGACAGGATAATCCCTTTAGATGACACTCTCTGTTACAATTACTATTTAAAATACCTTCTAAACTTCTTCTAAACAACTGCAGTAGCAGTGCAAAGAGACACTGTGAAAGTAAGAAAACTGCAGGCCTGGACTTTTTAAAATACTTTCCAGTGGAGCTCCGTCACATCCCTGCTTATCTCCAGCTCTTTGCACATGCAGGGAGGTGATGGTAATGGTGTTACTGGGGCAGCCTGGCTTCTGGGATACATCCCTTTCACTCATGCCTGGATGCATTGCAGGCCACTTTAACAGAGAGGATAGGGGTTATTGCTTACCATCATCTACCCCCCGCATCAGCACCTCCCAATGTATCACAGGCCACCTTAGACCCAAAGCCAGCAAATAGGCTCCACTTATGCTCTCTTATCATTCACTGACAGCGGAAGGTGAATTTGACACCACTCTTTAAAATCCGGGTCTATAATTCACTCTAGTGGGGCTTCAGAAGGTGCTACCCTGACTTACTGCAGGCCACTTTCTGCAGCTGTATAAAATAGGAGAAACTTCTGCCGTATCTTAAAAACTGTCTAACTCGGCCACTCGATTGTTTGTTTTCAAAGCCACCTTTAAATGGTTTTAGGACCGCTGTCTTAAAGTCTGTCAAGATTAGATGAGTAACAACTCAGACTGAACTCGAAGCTGATCTCCGTGACCTTTGCTCCAGTGGCCAGCATCCAGGGATTTACTCAATTGCTGCCACATTTTTTTGTCCTCTCACAGGATGTCGTGTGAGTGAGAATGACTGACATAAAATAAATAAGAAACAAACAGAGGCCCGGCATGTCAAAGTAGACAGTTTCATCAGGCAGTTTTAAAAGAGCTGTTTGCTACACCACACCTGTAAACCACTGGATTCCTGAATAATATCCAGGCTTAAAGTTAAAGTTTCTGAGGACTGCTATAAACTTGCATGAAGAATCTACAACTACAATAAAAAACTACAACTGGAAACTCAACAACACTGTAGTTTGATCCTATTTAGTTCAACTTGTAGATAAGCGCTCTAACAATATAATGAAAGTTAACAACTTCCAGAGTGCTCACTCCTCTACTTCCTAACAGACATATCAGCTAGCTGCAACCACACAAACCCATCCATTGCATAAGATGAGCTGTCATGTTTACTGAGCGAATGCTTGGGGTATATGGTCAATCTTATTAACTTTTTGAATCAAAGTTTTTTGCTTGCAGAGAGCTGGAAGTTTCTACATGTTGCTTGTGTGGTTCATACTTGCGTTGTTGTAGCGAGTCACTAACTGAGTCATTAACTGTGTCACTCCCTCTGCTCTGGCTCACACAGACTATTTAGGTCTTGCAGTCACGTACCCGCTAACTATGTGATGTCAACTTGTCTGCCATTTTGAACATGTTGCAACATTGGGTCAAGTGAATAAGGCTCCAGTCAGACAGGATGAGAGACCGGCCGAATATCATATTGCAACAACCAGTCAAGTCAATGTGTATTCTGACCAGTTGGTGATCACTGGATGTTGATGCAGTCATTCTGATACTCATTCCAGAAGCAAGAGTCACACGGGCCTATAGACTGGTCAGTGACCCCCTCTGGGAATTTTGGGTCTTGAGAGAAAATACTTCCTGTTAATATCCCAATCAAACCTCCTTGATATGGTCACTAGCAGGTTGCTACAGACGCCGGTATTTCAAACTGAATATGCTGACTTTTCTACGAATACTTGCTGACCACTAGCTGAACATTTGTGAAACTGTGCAAGAAATGGAGACCCTTTGCCTTGAAAGTAAACATTGCATCATTTGAAACATGCAGATTGAAGTGCTGACGAACAACTTTTACTTTAAAGGCAAACATTCACTACTTCGGGTTTGTGTTGCAATTTTTCATGTTTCACTTTTTCTCAGTTAGTTAGCACAGTTAGAGTGTTGGCAGACAAGGTATCATCTTACATGCAAACTACTGGCAACTAAAGCAATCTGTTAACAACCAACACAACCACAAGGAGATTTTTTTGCACCACATCCTCTTTGTGATTGATTTCGCTCAATGACAGCCAGCAACCACCAGAAACCTCTCGATAATCCATCTGGGAATAAGCATTTTTTCTTCAGGACTGGTGATTCTATCATGTTCAATGTGGTAGACAGCTCTTGAGCACTGTGTGTGAACCTCTATAGTTGATGAATTAAGCAACTTTCAAGGCACATGTCGTACACAAAAAGCAGAAGACTGAGAGCATGGATATTAACAGCAGAACCTCTAGAGGATTGCTGCATTGGTTGGCACCTTGAGTGCATTCACTCAAGTACCTAAACGAAGCACAAGTAAGGTTGTGGAAACTTGCAGTGAGAATCGATCAAGGGATTATATTTTCTACTCCACAGAGTAGAAAGTAGAAAGCTTGAAAAGAGGGGCTGGGGGACTTCCCATTTCAAAAACTCTGGAAGTGCCCTTGGTGCACAAGGATTTTATAGGTCGGTATAGACTTCCTGCAAGGAGGTAGTTCCCACAGAATGCATTATTTGTGAAAGTCACGCTACTACATTGGAGAAGGTCTGTAAGCAATACAAGAAAGCAAGTAAACATGCTGATGGTGGATCATTTAGAATAGGAATAGGGGTGCGCAATGAATTGGGTTGTCCAAACCCTCTCTCAGCTCTCTTGATCTGTGTGAATTTGGCCATCTGAAAAACAACCAAGTGCCTGCCAGCACCTGCTTGATCCAACACTGCCTTTTCTTCCCCCTTTATATCTTTCTTGCTTGTTTTCTTCCCGTTTGTCAACCTGTCAAGATAGTATTGATGCTAATCTTGTTGAGGTTTTGTATTTCCAAGGACATAATGAAACATGTGTACACAGCTTTAAGTAAACCAAGCTCTTTATGAATGATTAGGTCAATTATAGTGCGTAGTTTGAGGTACCCAAAATTGCTTGGCAGGTTCAGACGCACGCCATTTTTCAACCTTCAAAGGTTTACTGTCATGATGGTTTGTCAACAGGGCAGCCAATAAAAGAAAGTGAGATTTTCTGGCTGGTATATTCAAGGCTGGGTGATATTTCTTAGGAAAAACAAATCAGAATCTAACCAGAGTGCAAAAGTTTTAAGCCAAATTGAAGTTCATATTTTCCACATTTTGTCAGATATTCTTAAACTATACGACTTTGCATATCATTACTCAGTGTTAACAATTCAACTAAATCACAAACACAGAAGGGGGAATATACATAATACCTTTTGATGTGGGGATTTTTTTTCCCAAACAACTGATGAGATCTGTGTGTGGATCATTTAAATGCTTCAATTGAAATGAGGCTTGATTTTCAAGAAGGTCTGGGTAAAATTCTGATGCTCTTAATCACGATTTCGAAACACAAACCCGAGTCAAATTTAGATTTAATACTTTTTTTGATTATGTTAAATTTGCAAAAACATTAAAACCCAAGAAAGAAGAAAACCTGCTTGCGTTGCTCTTGTTGCTTTTAGTCTGTTTTTTTGTCAGTTTCTTTGAGACATAAATTTTGTGCAATCTATGTTATGCTTTCTCTTACGTGAATGGTCAAACTTGGAAGGACCTTTTAAATCAAAGTCTGACAGTGTTATGTCTATAACACATACATTCAGTGATAAACTACTAGAATATACAACAAAGAAAGTCTTTTATTTGTCAGAATGACAGATTGAGATATAAAAATTGCAATGTTGGCACTGTGTTATGAAAAGCACAGATGGACAAACACGGTCTTTTGACATAAAATAGAGAGACGAACATTTTAAAGCCTTGAACTTGAGTTTTGTAGCACTTGTGTGAGAACATCCAAGAGCAATGTTTGCTTTTCATTTACTGATTTTGATATGGTTATACACACACTGCTTGTTTTCACGAGGAAAATTTATTCTGGAAATGAATTTTCAGAGTTGCTCTGCTCGGTGCTTCTTTAGGACTAAATTCCAGTGAAACTACACATAACTCAAATCACTGCAAAGTCTTAGACAAGAAACATATAAAAATATCATAATATCTACAGGCTACAACTCCTATAAAACCGAGAGAACAAGCCCATCTAATAAAATCTACGGAAGGAACAAGCTTCTATTATTTTTATTATTATAAATTTTAAATTGCATATTTAGGTCCTTTGTTGCTCGCAGTCTGTCGCAAAAACACATTTTCTTCTCATTTCTTTAGCTGAATCTATGAACAGTGCCAAAGATAGCACTGCTTGACAGCAATATAATAGTATTTTTGCACCAACAAGGCAATTCCCAAAAAGCTATTAGCCAAAAACTTGGCGTATCTGAGCATGGTGTGTAGTGTGTCCTTAAAAAAGTTGAGGACACTTGACAAGTTCAGATCAGTTGATCCATCTATTGTTCGAAGCCTCATCTGAAATGGCATCAGTGGAAGGGTGGCTATCAAGAAGCCATTCTTAAGGAAGGGAAACATGAAGAAAAGGCTAAGGCATGCCAAATTAAGTAAAAACTGAAATTGCACAAAAACCAGTCCCCACTGAAAATCAATGGCAACCAGTCTTGCGAAGATCAGGAGAGAGGTACAACAGTGAGTATCTACAGCCTTCTGCAGAATGCGGTGGAGGGTCTGAAATGGTTAAGAGCTGCGTTTCAGCCAGTTGTGTGAGGATATTGTCAAAGAGAATGGAATTATGCACACAGACAAGTATCAGCAGATTTTGATCCATGATGCAATACCATCTGGAAAGCATCTGATGCCAATTCAGTAAAAGCATCCCAGAGTAGAGAAAAAAGACAAGAAGAAAGACAAAAGAACACCATCAGTCATGGACTGACTTTCCCAGAGCCCAAAGCTCACCATGATTGAAGCAGTATGGGATCACCTTGATAGACAACTGGGGAGCTACTCCTGCAGACTACTTAAAGAAATTACATGCGTAAGACAGTTCTAACATGAGAATTCGTATATGCCTAAGAGCCCTTATTTACTGCATGATGGACATGATTCAATAAATCGCTGTACCTAAAGAAATGAGGGGTGGTTCAAGACAAGATTTAATGTATGATTCCTAAGTCAAGCAGATGTAACAGTCGCTATTAGAGACAAAGCACGGTTTATTCAATGACAAATGTAAACAAATACAGTGAAGGAAAGCGTGCATATGAATGTATATTTTCATAAATACTCCAGTTACATTGGTGCTCTCTAATGTCAAAATTGGTCCAAAAATTACTCCAATTAATTTTGCTTATCTAGCCTTATGGGAGAGGAAGTTCTTGCAGTCATCCAAGACATGGGAATGCATAACGAAAAACAAATAAGCAAACAAAGCTGGACCTGCTACCATTCATCCAGATGTCTTAAACAGGGAGCACCAGCAGAGGGACAGTCCTGAGATACTGTGGCTCGCTTAGTCATCCAACATGAGAAGCTTTCCTCAGGGACACATCTGGACAGGAATGCACCCCTTTTTTAAAAAGTCTCTTTTTGTGTCTATGCTGCTGGCCATGTCAGTCTGCCCCTTTACTTAAGCACACAGGGATCGCAAACCCACCATCCCATGGAGGAGTCTATTACGTCCAAATATTTGAGATAGCATTCCAGTATACCCTCAAAACATCCCAGCAGGAGATTCCTCTGCCAGAAAGTTGTAGAAATATATGAAAGTGGGCATGTTTTGTTTTAATTTCAGCCATGACAGAAACCTTACTACATACAGCGTTGTATGTTAAACCTCCTAGTCAGACAAAACCTCAGGGAAAAACGGTTCCAGTAGTTTGTGTGCCAGCACCACTACCTACCAAGCTGGGTGTCTTTTTAAATCAAAACGAATGAGCCTTTAATGACAAGGGTTGTTTCCTTCAATGTCACATTCGTGTTTATCTTTCATCCTAACATCCCATTAAGCATAGACTCCGGAGTCTATAAACCGTTCCTATAGTTAATCACCACAGTGCGAGCTGAGCACGGCCTCCTTCACTTTCTTTTTCTGCCTCCCTCCCTTCCTCGCTCCCATATCTGCACATCTACACGTGCTTGCATTTCCCTGTCTTTCTTACAATCTTTGCTTCGCTTTGATTCTAATACCAAAGACACGGAGACACTACCGCATCAGGTCCAAATTATGTTACTTTTCAGTCATTTTGCATGCTTCCACTGTTGCTGACACGCACTGTCAATGGCTGCACGAGGCACTTCTAAGTAAGTGAGGCCGAAGTAGACCAGCTAACATGCACACACGAAACAGCTTTGACCCGAAGTTTACCACATATGTTGAAAAGGAAGTGGACGCTGTTCTTATCGACGATGTGCGGCTAATGAGCAGTTTGATCTTTGGCTTTGGCTGATACGTTGCATGTTTGTGCATCTTGGTCATTAGCTGCTCATGTGTTTGATGTTTTTCATAGAAAAACTGCAGTACGAGTACATTTGTACACACATTGAAATGTTTTTGACATAGCATGTCATTGGAATTACATCACATCTTTTTCTGTTGTGCAAGGTTGCTAAAGAAAACAAGTAGAGAAAAGGATAATTTAGAGAAGCGCACGCTGTGTGCATTACCTGTCTAATCCCTGGGTTTCTGTGTTCAGTTTCTGTTTGTTTTTGAATTTCATAGGCAGCGGCACTCAAGACATGTCTATAAACAAAAGCAAAAGCAAAGGATGGATCAAATGATTTCAACCAGTGCAACTAAACATAAATGGTCATGCTCAAACAACAAAACATCTTATCCATTTTTTTGTGATTAGTTTGAGGGCTTAAAGGTTCCAGGTACTAAATGGACTGTAAAGCAATAACACTGTGAAAAAAAAGAGAAGAGGCTTTGTTTTCTTTTTGAAAGCTGCCATCTCTGAGGACGTGAATGAACTTTAAACCTTAACTGTTAAGCCAACATGACAAGTACCACAAGGCTCAGAAAAACTGAAATTTGAACATCTAATCTGGGAACCGAACTCCGTCTGGTGCTCTTGTAGGACTGAAAACCACGAGAAATCCACGAATCTTAGTTGTATAATGGCAAACACAATGATAATTACTACATTCAAGGTAGATTTTAGGAAAACAGTGACGTCACCCATTCTTTTTTGCAATCTGTAACTGTTAAAAGTTACATCTTCATCCATCCCTTAGACGAGACATCATAGACATCATGTATCACTGACGTGTATACATTTACATGGATAATGTGAGTGCTGTTTGACAGCATGTGTCAGCTTCTGTTCCAGTTTCTGCACCACATGCCCAGAGAAGTAACATCTCATGTGATCCTCCTCAAACTATCGGTTAAGCTCAAGGTCATCTCATCCAAACACAGGCGAAAAAACAGGCTCGTGCAGATAAAACAGTGTCATGCACAAACCCGCATGCAGAAACGGAGACGAACGTGACACACTCACGCGTGCAGATTTACTCACGTCCATGTACAGGCCTCTGGAGGATTAACCTTGCCACCTCAGAACCACAGCAAACATGTCAACTTAAACAAACCTCTGGAACTATTTGTAACCATTTGTATTTTCGTTGTAAACCCAGACCAACAAGCACATCCATCTTTTCAATCAACAACAGATTTCTAAGTTAGTTTCTGTTAGGTCACCGTGCAGCAGCGCAATTTAGAGGTAGTCTGTCACTGCACCGTTACTGCAGAGGGGAAATACATGAAGAAAAATGTTACGCTACATTTTTTCCATCCCTAAATGTGTGCAAAGTGCTTTCTCTACCAGTAATCACAACACTGATTGCTAAAATCCACCTGTACTAATCATTACGGTCAACTGTTTGCCTAAATCAAAAACAGCTTGATGCTTCAGGCTGACACCAAATACAGCAGTGTTTTTACAAGGTTTTTCCCTGTAACACGCACTCGAATAACAATGTAGCAATAATAAACACAGTCCTAAATGAAGGTCGATAAAATGTTTTAATTAACATTTCTCTAAGGTCTAAATTGAAGAAAGATCTTGACTTCTGTAACAATGCGCACATCTGATGTGTCTGATGTGTGCATGGGGCTACATATTACTGATATCACTGACAATAAAAGATGTTAAAAGATGTAAAAATGTGGCATCTTTTAAATGCCACAACCTATCTGAGTACTGTTGCTGACCGTGTCCATCCCTTTATGACCACAGCGTACCCATCTTCTGATGGCTCCATCCACCAGTATAAATCTCCATGTCACTAAGCTCAAATGATCTCAAACTGCTTTCTGGAGCATAACAATGACTTCACAGCTCTCAAATAGCTTCCACGGCAACCAGATCTTTGGGCTGTTGTGGAACGCGAGATTGGCAGCAGCTGTCCACAAATCTGCAGACAAAAAAGGGTCCAACTCGCAAAGGTGTAACTGAAGAAGTGGCCAGTGAGTATATATATCAACATGTTTGTATGGGTTTTGCATTGTGAGCACAGAGAAAAAAATATGTAGGACTAGATAAATTAAGCATAGACTGATTTTTAAAACATTTATCATTTAAAGTGTATTTATGAATTATATAAAAGAGCTATTTCCAGGTCAGTTTGGGTGTTTTCTTTGGTGGGAGTGTGATTAGCTATAGTTTGGTGTAATGCAACAAAGCAAGTTCTAATGAAAACCTAAATCAGTATCTGCTTATATGTAATGTTGAACTTTTTAGAGCCTTTACTACAAAGAAAAAATCCAATCCACAGCTTGCTTGCCTAAAAGATTATTCGTTAGAGCCTCTCGTTACCGTACTTGATTGAATACTTTGATTGTGTGTACTTATTTTGTGTTTTAAAAACAAACGGATTGCGCGTTTTAGGCGTGTGAATTGCATACTTGGTGCAATTCATCACCAAATCCTGTCGTGCAGCAGGTGTTCCTTATCAGCTAATCGACAGCTCTGATAGCAGTGTGACCGAAAGTACAAACAGCTAAAACGACCAAAGAAAAGAAACATACTGAAACAGTCGACGGAGTCAATGATTTTATGAGGACTCTTGAGTTGCACTGTACGATGTTTTGAGGGTGTTATTGTTTAACAGCAGGGAACATAAGAAATGTCACAGGGTAACCCACTTTACTGACTTTCCTCTACACGTCTGCAGTGACTGTGCCAGCTCCAGCTGTGGTATTCTGTGAAATATGAGAAGTCTGGCTCAGGTCCCCGCTAACGCAAACACAACTCTGTACAGGGTTACGAGTGTCTTTGCTTTCAAAACAAATATTAAGATTTGTGGGTGCAAATGTGTCTGCATGTGCGTCTATATCTTTTCGTGCGTGTGCGTATTGCCATTAGCAGGCTGAACGAAGTGTCACACCAATCACAGCATTTAAAGCGATAAACCGAGACCCGACTCACTTCATGTGCCCAAAGCGCCCAAAGAAAACAGAGGCAGGTTATAAACAGCCTGCCCTTCTGAATTGCTCCAGACTGAATTCCATCAAGATGTGTGGGTCTGAAGATGTAATTCAATACATTGCACAATACTCACAGACCAGCTCGCCTCCCTCACTCGCACCACAAGACAATAAACGATTAAATAAATACGTGAAGTAATGCTCAGATGTGACACGAAGGCCTTAAGAACAAGTGGCTCACATCCTACCACCATAAGAACGCAACAAAAACAATGGAGACAACCATTACTCATTTGAAGATCTATGTAGGCCACACTGCGAGGGAATGAAGCTGTTTATGTTTTCTTTCCTACTATCCCCGAGTCTGTCCCAATCTTCTTCTGTCTTCTTTTCACCGTTATGCGCTTCCTGTCAACAGTTTTCTACAACTTGGCCTCACTCTACGGCCTTTTCTCCTCATATTTGAGCATCTGACCTTGATTTTTGTGTTTCTTCGCTTTAGAATCCGAGAAACACATAATCTGCAAGGCTGACTCCAAGCAAGGTGAAACGGCGCTGCCCTCTGGAACCTCTGGAAGGCTCCCCAGCGCTGACAAACAAAGACATCCACTCAGAATGCAACATCTGTCAGGGAGAGTCAAAGAGACACTGGAGGGAGAGCCGGCCTCAAAGGCAGCATCTAAGGCGGCTTCAGGAATTTTTCCTCCACTTCACAGAAATATCTACGGGATTGAAAATTATCATAAACGGGGATCAAACAACACAACTTAGAGTGAACTTCCAAATTGGATGAACATAAACTGAAGCATGTAGCGAGAGCATTCAAATTCACAGCGTTTCCTCATTTTTCATTCTGCGGCACATTGCCAGAGTCAGCAATACAAGAAATGGATATTTTATCAGTTATCTTTTCCTGGAAACAAACCAGTTGTTGGAAAAAAAAAAAAAAAAGAGAGCATCTGACAGATTACTGCAAATTCAAACCGAGTTAGACGTCTTGGGGTATTCTCTGCAAGCAGCTCAAATAGCAAATATCCAAACAGAGCTTTGTTTTTAATGCCATATCAGTTCCTTTGACCTTAATCAAACTTTGATTTACAGCGTACGACCTGCATGAACCGAAGTCTGGAGGAAAACAAATAGCAGATATGGGTGAGTAATATTATCATCTGCTCTGTTTATCAAGAGTCATTATAAAACAAAAATACAAAAAAGATAACAGGCAGCTCTGCGACCGAAGTAAGTTTAAACACACTCGTGATTTGCTGCAGGCTAAAATAACAGCACATTACATTACTAACTGTGCACTTAGATCGACCATAATGCCTAATGTTCCACTCTATCTAAGTTGTTATTATCTCATATTTGGCTCATAATCACTCAACCTTAGCAGTGGCAAAGATGCAGACAAGAACCTTTTTGCTTTTGGCAACTCTTCTGACAACAACTTCCACTCTAGTACTAATGGCTTTCACTTGTCTGCCCAGAATAATATTATGTATGGTTGTTCTGTTGGGGAGGCAAAAAAACAAAAAACCTCTTATTTCAGCAATTTTATAAGAAAATATTTAAATACCACACTAGAATAAAACCTATACACATACACTTACCTTAAAGCTGCTATAATCGGTATTGCTGTATAAACAATGGCTCTGTCAACCTGTCCAGGTTGTACCCCATATCTTGCCCCATGACAGCTGGGATAGGCTCCAGCACCTTTCACCCTAAGTTGAACGGATGGATGGACGGATGACCACATATGTGTCAAAGCTCTTTTCCAAAACCAGAATTTGTTATCAGGCAAGTAAGCAAGCAGAGTGCATTAGTATTGTAAATAATGCAATGATAGGGTAAAGCTTTTTCATTGCTGTATTATATAATGGCTCTCTCCCTGTTTATTTAGATAAAGGCTTGGTGTTATTACCTCTAAATAATTTCCCAGAGCATTTACAAGTATTGAGATATAAGTAAGTAAGGAAGTAAAGTTTATTTCTAAAGTGCTTTTTACAGATATATCTTCACAAAGCAATCCAAAAAAATAAAATATAGGACTTAAGGAAAACAGCTAACTAAAAACAGGTACTATCTATAAGAATCTCAACAAAAGGCCTCCTTGACTAAAATGTTTTTAACCGTTTCTTAAAGGCGTCCACAGAGTCAGCTAAACAAAGCTGGAGTTGGAGACCATTTCAAAGTCTCAGTGCCGGAATTGCTTCTGACTTCATTGTTTAGTTTGTTTCTCTTATGACTCTTTTGCTCCTGGCAAACTGCTGTTTAAGTAAAAAAAACGCTCGAGTTAAATCACTTTGCTCTTAATGTCAACTAAAAAGCATACTTGCAAAGTTAGGTGAACATAATGGAGCGTTTAGCAGCTGAAAAGTCAGATATGTCCCTCTGAAGTTGGTGGTGACCAGATTAGAGCTAAAAAGGAATCTGAATACAACCTCTCATCAATCAGATGGCCTGGGGCTAGACTTCAGACTACCTCCAATTTTTTTAATGATGATTAAAAGTAATAATACGGTATAGCATATGTGCGTGACTTTTTTCACTGTGTCCAAGTGGCCAAATCACAAGAGTACCTACATTCGTAATACCTCTAACGACCAAATGAAGAAAAATTAGCACCATTAGAAGAGTGAGAGCGCACGGAAACATGAGCCTATAAGAGGAAGCTCTCAATTTATTTTACAGATGCACGAGCGGGTGCCAAGTTACAAGCTATAGCTACAGTGTTTTCAGTGGGGATATCATAAATCCTGCAAGCATTTAGCCAAATGTATAACCTTGTAATTAAAGCAAAATAAATCCTCAATAAAGTACCCACCTGAGAGTAATTCACTAAAATGAATGATGGAAAAAGAAACCAAATGGTAACTTTGTATCGCTGCACTAAAGGAAACTAGACAAATTCAAGATGGACTGTCACATTACCTAGAAATGTACTGCTTCATTCATTTGACTTTAAAGAGACATAGGTGTACAATACCTGCCTGGCCAGTATCAAAGCTGCCATCATGTTCGCAGCCACCGGTTAATTGAAATACGACCTCTGGAAAAAACGGGTGAGTCTGAAAACAAAGCGGTATGGCTTATTGAGCGTGACAAAACCGCTAAATGCCCCCTTTCCCTGAAAATCAGCAACATTAACAGTGTTGAACCCCATTTTCACGTCCGTGTGGAAATACTGCGGCATTGTTGTAATGTTTTTCCCTGCTCCCACGACACGCAGAAGCAGAAAGTTCTCTTTCCTTTTCACTTACAGTCAAAGCACAAGTGCAACCAAGAAAACCCTTCTGGAAGCTGTTATTGGAGCGCCCTTCTGTAATTTCTATGGTTTCCTTTTTGCAAGTTTAGAGGTCCAGAAGGACAAGATTTTTTATCCCTTGGAGCATTTGCCCGTCTTTATGTATCATCCGATTGTTAGCTTTGGACAACATTACGAGTGAAAATAAACTCTTATAGAGGAAGTCACTACTAAAATAGATAGGTTTCCCCTTGGATCCCCAGGCACACTGTGTGGCCTTCTGACAGCATTAAGCAGAGAAACATATTCACTCTATCTCAAATGAACTCCCAATATGGAAGGGAAACAAGCTGCTGCCCACATGTTGGTATATCCTCTAAAGCACTGTTTATGCAACGCAGTCAAGTTCGTCAAGAGGCAGAAAGATGGGAATTTCACAGGGATAAGACACCCAGGATGGTCATTTCCCCTTCCATGTTCAACAGCTTAGTTTGGCAAAGGCTTCTCCAGAAACTTTCTGCAGTTTCCACAAGAGGGGGAAATGAGAAGATCTTGTTACACTTCAGTGCACCAAAGAACACCATCTGTTGTTAAAGTGCACTAAAAAACACCAGTTTCATCTTTTTACTTGTCAATAAAGCTGAGTTTTGGTATTGATCTAAGTATGTCACAACACTAAATAATAGAAATTGTCGAACATCAAAATCTTATTAGCTCAGTCAACATTTTTGGTCATTTCAGGCTGTATATCAGTTATGAAAACTTGCCTTTATCAACACTCTATCGAACAACCAAAAGAGGGGGGAAAAACTCCAAAGACAATTCAAAAGTAGATGCTGATAAAATGTTTCCACTACCAACAAAACTCCTTTTATGCAATAAATTAAGTGAACATTTAAATCTGGCTGCTGGTTACATTTGCAATTTTCTGGCTTCTTTATTCCACGACGGCTGCTAACATTTAGTCGAGGTGAAATTGTCCTGTTGTTCCGATAGCGTTAAGATTTTGGGACAGCCTGCTTGAAGAAAAAAATTTAATAGGAGGTTTTTAGAACATTATTTGTTACCTGTATATGCATATAAACGGTAGGAGACCTTATGGCGAGATGACACTGGGAATTCTTTTTGTGCCCTAAATTGCACAAAGTTACAAGCATGAAATATTTTAAATCCCAAGAAGACCAACTCATACTTAGTTATTGAAAAAATAAGGTTTGCTGCATTGACCAGACAGTTTATTTTATAAAAGCGTCAGAAATGGAAACGTTAGCTTGCTACTGTTTGATGCTAAATGATTATGTCTGATGTTTGTGAGACCCTGGGGTTGAGATTTATATATATTCAAAGTTTCCTTGTGGAATTTTACAGGCATACACTGTTGGATCTGGATTGAAAATGGACGATTTTTTTATGCACTTTGACGTCTACCAAAGGTGAAATATGCTTGAAATAAATAAATAAATAAAGCTGACTTGCCAGCATGAGATAACAAAATCTCTTCTAAGCTGTAACCGTATTGCATTCTAGCAAGGAACTACCTCTAAATAGCAAAAACGCCTGTTTATGAGATATGGAGAAAATTGGAGAAAACTTGTACTTTACCTTCCCGCTGCATATTGAGTATGTATTTTAGCATTTTGTGAGCTTCAGTATTCTGTATCGCTCTGTTGTGTACTAAGATTGGCTGGTTTACAACTGATAGGTGAGTTGCTGCAGCAAGTGCATTGTGGGAATTGAATCCTGTGAAATTTCTGATGTACTGTCCCAGTTTTACAGCCTGTCCGATAAAGGATTTTTAATACTGATCTATACTTATGTTTGGTTCTTCCTTGTTGGCAAACACCTGTTGCCAACAAGTTGCAGAGCGCCCTCAGGTGGACAGACTATGCAACATCAACACTCATAACATCACTGAAGGGTGTTTCTTCTGTATTGTTTTACATTTTCTGTTATTGCCAAATATAAACACCATTAAAGTACAAATCAGTGAATAATTAATATCACTATGGACAATATATTTGGTAAGGATGGAAAATAAAAGCATTATAGATAAATGTGTCAAAAATAAAAACACATTTTCATACCAAACACAGTCACCTACCTGTTGTCTCTGATTTTCTCTCCATTTCTTGTTTTTTGTGAGTTTTTTCTGCCCGTGTGTTCCTTTTATGACATACAATTCTGTGAAATTCTGGTAAGAAAGCTTATCCGTGGCTCTTCACCTTGCAGACAGGAAAAAGAAGTAATCCTTGAGCAAACACGAGCCACCTTTGACTGGTTAGGAATGTTATCAGGGTCCATATACTTTACCCTGGGTTGACAAAGGTAAGATCTCAGGCTTAAAACACTTCCCCAACAGCTGTTTGCTACATCACTCTTAACTGTCTACCCCCCACACTGGACTGAAAGCACAGGCACAGGGTTGCTATCTATAATAATCTTCTCTGTCCGTCTCTTTCATCAGGGCTGGTTGGAG